>NC_136417.1:38247127-38729627 GCF_052625555.1 Lactuca saligna | reverse complement strand
TTTAGCTTCGGTTTTCGATTAACAAAAACCGTTCTAACGATTTGGTTTTGGTTTGACCTAAAACCAGTAAAAACATAATTATGAACACCCGTAGCATGTGGTAGTTAGTGGTGGTCGTGGTGGTAGAGTTTGGATTTAACTTCCTTAAATATGTGAATTAGTGTAATTTATTATATTATGTTATGTTGTGAATTGTACGTATTAAACTAAAAATGGATTGTGTTAAATTGTATATTTTATATAAATTTTATGTTAAAATTATTTATGAAGGTACATATGAAAATATTAAATTATGTTTTAGTGAATTAATATATTTATTAAACTGTGAATATACTATTTTAAGCTATAAATATCGAGTATACACGAAATAGTTTTTAAAGAAATCTTCAATTTAGAAAAAGAACAAATAAAACATGTGAATTTGTCACGGTAAAATTCTATTTTTTTTTCTAAAATTTTACATGCTTTGGCTGGAAAAATAAAAAGTATTAGCAAAGAAATGAGAATTACAATGTTTGTTCTTTTATTAGCAAAGAAATGAGAATTACAATGTTTGTTCTTTTAAGTTGTGAATAAGACCAGAAAAACATCACTAAATTTAATGTTAGTACGGCGGCGGTCCGACAATGATCTAGCCACAGGGCGATAGTCCAACGATGGTCCATCGACAAGTAGCAAGTAGTTCGTAAAGTAGATAATGAAAAAGTTTGCTTAATATAAATATTGAATTAGTCGAAAACGCCGTTAATGATAATATTTAAAAAAATTGTTCTTAGGTTCTTAATTTTTTTGGGTTCTTATTTAAACCAATATATATATATATATATATATATATATATATATATATATATATATATATATATATATATATGTAAAGAGCCACAGAGAGAGAGAGATTAAATTACAAGAACGCTCCCTATTACTTGTGTAATTTGCATGTTTAATCCCTAACTTTTTTGTAACTAATACCATCCTTATGTTTTTTTTCACCTTTAGTCTGTGACCGGCATGAAAAGACAATACTACTCTTATTAGATTTTTTGTATTTTATTTGTTTTTTTATTTAGGCATTTCTTTTATTATCATAATATTAGTATAGGAATATACTTGGACTCCAAAGCGTGCACCCAACTTCTCTATTCTCAATAATCAATTGAAGGCAGCCCCAAACACCATTGTTCATCTTTTTTCTCGACAACGTCAATAAGCAACATCAACCAAACATGATGCACCTAAGGAGAACCTAAATCAGGTGAATATGAAATCGAACCCCATATTAGATATCATCTTCAACATGTTCACAAGGGAAGTCATCTTTATCAGGGCTCTATAATTCAAGAGGGATAATCCGTAAAACCAAAATCTATCATCAAATAAAGTAAATCAGATTTCATACCTAATCATGATTCATGAGGGATGATACCTAAAACCCAAAGGACAAGAAATTATAATTCAATAATTTAATTAGATACAAACCTTCATTATAAGTATTTGTTTTTAGATGGAAGAATCCGATGGTGTAGTTCTTTGAATTTTAGGTATGGACAAGTTCTTGACGGAACCATATGTGAAAGGGTTTATTGCCCGATTTGAACCACCATCAATTTCACTTAAGCCCCCATCTACTGTAAGCAATCCATTATCCAAAAACAGGTTTATATCTGACCTGAAATACCATCTGGAAATAGTTTTCTTACCCAATCCGTAACATCCATAAAAATCATGCCAAATTTGAATTTTTCAAAAACATTTCAAAACCATTAATCATTACAAAACTTGTTTTCAAAATGGTAAATCTCAGAATATCCCAGAAATATAAACACAAATATGAGGAGCTGTACGATCACATCTTTGCCTTCCCGCAATCATATGATGTACCTGAAACCAAAACTGAAATTGTAAGCCCAAAGCTTAGTGAGTTCCCCCAAAATACCCATACACATAATAATACACATATAATCATAAACAACATACTATAGGTCCAATCAACCATCGGGTTGGAATACCCCAGGCCCTCAACCATCGGGTTCGAATGTCAACATACTATGGGTCCAATCATCCTCGGGATGGAATACCCTAGGCCCACAACCAACAGATTGGAATGCCCACATACTACGAGTCCAATTATCCTCAGGATGGAATACTCATGGCCTACAACCAGCAGGTTGGAATGCCCAGGTCTATTGGCTTTTGCGCAAAGCAGATAAGCCTCAACTGCCAATCAAACATATGCGCATATAATAGATAACCATATAACAATCTATAGACAAACAAACTTATCTAGCAAATCATAGCCACATAATAACATAATACCATCCTATCTACTAGGATACTGATCTAACAGATCATACTAGCATAGCATATCACGATAACAATCCAAAGGGTCGGCCTTGGTGTCTTCAACCCGTGAGTGTAGTGAGGAAAACTCACCTCACAACTGTCGAAATGAAGTAAAGAATCAAACTCCCGAATCACTGCCTCACCACCAATCCCTGGCTATCAGATAATGAATATTAAGTTAATAAATGGGAATACTAATCGTGACTAAGAATCCACATAATCCATTTCTCCTTTTTCTCTAATTTGGGTAATGGCCCAATATCAAACTCACTATCTAAAAGTCCATATACATAAGCCCATTAATGGCCCAATTTTACAAATTGGGCCCCACTTCCTAATTGGGCCTTAATCTAAAATCCATTACCAAAATTGGCCCAAAACTTCATTGTTCAGAAAGTCCAGCTAGGCCCAAGCCCAACTAGTCTAAAGGTGGCCTAATCCCAAAGCCCAATGTGACAAAGGCCCAACAGAGGACATATGCCATCGTACTCCTTTGGTACGTTAGGCGTACTTTTACTGACGTTGACCACCATCGGGGTGGTTGACTCAGTACGGCAGGCGTACTGGATTTACGTTGGGCGTACGTGGGGTTTTGCTAATACCCTAATAAGTGCTTAATGTCTTAACCACTTAAGCCCAAACTTCTGATCCAGTGACCACATGTGTCTAGGACTCATAAAGTCACAAACTTTAACACTTTAGACATCCAAAAAGCTCTTAATACATGGTTTTAATCCATTAAGACCTTCCTACTTCATGCATGGGACATCTTAAGCCATTTGGACCTCATTTTTATCACTCAAAACCTCTTCAAGAGTCTAGAACAATAGTTTATTTTGACCAAATCACATCATGCACCAAATTGGGACTTTTGGGAGAAGAAAGGGTTTCTTAAAGCTAAAATGTCAAGATCTATAACATATATGCATAAAGTTTGAAGCTTTTTACCTTTTGGAGCTTCTAGGGCACCAAGCAAATTCAGATCTGCTAGCTTATTCTCGTTCTCCAACTCCTTGATGCAACACCTTCTTCTCAAACTACTCAAAATGCACACTATAAGCTCACACAGTCAAGGAAATGATTAGGGTTTGGGTAAAAAGGCTCTAAACAGTGGAGGGTGAGGTAAGGGAGGGTTATGAGCTAATAAGGTTGTTTATATAGCACTCAAACCCTAAATATTAGGGTTTCCACCTGACGTTAGTACGCATCGTGTACATAAGCGTACACCCAGCGTACTAGGGCGCGCCTAGTACGCTCAACGTATCTTATGTACACTTAGCGTACTCTCTTGATCGCAAAGTTGCAACTTTAGCCCTTAGGCTTCTCATGGGTCAACTCTTCTAAACCAGGGACTATAAATGACAAAATAATAATAGAAGAGGGGATTTAGAAATATGTGACAACCATCAATTTCTGGTAAAGTCAAAGTCAAATAAAGTCATCAATACAAACCGGTCAACTCAATTAACCCTTGTATATTAGGGTTTACATCGAGTTTACTATTGAACAACATGCTATCTTTATGCAAAGTATCACTTTGAGTCTTCACGTGTTCAGAAAAATCTAAACCCTAATTAGGGTAAGTGAGGTAACTACTTGATAAAACGTTATTTCATACTCCTTAGGGGCGTATAACATTCATAACGAGGCTTAACAGGGTTTACAAATCTTGCGTTGCGAAGCTAAACATCCAAAAATGTCACAAACGAAGTCTAGCTCAATCTCTTTTTATCTATCTCTCTCTATCCCAAATCTCTCTCATAACCTCCCTCAACTTTTTATAATCATTCGGGGCATCCCGACCCTTAACTTAGTCAAAAACTATGCAAAACAGGAAGTTTATTAGTAAAACAGCTCTATAGAAGCGAAACCCTCTTAGAGGCGAAACCCTAAGAAGCCTCCTGGACCGAAACACCTCGCATAGACCAAAGCTCATGGTAAAAACTGAACCTGTTTGGACTGAACTGCTGAAGAACTGAAACCCTGACGAGCTGAAGCAGATCCGAGACTGAACCCGAAAGGCCCTTTGCTCCCCTCGCTTCCGGTTCCCCTATGACGACTTCGCCTGCGAGATCCTCAGCCAAATCTCCTTTCGGTTCTCATCAAACAACCTAACATCCCTTTGGTTCTAAAGCATCCAACGACCGAACCTTCAGCCCTAATCTCGGATTTTCGCAGATTTCGCCTTCTTTTCCCGGTTTTTGATCCTTTTCGCGTTTTAAGCTCGTTTTTCATGATTTTAACGTGGGATTTTCACCCAAACTCATATTTTGGCATATAAGACCCTAAATATTCATAATTTAATCACATTTTGAGGGAAATCTTTGTCCAAGAATAAAATCTATTGGGTAAGATATTGACGTGGAGTGTTGACTTTTCCATAAAGCAAAGACACAAGCTACCTCCCATACCCACTCCATGACATCCTTATGTCACTATTCACATCATCCTTGTCTACTCATTGTACCCTTATTCTTCTTCAACAATCTACCTTCACCCTCACCCACTAACGGAGTCAATACATCTCACATCTTCTAGATCGCTTTTACTCCCACCATAAACAAACACACTTTTCTCTCTCCAGGAACTCGAAAATCTCCAGGAATTTTTTGAACTTCTCATCCAATCTTGATAAGTAACTTCATCCTACACTTGATAATCTTACACACTTTCACTCAAATCATGGATTCCTTACACAAATATCATCATATTTGTTCATAGAATCTTCGAATCTTCAAGCATCTCCCAAGTGTTCTTGACTTGGAAACCCAACTTATTCCATATTCATCTTAGGGAATCACTCAAGGTGAGTTCATACCCCCATATTTTCATGTTTTCTTCAAGTTTTAAGGGGAGAATACAAGTTAAATTACTAAAAACTTAACAAAACTCAAACATCAGCTTTCCACAGAAAAGTTTAGTTCCATTCACGGACTGTTTTGGACACCTTAAACATTTAAGAAAAAAAACTTTAATAGATGAAAATAGTTCAGGTTTATACCTTTAAAATGACTACTTGCAGATATTCACACGAGTTTTGTGTAATTTATGGTGATTTTTAAAAAACTCCTTATCACTGTAGCTACGAATTTAGACCATTATGTGAATATGAATGCTTTACACCAGTTAGAAACTTCTAAAAATCATAATAAAATTATGAACAAACTAGACACATTTTCTAAACTCTCAGACTTTACAGATTCAGTTTTTGACTTCATATGATTTCTCTGTGATTTTTCTAAAACAGTGCAGAAACATTAAAAACGAGTTAACATCTTACAACTTTCATAACACTTTGTAACATGTTGAGCAAAGTATTAATCTTTGATGACTTCATATTTTACATGTGTTGTCTGTTGTGATATAATTATATAATAGAAAATATTCACTAAATTGTAAGATTCTTTTATCATTACAAATAATACAAAATGAAGCATAATAGATTTAGTTATATTTTTGCTATACATTCTACTTACACAGAAAAGGTTTGCTATACATTACAAACATTTTGATAAACTATAATAGGTATAGTTTATGTTTCATATACATTATAAACAATTATGATAAAATATAATAGGTATAGTTTATGTTTCATTTATATCACACCACGAAAGGATTCATTTCTACAAAAAGGGGGTTTTCAGTTCACTTTACGTAAATCTGTTAATGAATAAATTTGTGAGACGTTCGCTTCACATTACTTCTAAAGTGGCGCATTAAAAGTCATGTAATTGTAACCAGATTCTCTTGTAGGAAGAGCATGATAGTTGTGTATAGATCTATATTGGGACTGACAAACCCGCACCCAAGTTGCTTGCAACAGCTCGGCTAACAAGTCGGGGGTGACAAGTGTCATTAACATTGTGAGACCTGAAGAACGTCGTATACAAGGCCAACTGGGTTATAACATGGTTATAATAACTCACATGGGGTATTAACAAAACATAAGATTTACGGTTTTTTCTTTCAATTAAATGAGTTTATATCGATTTAAACTTGCATGAATTACTTTAAGTATGGAAAATACTTGTACATTTTGGTCTTTGACATTTAAGGCTACAATACATTTTAAAAGGGAAATATTGGATTTTTCTGGAACAAACATTACTTTTACAAGTAAAGAATTTCAACACCACATTCAAAAGCTTATGAACTCACCAACTTAATTGTTGACACTTTTTCGAAACTACTTGTATTCGCAGGAAATCAGTGAACCAGGTAAAAACAGCTTTTGAGGATGGGACGCTCAAACGTCAAACATTTCACTTTGTCATCATAATGTAATTGATTTTGAAATATGTGGACACATGATACGATGTAACCTTTTCAATTATATTTATGATGGTTCTATTTACTTAAGCACTGTTATACTCATTGTTATGATACTACACATGAAGTCCTCCATCCCAGGACGTTTCCGCCATCCTTGTTTCGGCAGTGTAACAGATTGGTATCAGAGCATTGTTTATGGTGCACTAAGTATATTGAACCAGATAAGATATACAAACTATAAATGCTTTGGGACTAAAAGTCTCTGATTAAACATTTTCAAAAAACTATACTTTTAGAAATGAAAGAGTTTCTTGTTAAAAAGTTTTGAGTGCATGCCTACATTCTAGTATATTGTTATATCTAGGACGATGCAAAATTAAAATGAGGAGTTGGACATTACGAGTAGACCTTGGGATATGTAATCGGGCTTGGGATGAATATAGTCTGATCAACTATATTTAATCCGAGGTGTAATTAATGTATGCTGGGGAATGGTCGTAGTAAGAAACAAGCCTAAAAACTTCCCATAAAAGAAAACCATTAAGAACCAAACATAACATCTAAAATACTATAGGAGCATTTTGTGGTACTATAACTTATGTGAGAATTAAACAGACCCTTACTAGTAGATTTATAATTTCCAAGTGTATACCTTAAGGTTATATATAATTGAGATTTTATAGACCTAGAAATGGGAGTTTTCACTGTACCTCCTTTTCCTTATTTGGATGTGGTCTTAGAGTAGGATCACTCATTCAGAAGCCTATTCAATCTTAAGATATATATGACCTGTATACACTGCGTGATTATATGAAGACTCGGTAAGGGTCACCCACAAGATAAAATTTGCTTTTGTTAACCCCATAGATTCTTTATCTCCCCCCCCCCCCTTCTCGCAAACACAACATAGATAGGCAGGCCAATCCACCACAACAACCAATAGAGGAGTCAAGGAAGGACGAGAAGAGATTCGTGAAGAGGAATCTGGGAAGGGATCAGCCGTAAAGTAAGACACCGGAGTGAATTTTGCCAAGCCTTACCATAGCAGAATCAGAGTTCGACCCTCATTTCAAGATGATGGAGAACAGTAACAAAGTCTGAAGCAGGATATATCAAAGATTCAACACATCTATAGAGGACAAGAATACCTGTGGAAGGCCCGAAGACGACAAATCGCTATAGTCGAACATAGGATAATCACATAATGAATATAAAACGGATAAATCAACTCCTTAGATACGCGAGGAGACTGAGCATTGTATGCATCACACTAATAATTAATAAACTAATAAAACCTAGCGAGTTAGTAATTACACTGCTCACACTATGTGTTAGGCTTATTTTGTCATTCTTGTCAAATAATAACAACTTATTCAGTTCACAGACGTTTATAAGAAGGTAACTACTACTAATTCATAAGTCTGTTATACCTAGACCTCTGTTATGAAACGTTTTCAGAATACTATAAAAGCCGGAACATAATATGCTCAGAACTAAGATAACTTAGTTAAATAACTCACGACATATAAGCCCTTATTAAAGACTCATTTTCATCTCACCTTTTTAAAACATCATTGTTGAAAGGTGCCTTTTTCATGGATCTATAGGGTGCGATCATACCAGCACTAATGCACTGGATCCCATCAGAACTCCGCAATTAAGCGTGAATGGACAAGAATAGTACTAAGATACAAACTTAACATTCGTACGAAACCTACTTCTACCTATTACCACAACTCTATCTTAGGAATGTTAGCAAAAACATTGAGAATAGCATAGCAAAGGGTGAAATATATATATATATATATATATATATATATATTAAGAAAACCACTAGTAGTGACCATCATTACTCATGATATCGTTTCTCGTCATACGACTGGATTATGTCGTCACCAAGATGTAACCAGCCAACAAGAAAGGCACCAATCTTGCAGATAGACTCTGCTACTTTTCAAGCTGCGGTCACGGCTGCCGTGTCATACGTCATTGCGCAACTCGATGCTAACAACACCAGTGGAGAAGGAGGTAGTGTCGGCAATACTAGCCGCAGTTACAATCAAGGACACCAGCGGTTGTCTACCAACGGAGACGCCTCAGATCACAAACCTAAGAGCAAGAAACGAAAGTTTTGGGACAAAAAGAAGCGCATTCTATCTCAAAAACTCACTAAAAGACAACAATCTGTGGCGTCCCTTACAATTAACACAGAAATCACGGCACATGCCTTGGTCTTTGCCACAACACCTGTAAATCAAGAACCGGCTAGACAATATATTGGAACACTTCCAAAGTGTAACAAGTGTAGCTACCACCAAAATCGGGTTTTACGGGTGTTGCACTGTAAAAACTGCAACAAGAATGGGTATACTGCCCGCTTCTGCAGGACCCAACCCCGATACATCGCTTCAATCACCGATTCCAGTGTAAGCACAGCATGCTACGTATGTGGTGAAATGGGACACTTTAAGAGGGCCTGACCAACTGAGAGGGATAATAGAGGAGCAAGAGCAGTGTGACAACCGAACCAACAGAAGGAACAAGAAACGTTATTAGGACTTTTAGGATCATTTCAAAAATAAGAATAGTTATGTAACGTACGTTTGTATGATTTTGGTATGCTTGCTAAGATTACCGTTTTTCAAAAAGTAGTTAAAATGATCTCTTATTCAATCAAACCAAAACACTTATATCCAAACTTAGGGTCATTACAAGTGGGCTGCAATGATTTGGTGTATACATTAGGGTTACTTATAATTAAAATATTACAGACTTAAAGCGAATAATTCTTGTTCCATGTCTAGTAGTGGGGGTTAGGGTAGAGCCACTCACTCGACGGTTTCATCTGTACCAAATTACATACGACTTGCATATACTGATCGATCATAGAGTGATATGTCGGGGATCATGATATAAAGTATCATTACTAGCTATCAGAACACACTTACTACTAGTACTAGCTGTTGTGGTACGAATCATTTGCAATAGCAATAACATCGATCAAAACGGCAAAACAATAACAAGAAACACAGGATGCACTATCACTCTAAAGGATATCTCTTACGAATATAACATAGTACATGTGTCATCGAGAAAATCCGATGCCATCATTCAATATGGATTGGTTTCGGTCATCACCTTATCAATTGCATATGTCACGAGAAGACCCTCCACCTAACCAGCTGAATATCGAAACCCTCGTTTCTCATAACCCTAAATCTAAATCTGACCCTCGGTTCATCCTTCATTGAGAAACCCCAAAGCAGTCTCTGGAGGTGTATTATACCCTCCAAAACCTTTTTAAAGTATTCCAGCTAGACCCTTCAAGGATATCACTAGTATAGCAGATCAAGATCAACCCCGGAGACGTGGAACGAATGCGGTTAACCTATCACTACAATGTGTATATGCGTGAGTTGTATATAATTATGATTTCATGAACGTTGGATGAGTGTTCCTGCCTTATTTTCTATTCCTTGTCTGGTTGTGGAATTAGGGCACGGACACCCATCGAACTGTCTTACAAATCTTAATTATATACGACCTGTATGCACGAGGAAATGATAGATGGACCAGGTATAAGTCCTACCATGAACTCTGAGACAGAGCCACCCAGGACTACAAATGAACATTCTACCATTCGAAAGAACCTAGTCATGAAAACCAAACTCATACACTCCCGACTGATCTAATCAGTAGATGTAATGGTGAAAACCCACTGGAGCGACAATCGGGGACCAAAAAAAATTCACTTAAAGAGAGAAGCAAGAAACTGTGTTCCAAAAACTAACACAGACCTCGTTTAAAGCTCTGATTTTATCTCTACCAGAAGGAACCGAAGACTTTGTAGCTGGCAACAAGACATCAAACCAACGCTTGGGATACGTATTAATGCAACAAGTAAAGGTCATCGTCTACACCATGGGACGGCTAAGGACGTTTGGGGTCAGCTAGATCACTCATTGCCTGGGATTAGGAGTAGTAATAGTCACCCTAGAGACCTGGACGTACTATCTCTATGGCACGAAATGTACAATCTTCACCAATCATATGGACCTAGAAGGAAAGAGTGGTAGGGCACGTTATTCCATGAACTGGATCTGGACACTGAAGTTGGTAGATTCAGAGACACCATCACAAACGAAGCACACAAGAACTCGCTATTCCATTCATCCAGGCTCAGACAAGAGGTATCTGGACCTCTAAGGATGATATCGGTGGCCGAATGGAAAACTTGAAGTCGCTACATATATAAGCAAGTACCCAACTTGAGTCAAGATCAAGGTAGAAGGACAAAAGCCTTCGAGTTTCCTATAACAGTCAGGAATACCCAAAAGGAAATTGAAGCGGTTAGCCATGGACTTCATAACCAAGTTAGTACGCATTTCCTACCAAACAAAGAAACCGACAAGATGGAGAAATTGACTAGAACGTACACCAAATAGATCATACGACTTCACGGTGTGTCAATATTCAATATCTCTGATAGAGATATTAGATTCATCTCGTGAGTCTGGCAGTCCTTACGGGGACTAGGCTGACAAGAGTGCGGCCTAACTCCTACACACCGACAGACAGAGGGACAGACTTGTTCAAACCTTGGAAATGTGCCAAGAGATTGTGTGATTGACTTCGGTAAAAGAGTGGGATACCCACTTACCATTCATTGAATTTTCATACAATGATAGCTATCACCCTAGCATCGAGGACGCTCCATTTGAAGCTCCCTACAGCTTCAAGTACAGATCCCCTATGTGTTGCGCCGAAGTGGGTGTCATGTAGTTTGCTAAGGGTCAAGTCCCTAACAACACCCCCACTGGCCCAGGAATCATAAGAGGAACTACATAGAAAATTAACCACACCCAAGGGCAACTAAAGGCTTCCAAAGACAGACTAAAAGAGTTATGTGGAGAACCGAAGAAAGCATTTGAAATCCCAGGTCGGAGATCGAGTAATATTAGTAGTCTCGCCGTAGAAAGGCTTGATAAGTTTTGGTAAACTTAGGAAATTGAACCCAAGGTATATTGGGTTGTTCGGGATCCTCGATAGGGTGGGCCCGGTAGCATAACAAACTTCAAATATCTCAAGAACTCAAAAATGTACACCCTACATTCCATGTGTCAAACTAAAGAAGTAATTGTTCAACGAAAGTCTACACTTCATGGAAAAAAATGATAGAAATCATGGATCGAAAGATCAAAAGAACAAAATCAAAGTTGCATCCCTGTTGTGAAGGTCCATTGGAATGTAAAACGAGGACCCGAGTTCACCTAGGGAATGCGAAGACCAGATGAAACAAAAATACTCACATCTTTCCCCAACCCTCGAAGTCCGGTCAAAGTGATAATTTCGGGACAAAATTCCTTCTAACGGGGGGATGATGTGACAACCGTCAATTTCCGGTCAAGTCAAAGTTAAATAAATTCAACAAGTCAAACCGGTTAGCTCAATTAACCCTTGTATATTAGGGTTTACATCGAGTTTACCATTGTACAACAGGCTATCTTTATGCAAAGTATCACTTTGAGTCTTCATGTGTTCAGAAACATCTAAACTCTAATCAGGGTAAGTGAGGCAACTAATCGATAAAACGTTATTTCATACCCCTCAGGGGCGTATAACATTCATTACGAGGCTTAATGGGGCTAACAAACCTTGCGTTGTGAAGCTAAACATCCAAAATCTTCACAAACAAAGTCTCACTCAATCTCTTTTATCTGTCTCTCTCTATCCCAAATCTCTCTTAAATCTCTCTCATAACCTCCCTCAACTTTTTATAATTATTCGGGGCATCCCAACCCTTAACTTAGTTAAAAACTGCACAAAACAGGAAGTTTATTGGTAAAACAGCTCTATAGAAGCGAAACCCTCTTAGAGGTGAAACCCTAAGAAGCCTCCTGGACCGAAACACCTCGTGTAGATGGAAGCTCCTAGTAAAAATCAAACCTGCTTGGACCGAACTGCTGAAGAACCAAAACCCTGGCGAGCAGAAGCAGATCCGAGACCGAACCCGAAAACCCTTTTGCCTTCGCCTTTTCTCCCCTTGCTTTTGGTTCCCCTCTGACGACTTCGCCTACCAAGACCCTCGTCAGAACCTCCTTTCGGTTCTCATCTACACTCCTAAGGATAAAAAGTAGTTTATCATAAACTAAATTTTATGTTTCCCATGTCATTCCGGTTTTGACGCGAAACTTTGACAGGTCATATCTGTTGGATTAATGTCTAAGTCCGTAACTATAATTGGTAGGACTTGACCCGACCCGGCATGGTCCATTTGGGTTGCATGGCATCATGCACTTGGATAGACTATAATGAGACAAATAAGACACTTATGGTTATTAATATATTATAAGTTCTAGTATATTAATAATAAGAATAATAAGATTATTTAATTAGTATTGATCAAGAATTAATCTAGGATTAATTAAGTGATCAAAAGAAGACTAATTAAATATATGGGTTGATTGTGTGAATCATACATACTTGTATAGTGGGCTAATGCTCCATGGATTATCTAGTTGGACCAAAACCCATATGATGCTCCATGGTGTATTTGAACCCATGGATCCAAGGAAATGGAAAGTCATGACATTTAGGGTTTACCCTAATTGTAACACTATATAAAGATATTATTCTTGACAAAATCGGTGACTAGAGAGAGTAAGAAAGGGCTAGCCGACTTTCATGAAGTGTAGAATTCTCTCAAGTTATTCCAAGTTTATTTGGTGTTGTGTGAACCATTTGAGGTGTCACACTTGGGGCACTAGGCACTCAAGCTTCATGAAGACTTTCTACATCAATGAGGTATGTAATCTATCTTGCTATAGTCATCGTTTTGTATGCTAGATTAGGATAATGCCTTGGATGTTCATATTTGCATGTATAATAGAGAAAACATAGATCCAAGGTATTTAGGGTTGCATATACACTTAGGAGCATATACACTTAGGAGTGTTAGAATGCTCAAAACCCAACAGTGGTATCAAAGCCAGGTTTGTTTTCTTGTTATACTTGCAAATGGAGCTGAAAAATCGAGTTTTGATGTTGTCTGCCCAACAGACTCGCCGAGTCCATGAATGGACTCGCCGAGTCCAAGGCAAAAAGCATCCAACTCGCCGAGTTGGGTCATGCACTCGACGATTTGGACCCCCATATAGCATAAATTCGACTTTTTTTGGCTGGAATTGGACTAGGAACATTACCCTAAGATGTTTTTGGACTTGTAAACTTGTTTTTGACGTGGTAAAATTCATGCTAATCCAATTTCAAATATAATTGTCAATAGATTCATGTTTTGTATTAGTTTAAGGTTTAGACTAATTATATGAAAAAGTTTGATTTGAATTATCTTGTTGTTATGAGTTGCTTAGATTAATAGAAAAGTTGAGTGAAATAGTTTTTTTCAATCCAAATTAATCTAAGAGTTGATTCTAAAATGTGTTTTTGTAACTTGCCCTCAATTTATATGAAAAGTCACATTTAAGTTTCATAAAACTCATAAAAGTTGGCAAAGGTTACAAAAATGAAGAGTCTAGTTCTAATTAAATGGTTTTATGACTCCATAACTTGTCCTCAAGTTATGGAGGACCAAGAGTCTCTTCATTAAATAATAAATAAAATAAAAAAGTGTAACCTTAATTAATTCCATAAGTTATAAAATAAAGAAAACCTAATTCTTTTATTAGTTTAAAGTCTTCCATAACTTGTCCTCAAGTTATGGAACTTGAAGAGTTTTTGGATTAAAACTACTTTAAGCACATAAGTTATGGAATTAATTAGTTTTGAATAGTTTCAAAACTTGCCCTCAAGTTTTGGAATTTGTAAAGTTTTCTCTTATGAATACTTTAATTCCATGTTAGCCCTTAGAATTTTAAAGGTTAAAATTCAACCCTTATACTTTATAATATTATAAGTTAATAATATATATATATATATATATATATATATATATATATATATGTGTGTGTGTGTGTGTGTATGTATGTATAAGAGTAAAGTCAGTCTTACTGCTAGTACGCCTCATTCACGAAGCCGGTCTATAAGGTGGGTATAAGGTTGTTGCCTATAAAATGGAAACTTAATGGGTGTCCACTCTCACCCACCGCTTGCTTGACTGGTGGAGGGTCGTTAGCCGAACGGGTTTGACAGGATTATAATTCTCCCTTCATTAAAAGTATTAATGATAAATACTACGTAACTAAACTCTTAATAATACCCAATCTTAGTTACTTAGGAAAAATGTGAATAAGGTGCTAACCCATGAAATTACACTTTGCACTTTGTTTAAGTTGGTTAGTGGAGCGTGTGTGGTTAACCGGCACACTAACTCGTATTTAACAAGGTAGGCAAAGGGTAACTTAATGTTTATCATAGTATCGATGGATCGTGTGTGGTTAACCGGCACATCGATTGAGGGGTAAACACTTAAGGGTACCAAGTAATTTGCATGGTTACTTCACACCTTGTTTTGTGATCCTCGGCATCCCAGTCACAAAAACTAAAGGGCACACTCGAGATTGAAACATGCCATTGAACAGTTCAATGAATCTCAAAGATCTAGGAGTTTCAAAACCAATTAAAACCTAATTATTATTTCATTTTTCATGGTAGAAATTGGTGAATCATCATTCACCTACCTTCAGATACTTTATATCTTGGATTACGGCATCCCTCTTCTAAGTTATAAAATAGTTTGTTGGGTCCTAGCCTTAATATTTCATATTGGGTGTCATATTAAGGACTTTAGATCAACTATCTTGAATATCTCCCAAAACATGTCTAGTTTGGACATTTATGATCTTCCCAAATCTCTTGAAACAAGCTTTCCTAAATGAAGATGATGTCCTTGGAAATCATACTTCTTTCACCTCCTCAAATTATTCTCCCTAACCCATAAGTTCAAAGTCACTCAAGCCCTATTGGCAAGGCAAGGTCTAGGTGTGATCACATCTTGGAGATGTAGTCACGTATTGACAAGCCGGGAGAGAAGGGTGTCAAAGTCTTGAGAATGTTGGTGGTTCAACTACTTTCTAAGTCACATAGTGAGTTCTTTTGGAACACCTATGAAACAGACTATGACAAGACCCTTAATGATCTTATCTATTTGTTAAGATCAAATTCATTAAAACTTGATGGACATTGACAATAGTGACACAGGAAATCCAGAAAAGCATTCTCTTCCCAATGGAAAGGGATCGGCCATAGTCAACTCGGTTGAACAAATGGTAAAGAGAAAAAGCTAAGTCTGTGATAGTCCCGTGTACCATTATCAAAGGGTCCATATGTTTATATTGCCAAAGGAAGGGTCATTAGTTGCGAAGCTGCCAAATTTACCTAAGGATGTTAAAGTCAATAAGTTTGACTCTACTTCAGGTAAATTCCACTATCTAACTCTGCTAAGTTTCTATTCTGAGATTCTTGATACATGATGTGACAGGGTCACATGGTGATGTTTTAAGAATCAAAGAAAAGTGAAGAAACTTAAAGAAAGAATATGTTGAATCTGATCGCGTAGATGGATTTCTATCGCGTACTTTGAAGATCGGATTCTTGAGCTACTTCTTAGGAGTTATGAGATGTTGCTTAGGAATAGATAACAACAAGTTTTTCAAATGGATTGTAAGGATAAGTTTTTCCGCTAAGTTTTTAATATAAAAGGAAAAATGATGATTTTATTTATTTTAAAATATCCTTACAATGGCATTTGAGGAAAAATTGTTGCTTATATGATTCCATTAATAGCAAGAGTGGAAATATGAAATTGATTCTTTCATTTGTGGTAATGTCTAAATTTACCAAATAAGGAAAGATTCTCATCACCCAAGTCTCAATTGAACCGGAACTTGGAATCATGCAAGTTGTATAGCATGATGAATGAGAACTTTCAAGTATTGGAAAATTAAGACTAATTACTTGTTCACATGGATGTGTGAGTCAAGTAAAGGACTAAGGGATCGAGTACACATTCTTGTGCACTGGTCAAATCCACCACAAAAGATCAATAAGATTATTCATCATAATTTACTAAAGTTCAGTAAATATGGTTATACTTACAAGCTTAAGTGTAATTCTCAGACATTGGAAAAAGGTTCCAATGTAAGGCAGAGCGAATAAGAAGAATCAAATTAGGCAGAAGGATAGAAGTTTCTCAAATCTGAAAAGATGGGAGAGTACTTTCGTATCAGTTTTATGATCATCTTAATGATTTAGAGACCTTATCACAATTCATCCTCTAAGTGCTTTCTTATAGCTAAGAAGAGGAACTATGAATTGTTGAAGTGGTTAAATCAAGAAGATGATTTATACTTCGTTCCAAAAACAATTCTTAGAGTCATACTCCAAGATTGTAACTTGAGTAACATGTCTCAAAGAAGGTTAAAAACACTTGTCAAATGTAAGAGTAAAAGTTTTCTACTCTTGTATATTTGAAATTGGTAAGTTGTGATGTTTTGGATAAAACAAAGACCAACTTAGGCCAATTGTGTGAAGTGTTTGTCTTGGTTAGAATCCACACTATCTCTTGGATGTTTGACAAGGGAGTCGTATAGTTCAAGAGGATAGTGGGAGTCATAAAGGTCTTGAAAGTCTCAAGAACTAATCAAGAATAGAACCTGAAGTTCTTCACTAGCACACGACTTAAGGTTTATAACCTATCGTGTTGACATATTCTGTGCTCATTCCAATTAAAGTTGGCTTTGCATATGAGTTCTTAGAGTTCTCAATTGGTTGCACAACAACTTGGAAGCAATGGCAGGCCCTTTAGCTGCCAGGTGGTAAGAAATTAAGATTGAGTTCAGTCCATATGAGTTTGGATTTGTCATTATCCTTGTCTTGTGACTATGGTTTTGATAATTCACATGGATAAGAACACATACACCATTAAATCTAAGTGTCATAAGGTTTCTCTCCGATTCATGAAAATGATGGTGAGGAAACACTTTCACTAAGTAGATTTTAGCTAGATAGCAATTGTGATATTTGCATTCTCAAAGTCGTTAGTGGAGCGTGTGTGGTTTACCGGCACACTAACTTGGACTTGTGAGAAGTGGCAAAAAGGTCTAACAATTATGATTACAGCACCCCTCTTCATAATTGTGTAGACACACAAGTGTGCTATCTAAGGGAAGGTGTATGTTTTTGATAAAGTTTTATCAAAATAATGTAGTATTAGAAATCTGAACTTTGGTAAGAAAGTCAGCTGATTTCTGAGTACATGTCAAAGCTAGTGGGAGCATAAGTGTTATGCTAATAATCATCATGTTAGTGGGAGCATGATAATTATGATAAGTATTGCAAGTTAGCAATGTTAATTATAGAAAACAAAAGGTTTCAATTGGGAAAAGTTGTTTTGCTATAATTAAGGGAGAGGAAATTATACTTCATCTAAAATCTATAAGCTTACATCGTGAGGCTTTAATCATTTAGTCAAGGAAATATATATGAATTTCATGTTGGAATGGATCAACATAAGGAAATTCTGTATATGGGTCCATTATTTGCGTTCTAAAATTCGATTATGATTATGGCATCCCTTTTCATAATCTGAATTATGAGAACTTGGCAAATAGAAATGGAAATGTTATAACAAAAGACTGGTTTAGTCTTTATGTGAGACATCATGAATCGTGTCCCATATGCTTCGGATATAGGATCGATTACATGTGTTATATTCATCATTTCTTAAAAATTTCCAAATGCCTGGGGCATTAAGAATGGAAAAGGTTTAGAACTGGATATGACTAAAAAGGATTAAACAATTGTCGAGGACAATCTAAGGCTTACCAAAGATTGGTTGCTCAAGGACAGTTGGAAGTATAGTGATAATTCTGGAAGGACCATATTGACATAGTCTGTAAGGAGGAAACTCTTGTTCATAAGTGATACGTCAAAATGGAATCTCGAAATGTTTTAAAGTCAGAAATTTGTGTAAGATTAAGGAAACTTAATGCAAGAAGGATGTTTTTAAGGATTTGATCTCCTTTGGAATACTGTGTAATGATTGTTGCTAAGTCTTTGTGAATCTGTGCATAATCGTTACAAGAGGACCAATGCATATAAGTTTAGAATCTAACAGATTTCAGTAAATGGCATGAATTTGGAATTCTTGCATTTGCAGTAAGGATTTGGGAGTGTGAAAAGAGAATCATTGAAGTTATGTTCAATTGATCTAGTTCACAAAGTAAAGATCATAGACAAACATAGTATGAATACTTGGTGTATGACATGACTAGTGTTTAGAAAACATAGTGTACATGCTTGGAGCATGGGACAACTATTGTTTTAAATTCAAGAATAAAGTTGATAGCTGAAACAGTATACAATGAATAATGTGTAATCATATGGTGATAAATAAAAGGTGTTTTATTTATGTTCATAGGTTTTGACACCATATTGGATTCAATTATTATTGTGTTTCAATTTGCATGTTTTGACTTCCCGAATAAACTAGGTTATTCTTCCGGAATGACTAAGTTATTCAAACCATCCACAGTCGGTCATATGTTGGAAGTAGATATGAATTAAGACTGTCATGGGTTGGCTTGTAGAGGTCTAAGGTGTTGGACAAAGGGCTACAACACTCATGAGTGCTCATAAGTTCTGAGTATTGGATTCAACCCGCGCTCATTGGAATCACTTCATGGATTTTATCGCGAGTGATCATGAAACGATAATATCTTATATTCTTCAAACCTAGAGATATGAGTTGTTACTATGAGTTGATAGTACATTGATTGCACGAAAACACGTTGGTAACTCGATGTTATAAAACGTGTCTTTGTGTATGATTCAACAAGTAGTAGAACAAGCCATATGAGTCGAAGTTTATCCATTCCTTTTACCTTCGGGATAAAAGTGATCTCTGTGGGCCCCTTGATGATTTGATGATGACAAATGGAAGTGTTGGGCCGGGCCAGGACTGATTTGATTTGTTCAATTAGTCAGTCATCATAAATCGGAAATCGGGAAACAACAAATGGATAGAGAGAATGATTATAATACATGTCTCAGTCCATACGATATCTAGAATGGAGGAATATACGATCCCTTATCTAATGGACAAGTCATTGACAAAGGTCAGAGTTTATCGACAAGGTCAGAGTTCGACAGAAGCTTTTGAGAGCTACGATTGCCAGTCGATTCCTGAAGTCATACGTAATAATAGTTTTAGACTTATCCAAGTGGGGGACATTTGGATTAATGTCTAAGTCCATAACTATAATTGGTAAGACTTGACCCGACCTGGCATGGTCCATTTGGGTTGCATGGCATCATGCACTTGGATAGACTATAATGAGAGAAATAACACACTTATGGTTATTAATATATTATAAGTTCTAGTATATTAATAATAATAATAATAAGATTATTTAATTAGTATTGATCAAGAATTAATCTAGGATTAATTAAGTGATCAAAAGAAGACTAATTAAATATATGGGTTGATTGTGTAAATCATCCATACTTGTATAATAGGCTAATGCTCCATGGATTATCTAGTTGGGCCAAAACCCATATGATGCTCCATGGTGTATTTGAACCATTGGATCCAAGGAAATGGAAAGTCATGAAAATTAGGGTTTACCCTAATTGTAACACTATATAAAGTTATTATTCTTGACAAAATCGGTGACTAGAGAGAGTAAGAAAGGGCTAGCCGATTTTCAGGAAGTGTAGAATTCTCTCAAGTTATTCCAAGTGTATTTGGTGTTGTGTGAACCATTTGAGGTGTCACACTTGGGGAACTAGGCACTCAAGCTTCATGAAGACTTTCTACATCAATGAGGTATGCAATCTATCTTGCTATAGTCATTGTTTTGTATACTAGATTAGGATAATGCCTTGGATGTTCATATTTGCATGTATAATAGAGAAAACATAGATCCAATGTATTTAAGGTTGCATGTACACTTAGGAGTGTTAGAAGGATCAAAACCCAACAATATCTTCTTCGTTATAACTCAGATTTCGACATTCTTTATATCTCCAGAATCCTTGTCCCGACCACTACAACTTTCTTCATAGATATTGGACCTATTTATTATTGTATTTGTTTGACACTTATTTTTATTCTTAACTTATTATATCTTACAATTAAGTATAAGGCACATAAAATCACATAATATTCAAATAATTCCTATTTGTTATTTCAAAGTAGGATATAAGTGTTGACCCTAACTATTACACCATTAAATTAATGCTTAACCTAGAAACACGGGTGTTACAATTCTCTTCTCCTTAGGATGATTCCGTCTCAGAATCATGCATCAGCAAACAAATGTGGGTAGCGACTCATCATGTCACTCTCTGTTTCCCAGCGGAGGTTCAGCTCATTCGTATGTTTCCAGCGCACAAGCACTAAGTCAACCATCTTGTGGCGCAACTTCTTAGTCTTATGGTCAACAATCGCCTCAGGCTCTTCAATTAGAATCGAGTACTTGGTTTTGTGAGCTTTTTCCATCAGAAGATCCCTTATTCCTCCCATCTTAGGTACCCAAATTCTATCTTGGAATACCTTCAATCCTTGTTTATTTGTACCGAATACCAACGTTTTGCCTAAACGTTCTTCCTTTCGGTCATTTTTCTCCAAAGCTTCTTCCTGAGTTTTCTTGATACTTTCCAAAATTATCGAGACAACTTCAATTCATAACGATCTTGGCCTTTTTCTTTCAAAGTTTACTTTTCGACTTAGAGCATCAGCTACAACATTTGCTTTACTAGGGTGGTAAAGTATCTCGCAGTCGAAATCTTTGACTAACTCTAGCCAACGTCGTTGTCTCATGTCCAATTCCTTCTGATTAAAGAGATATTGGAGACTCTTATGATCAGTGAAAAGTTTGCACTTCGTACCATAGAGGTAATGCCTCAATATCTTTAAGGCAAAAACTACCGCTGCCAACTCCAGATCGTGAGTGCGGTAGTTCTTTTCATGCTCCTTTAATTGTCGAGATGCATATGCTATCACCTTTTCTCTTTGAGTTAGAACACATCCTAACCCGACTCCCGATGCATCGCTATACACTGCAAAATCTTCAACTCCATCGGGTAGAGAAAGAATTGGTGCTTCACATAATTTCTTCTTTAGCTTCTCGAATGCCTCATCGTGTTTCTCACTCCATGCATATGTGGCTCCTTTATGGGTCAAAGCTATCAATGGAGCAGCTATCGAAGAAAAGCCTTGGATAAATCTTCGGTAATATCCAGCTAATCCCAGAAAGCTTTGAATCTCCGTGGGACTTTTTGGTCGTTCCCACATCATTACAGCTTCTATCTTTGTTGGGTCAATCATTATTCCCTCTTGGTTAACCACATGACCCAAAAATTGGACTTCTCGAATCCAGAATTCACATTTGGAGAACTTAGCATACAACTTCTCCTTCTTCAAAACTTCTAATACTTCTCTCAAGTGCTTTCCATTCTCCTGCTGACTCTTTGAGTATACTAGAATGTCATCTATGAACACTATTACAGATTTATCGAGGAATGGTTTACAAACCCTATTCATCAAATCCACAAATGCTGCTAGAGGATTGGTCAGTCCAAATGACATAACTAAGAACTCGTAGTGTCCATATCTCGTTCTAAATGCAGTCTTTTCGATATCCTGCTCTCTTACCTTCAACTGATGATATCCTGACCTAAGATCAATCTTTGAAAAGTAGCTTGAACCTTGCAGGTGATCAAATAGGTCATAAATCCTCGGTAATGGATACTTGTTCTTCACCATTGCCTTATTCAACTCTTAGTAGTCTATACACATTCTCATGCTTCCGTCCTTTATTTTCACTAATAACACCGGAGCTCCCCAGGGTGATGAACTAGGTCGAATGAAACCATTGTCCAACAGCTCCTGAAGTTGCATCATAAGCTCCTTCATCTCCTTCGGTGCTAATCGGTAAGGCGCTTTTGCTATCGGTGTTGTACCTGGTAACAAGTCTATCCGAAACTCTACTTGTCTATCAGGTGGTAACCCAGGAAGATCTTCGGGAAAGACTTACGGATAGTCACACACCACGGGTATACTTTGTATCCCCTTCTTCTCCTTCTTAGTATGAATCACAAATGCCAAGTATGATGTGCATCCTTTTGACAAACATTTTCTGGCTTTCATCAAGGAAATGATTCCAGAATTTACTCTGTGTTTGTCCACATACACCATAAATGACTCTTTTCCATATGGGTTTCCTTTTACCATCTTCTTCTTGCATAGTATCTCAGCATCGTACGTACTAAGCCAATCCCTTCCTAGCACGATGTTGAAACCATTCAACTCAATGGGCAGTAATTCCTCGTGGAACTTATTTCCATCCAAGTCAATGATGATGTTTTTCATACGATGGCTAACAGGTACAAACTTTCCACTAGCAATTTCGACTAATAAAGCATTAACTAGTCTATCAACAGGCAAAGCTAGTTTTCTACCAAATTCATGCGATATAAAGGAGTAATTGGCTCCAGAATCAAACAAAATTTGGGTAGGCAATTCGTTTACGAGAAAGGTACCTGAAGCGACGTCTGCTGCCTCTTTCATAGCCCCGAGCATCATATGGAAGGTTCTTGCCTTTGGCTTCAGTGGTATGTTGGGTCTTCTTGCCTCCTTCTTCTTCAGGCAGTCCTTCAAAATGTGCCCCTCGTCGTTGCACTCATAACAAACCTTCTTAGTGAACGTGCATTCGTTGGCATAGTGCCCATACTTTCCACATTTGAAACTAGTGACTCCTCCGTCACATTTCCCTATGTGCTTCTTCTTGCACTTATCACACCATTTTGCTTCACCTCCTCTTCCTCCAAACTTCTTCGAATCAGACTTCAAAAATTTACTTTTCTTTTTGGAC
The DNA here is from genome assembly GCF_052625555.1 of Lactuca saligna. Lineage (NCBI taxonomy): Eukaryota > Viridiplantae > Streptophyta > Magnoliopsida > Asterales > Asteraceae > Lactuca > Lactuca saligna. Next base: position 38,706,183 of record NC_136417.1, on the reverse strand, counting down.
CCTAAAGATCCATCCAACTTCCTTTTGTCACCAACTTCAACCTTGCTGGCGGCTCTTCCCTTGAACATCTTCTTAACAGACTTAGCAGCCCATATAGCTGCCTCCAGAGTAGGTGCCTGATGTACTGGAACAACGTACTCCCATGGAAGTCCCTTTGCATACTTGTCGAGTTTTGTCAATTCATCTGGGACGATGCGCAAAGCAAACTCCATTTTTTCTGTGAAGGCATTGGTGTATTCATCAATGGACATGTTGTCCTTCTTTAACGTCAGGAATTGGTTTTCCATCTCTAGCATATTTTGGGCCGAGCAGAACTTGCGTTTGAAGTATACTAAGAACTCTGTCCATGTTAGTTGTAGTGGCTCGTTGGGGCTTATGGTTTCCCCAGAGTGTTCCACCAACGAACAGCGCCACCTCTAAACTAACGTACTGCATATGTGGTTTGTAGTTTGCCCTTGCAATCACATGTTATGAAAGCCAACTCCATCTCCGAGATCCAATACATAACTCCAATTGGATCTTCTTTCCTAGTGAAAGTCGATGGCTTGCAATTTGTGAAGTCCTTATACTTGCATTCATTCCTCTCGACTCTTTTATCTTTGTTGTTCCTCCTAACCACTGGCGGTTCAGCTTGACTAACAGTCCTACTCTAATTCCCTTCTTCTGAATGTTCGTCATTCAGCCCAGGCTGTTCAATAGGTATCGTATGTTCATCCCTATTCTATTGAAGTAAACACCCTGTCTCCTCCATCTGGCGATCCAACATCATCTGGATCATAGCTTGTACCCCAGACATCGTCATTGGCTCAGGTGCAGCTGCTACAACTGGTACTTGTTCAATCACTTGGGGTTGAGGCTGTTGATTTTCATTTACATTGGCATTTTTTACTCCACTTCGGGTTCTTGCCATGATGGTCTATACACCAAATCAAATGTTCAGTGTGTAATGACGAGAATTAAGACAGGAAAACTTTATCCACGATAGACGTATTAAATCCTCCTTATTACTCCAAAACTTTTACATGCTAGTTCTAATATCGTAGTCAAACGTTTAGAATCCTAAACACATAAAGTTTCTAGATTCGGTCGGCAACAGACCATAGATCCAAACAAATAATAGCATATAAGGCATCTTTATAGTTATAGCTATAACACAAAACATTTAGCACATAAAAGCATTTTAGGCATATTTCCTAAAATAAACTAGTGCTTGTGTCTAAAATATAGCAGGCACTCATCTCACAATCATCACTTAGCATTCTAAGTTTAAGTCTAATAATCCTACAATTTCCAAGTTCGCTTAAACTAGTGCTCTGATACCAACTGTGAGATCCCCGAATTCACGGCCAGAAAAGACTAATTTGTTTATGCTTTATTTGAAAATCAGGGAATATTTTCAAAGAAATATAATGCGGAATTTGTTCCCAAAAAAATATGAAAAATAATTTATCAAAGCATTTCCGTAGAAATGTATTATATCAAAAACTTTGGGATATCATTGTTAATACAGATCAAAAACATAAACATAAACAACATAGGCAATATAATATCTATTTATTCGAGTAGCCTATAATCCATTGATCTCTTATCAGATCATCACTCCAGTGCTCTCTTTCCACTACCTGTATATGAGAAAACTGAGTGGGTCAGACTTGGGAGCCTGGTGAGCACATAGGGTTTTCAACCCGCAGTAAATAAGTTTATTAATTTCATCAACCAACAATAACCCGATTACCCATTCCTGTTATCCTCACTTTACGTCCCTAAAACACCTATTGTAAGGGATCTAACCTAAGGATTATCATCGGGATGGACAATACTGCTAAGGGGGTTCCTTAGCAATAAATGGCCTAAAGGCAACCATGTGGGGGATGGAGTACACTGGTGAACACATCGTTCACAACACCTATAGGTTGCGAGCCTGCCAGCGTTCCACTGGACCGTCTAGAAGAGTCCATGGTCGTCATCTATACTCCACTAGATGACTAGATCAACAATGACAACATCAACGCCTCTCATCATTTTATCACACATCGTCTTATTACATCTACCCATGTTTTACCCTAACATTTTTGTAGATATAAAATACATATACAGTTTAAATCAATTAAAACTAATATAAAAACATTCATCTAGCATAGATAACAAGTATACATATAATATGCATACATATCACGTAATATATAAAATACTTCATATCTATGTGTAAGATGAAAGTAACTATGCACTGACCTTAGTAGCGTGATTTTATGTAATCTAGGTAGAAACAGTCAGCGTACGAGGTCATCGGGGCTCAGGATGCAAGAAGGGCTTCAGCAAATGAGAGAGGAGCAAGGAAATGGTGTAAGGAAGTCAATGGGTCGATCTGGCTATTTATAGTAAGTTTTTATGACACTCACATCGTGAGTGTCATAAGACTCACGTCGTGAGTCTCATGATTCACTCCGTAGACTTGCCATTTGTGTCCCTAGCTTCGGGTCGTGAGTGTCATAAAGCTCACGTCGTGAATTGGATATTATCCTCTCGCAGCTTCTAGATTCCAAATTATGACAGAATGTCGTGAGCATCATAAAACTCACGTCGTGAATTAGCTAGTTTAGGGTTTTTAAAAGCTAAATCTTCAGAATGCCATAACTTTTGCATACGAACTCCGTTTTTGACGTTCTTTATATCCACGCGTAGTTGGAGACGTACTATACAACTTTCATTTAAACTCCTAAGGATAAAAAGTAGTTTATCATAAACTAAATTTTACGTTTCCCAGTGTCGTGCCGGTTTTGACGCGAAACATCGACAGGTCATATCTTCTTCGTTATAACTCGGATTTTGGCGTTCTTTATATCTCCAGAATCCTTGTCCCAACCACTACAACTTTCTTCATAGATATTGGATATATTTATTATTTTATTTTTTTGATGCTTATTTTTATTCTTAACTTATTATATCTTATAATTAAGTATAAGGCACATAAAATCACATAATATTCAAATAATTCCTATTTATTATTTCAAAGTAGGTTATAAGTGTTGACCCTAACTATTAAACCATTAAATTAATGCTTAACCTAGAAACACAGGCGTTACAATAAAGCTCCAAGCTTGGTCATGTATGAAGCCACCTTAAGTATGAAACCCCCATTGTGAGCTTAGATTTGACATTAAGAGCCTTTTTCGCCATGCATGCACGTAAAGTTTCCAACTTTACGTGAAATGCATGCTTTAGAAGCTTGGATTTGTAAATTAGAGCCACTGCATGGCTTAAAAGAGTCTGTATGGCTTAAGGACTGAAGGAACTCGGCGAGTCTCAAGGTCGAATCGGCAAGTCATATGAAGATAGGCCTGGACCCGATGAGTTGGATGAACAACTTGGCGACTCCGATGTCGATTGCCATAGAACTCGATGAGTTGTATGAGCAACTCGGCGAGTCGGTTGAGGTTTCCCGAATTTATGTATGCGTGTGTAACCATCGAGTTGCAAGAAGGAAACTCGACGAGCGACCTTAGAGTTCGATCGTAAACTGAAGGAACTCGACGAGTCACTCCGTGACTCGGTGAGTGGGCAAGTACTTCAAGGAACTCATCGACTAGCTGAGGGTACTCGACGTGTTAGGGTCAACATGGACTGTTGACCTTGACTGATGACTTTGATTATGACCAGGGGTTGATTAGTTTTCTTATAGGGTACCTTGAAAGGTTGGGAAGTTATGGGTATGATTATATTATGGTAATAGGTGGTGGAGTTTTTGACAGTGATCTGAGAGTTGGAGTTCGTCTACCGATTCGACATCTGCAAAGTGAGTTATCCTCACTATATCGATAGGGTCTACTGCACCAGGGTCGGCCCTTAAGTTGTTATTGTTATGGTGTGCTACTTGTGGTTATGATCTGTTAGATCGAAATCAGGATAGACAGTATATTATGCTCTTATGATTTGTAGGGATTGGTATGTTAGTGACCTGTTAGGTACGTGCTCTAGTTACGAGATTTTTCTATGATTGATGATCAGTGAAATAGATATATTTGATGTTTATATATGCCAGTATATGATAGTTATGTGCACATGGTTATTTTCTTGTTAGTTGGGTTGAGGCGGTCCTGCTTTGTGCTGAAGGCCAACATACTCTATGAGTGGTCCGGGGAGACTGTAGGCCCACATGGCAGTCGAGTTATGATGAAGGATCGGGACAATTCAGATAGACTGTAGGCCCTGTAGGGCAGTCCAGTCAGGTCGATGGCCCAGTACGCATGTTGTTGATTGTCTGTTAATGTAACACCGTAAATTTCAAAACAAAATTTTCAAATTTTTATAAAACATAATTCATTTAATATTCAGAAAACAACCATTTTCAATCGTTCAATCCAAGTAATACAAAATCCCAAGATCTCAAAATCATGAATCCCATGCGTGTGTACTGATCAAGCCGGCGCCTTCCCACGGTCGTCACTAATACCTGGAACAATTAACATCAAAAACTGTAAGCACAAAGCTTAGTGAGTTCCCCAAAATAACACATGTAACACATATTAGCCACTCGAGGCTATAACTCTATGGGTCCGTGCACCCAAATCTGTGAACCCTCAGGTTCTAACTCTGTGAACCTTACGGTTCTAATTCTGTAAACATACACAGCATAAATCACATAGAAATAATGCAGTACAACACATCACATACATAGCATACAAATACTCTGTCACATAACTCTGGTTACCTACTCAAGGTAAAGTATAGTGAGAAGACTCACCTCGCGTATCTCGGAATCACTAGCGCTCGATCTCCCGAGCTATCATCCTCCTACAACACAAGAATATCTCTACTTATTACCACCTTGATCCTGGCTGACTAACACTACAAAGTCAAACTAGTCAACTCTGGACAACGGTCAAAGTCAACCCCTGAATGACTATACTCGCCGAGTCAACCCGATGACTCGCCGAGTCCCCAAGCTCAGAACTTCCCTCAATCTGCGACCTGACTCGCCGAGTCACCCCGAGACTCACCGAGTCCAACAACTTTGAGTCCACTCGCACCCAACTCACCGAGTCATCCCTTGACTCACCGATTCTCGACTCAACCAGAAAATATTGGGATTCTTCGACAAGACTCGCCGAGTCCAAGAACAGACTCGCCGAGTCTAAGGCTATCTTCAACCTACTCGCCGAGTTGTTCATCCAAATCATCGAGTTCCAGCTCATCTTCAAGCAACTCGTCAAGTCCACCCTTGTGACTCGCCGAGTACCACAGGTTTGAATCCATACAGAAGCGTTCCAGGCCATGCAATTGATCCAAAACATAGATCTAGCCTCCTACAACCCATCCATCACGTAAAGTGGTAAACTTTACGTGAATCCAAAGAGATCTAGGCCTTATACACTTTAGAGCTAGGGTTTGGGACATGATGGCTTCACTAAGCACTCAAACACAGGGACTTTAATGTACTCTAGACCTCCCCCATTCCAGATATGAGGTAGCAACCTCAGATCTAACCTCCAAACTCCAAAACATACCAAGATAAGCTCCCATAAACCCCAAAATGATGAATCCATATGAGTAACAGCCCAAGAACAAGATATTACCCCAAAGAACACCCCAACTGCAATGAAACTCGAATCCAAGCAAAGCCCCTTGCTCCAAGCCTCCAAACTCCCAAGATTTCTTCAACAAATACCCTTCAAGCTCCCAAATGCGCTTTGATCCACACACACACGAATACTAAGGGTTTCTGGACTTGAGAATGAGTAAAGAGGCTAGGGGAATGGATGTTAAGTTCTTTATATAGGGCTCAACCCCGAGAATTAGGGTTTTCTCCACTCAGCACCTACTCGCCGAGTCCATCTTTGGACTCGCCGAGTAGGCCACTTGACACACAACCAAAGTCGCGACCCTACTCGCCGAGTGCATCCATGGACTCGCCGAGTTGTCCTTCAAGATTTACAATTTTAGCCCTTCAACTCTACTATTGATATTTCGGGGTGTTACAGTTAGTGCTATGGTATTATCAGCGTGGTATTGGAATTATGGGGTATCTCACTAAGCCCTCGGGCTTACAGTTTTCAGTTTATTGTTTCAGGTAATTCAGGAGATCATGGCAAGGCGAAGGCGTGACCGAAACCACTCCTTATCCTTTTGATTTAGTTATTGGGACACTCTGATGAATAATTATTTGAAAACATTTTGTAAACAAATACTATTTGGTTTTATTTATGATTGAAGAAAAAAAAGGGTTTAAAGTTGGCGTAAAATTTTGGATGTTACAAGTTGGTATCAGAGCCTTGGTTTGAGTGAATTGGAGGAACGCTTGTGTGAATCCATTCTCAAATCAAGCGAATTTTCAGAATAAATACTAAAATGGTTTTCAAAATAAAGGATGAAGGATGCAGAGGGTACGATCAGTCGAAGCCTGTAAGTAAACCCCAAAATACCATATAGTTATCTAATATTACGATATGATAGAACAGCATGCTAGTGCTAGGCTACGAGTCTTTAGGAATCGCATGATAAGATTTGGCTGATTATATGATGCCTACTAGCCTAGGGTTTCTTGTATATGGAATTGACATAATAAATGTAGATGTCTAGTGCATGCATCGCGGTTGTGTATAATCAAGAACTTATAGCCTTAGAATGTCTGACTCAACCTTAATGTAGGATTGGATATTCGAAAGTCTATCGGGTCCAGTGTTATGTGTGGCTAGCATACACTAGTGTTGCAGGGTTGATGAAAGTTTCATGGATGTGTGAGCTGTGAGAAGATGTGAGACCAGTTGCGAGATAGTCGATATTCCCCTGCGAGTGAGGGTTGAGTGCATATTATGTTGATGATAGTGTTAGGGCGTTGTGATGATACTTGAGACAAATATGGGTAGGTGTGGAAGGTAGTATGGGCTTATACTACTGAAAGCACATGACCCATATGCGTAGCAAGGAAGTCACCACCCCTAGGGTTGTGGGAATTGGTCTCCCAATATCATGTCGTTTATCTGATGTCTTGGTTATATTTTTCAGTAGGGTGGTGACGAGACATTTTACTACTAGATCCGGATCAGGGTCAGGATCAAGATTAGGATCGGGGGATGAAGGTTCGGAGGTGCCGGTAGCACCTAATCCCATGGTACAGATAGGGACAAATGAGTTGGATGCCAAGATCTGGGAGATTCTACATGACGAGATTGTTGCGGCGTTCCGAGCGCAGATGCCAGAGATGTTTGGGTTGATTAAGACCGCGATGTTTGAGTACTTTGATGAGCAGTATGCAGCTCTAGGAGAGACAGCTTCCATTGCATCCACATCAGCTGTGACCGCAACACAGGTTGGAGGAGGAGCCGACAAGGCTTTCCAGTATTGGGACTTCAATAACACAAAGCCCCCGACGTTTAATCGTACGCAGGATGCGATCAGGGCTATGAGGTGATTATCTGACATGGAGGGTTGCTCCTTCACATGCTCATGTCCTGTTGACCAGAAGGTCAGGTGTGCCCTGAACCTGCTGAGGCTTGGGGCAAGGGACTGGTGGAGATTGACGATAGAGTCGTAAACTGATGATCAGCGAGCTGTTATTACTTGGGAGTAGTTCCGGGATATGTTCCGCACCCATTACGTTCCACACATTAAGCGGGAGCGACTTGATCTGGAGTTCATGATATTGAGGTAGGATGGGGATTCAGTGATGGAGATCACTCATATGTTCACAGAGAGGGCTATGTTTTTCCTGGAGTTTGCTTCAGAGTAGTCTCAAATGAACCGTTATCTGAGTATTCTCAAGACTGATAATCGACAGTTTGTTGCTATGCAACGTTGTGAGACTCTTTTGGATCTTTAGGAAGCCACGAGGCGGCGTGATTTGGAGATAGAGCTGCAAGGAGCATCGTCAGGTTCCGGTAGAGTCTCATCCGGCACTTAAGCGGCCCAAGACTACTGATACTCAGACCGGGGGACAGCAGAGCCGCATTTTTGGAAAGTGTGGCAGGGGTCATTCTGGGGTTTATCGAGCAAATCTGGAAAGGATGCCCACTATCCCAGGGACTGTAGCCTGTCCACCCCTCTAGCAGATATGAGGATTTGTTACCATTATCATCAGGTTGGTCACGTGAAGACCAACTGTCTGCAGCTCGCCACCAAGTCGGCACATGGATCCGCACTGGCTACTTTGAGGATTGGCAATGGGAGGCCAGTCAAGGTGGTGCCTTTGAAGGCTCAGGGGCGCACCTTCCAACTTACGGCCGAGGAGGCCAAGGCAGCACCGGATGTGGTTGCTAGTATGTTTCTATTTTCTGTTTTAGTTATTAAATATGTGGTATGATTATTAGTTGTACCTATGATTAGGTACGTTTTTAGTAAACTCTTTTCCTGCTTTGGTTTTATTCGACTCTAGGGCGAGTCGATCGTTTGTATCTCAGACTTTCAGTAGAAAATTCAGTGTTTCAGTAGATGAACTTGAGTGTCCGTTGAGAGTTTCGATCGCCAACGAGCACGGGGTTTCTGCTTCTTCAGGCTATCAGGGATGCGAGTTGGAGATTTTCAGGGTATCCTTCCTGATAGATTTGATTCCTATTCCCATAGGGGAAGTATGCATGATCGTAGGGATGGATTGGATCAGTCGTTTTGGCACCATGATCGACTGGGAGGGACATCGAGTAGTAGTTCGAACCCTAGGTAGGGGAGAACTGGTGGTGTATGGTGAGGGTACCAGAGTGGGAGCAGGGTTTTGCTCAGCCGCCAAAGCTCAGCAGTTCATTCAGCACTGGTGTGCCGGTTATCAAGCGTAGTTGATGGATACGCGGATTGGGGATGCTTCAGTTTCAGAGGTTCTAGTGGTTAGAGAATTTGATGATGTGTTTCAAGAGGAGTTACCTGGAGTGCCTCTGGAGAGGCAGGTAGAGTTCAGGATTGATCTAGTGATGGGTACGGACCCTATCACTAAGGTGTCGTACCGTCTGGCACCACCAGAGATGTAGGAGTCGGCATCTCAGTTGTAGGCGCTGCTTGGTAAGCAGTTCATTCACCCCAAGTAGTTCTCCTTGGGGAGCACTGATCCTCTTTGTCAGGAAGAAGGGCGGTTCGCACAAGATGTGCATTAACTATAGGGAGTTGCACAAGTTAACGGTGAAGAACCGTTATCCACTCCCGAGGATAGATGATCTTTTCGATCAACTATATGGTACATCTTGGTTTTCCAAGATTGATTTGAGATTTGGGTATCACCAGGTTAGAGTGAGGGAGGAATACATGTAGAATACCGCGTTTTGGACTCATTATGATCATTACAAGTTCGTGGTGATGTCGTTTGGGGTCACCAACGTGCCGACAGTGTTCATGGATTTAATGAACCGAATCTGCAGACCGATGCTCGATCACTCAGTTATTATTTTTATAGATGATATCTTGGTGTATTCCAAGACCCGAGAGCAGCACGAAGAGCACCTCATGGAGCTGTTGGAGGTTCTGTGGTGAGAACAGCTGATGCCAAGTTCTCGAAGTGTGAGTTTTGGTTATGAGAGGTCCAGTTCCTCGGACATCTCATTAACCAGGAGGGGTTTTTGTTCGATCCGGACAAATTCAAGGAGGTTATCTAGTGGGAGATTTTGAAATCTCCCTCAGACGTCAGGAGTTTCTTAGGATTAGAAGGGTACTACCGGAGATTCATTCAAGATTTCTTCAAGATTGCACTACCCCTCACTCATCTAATGAGGAAAGGGGTGGATTTCCGGTGGGGCCCTGAGCAGCAGAGGGAGTTTGAGACCCTCCGATGGTGTTTATGTGAGGTGCCAGTGTTAACACTCACCAAGGGAGTTGAGGATTTTGTAGCATTTTGTGATGCATCCATCACATGCTTGGGGGAAGTCCTCATGCAGAGCAACGCGTGATATCCTATGCATCGCGGAAGCTAAAGCCGCATGAGACGAGATACCCTACGCACGATCTTGAGTTGGGAGCGGTGGTTTTCGCTCTCAAAATTTGGAGACATTATCTGTACAGGGTCCGTTGCACTATATACACGGATCACAAGAGTTTGAGACACATCATGGATCAGCCAAACCTAAACATGAGGCAGGGCAGGTGGCTGGATGCTATCAAGGACTATGATTGTGAGATCCTTTACCATCCTAGTAAAGCGAATATGGTTGCGGACGCATTGAGCCAAAAGTCAGCTGGGTCTTCTACCCCGACAAGGTGCATGAGGTTAGTGGTGGATTCCCCGCTTGTGAGCTTAATTAGGGATGATCAGGTTGAGGGTATGAGACCAGAAAGTTGGAAGTTAGAGAGGATTTAGGGTGATAGCTCCCGGTTTGTTTAAGACAGTCGTGGATTATTAACCCGACACAGTCGGGTTTGGGTTCTGATGTCCGGAGGGGTCCGGCAGACAGTGACGGAGAAGGCTCATAAGTCTCACTTTTGTATAAACCCAGGGGCCACCAAGATGTACCGCGATCTGAGTTTGAGTTATTGGTGGCCCGATATGAAGTGAGAAATCGCTAGGTTTGTTGAGAGGTGCTTGACCTGTAGGATGGTCAAGGCCGAGCATCAGAGGCCGCATGGTAAGCTGGAGCATCTGGAGATTCCCATGTGGAAATGGGAGCAGATCACGATGGACTTCATTATGAAGTTTCCAAGGATGGCGAAGGGGTTCAATGCTATATGGTTTATCGTGGATCGGTTGACCAAGAGTGCCCATTTCTTGGCCATACGAGAGAGTTCGTCAGCTGAGAAATTGGCCGACATGTACATCAGCGAGATTGTGTCTCGCCATGGAGTTCCGGTCTCCATCATTTCTGATCGGGATGTCAGGTTTACTTCCCGTTTTTGACAAAATTTCCATGAGGAATTGGGTATGCGACTGCACTTTAGTACAACTTTCCATCTACAGACCGATGGATAGAGTGAGCGAACCATTCAGCCCCTCGAAGATATGTTGAGGGCGTGCGTCATTGACTTCGGTGGGAGTTAGGATTCCCACCTACTGCTTGCAGAGTTCACCTACAATAGCAGCTATCATTCCAGTATTGGCTCCCCGCCTTTTGAGTTGTTGTATGGACGAAGATGTAGAACCCCAGTTTGTTGGGGTGAGGTTGGACACAAAGTGATGGGTCGGTCGGAGGTAGTTTTGAAGACTACCGAAAAGATCCAGCAGATCAGACAGCGGCTACAGACTGCTCAGAGTCGGCAAAAGAGTTACGCAAATAGACGCCGATCAGATTTGGAGTTTCAGGTTGGTGACATGCTACTTCTGAAGGTCTCTCCCAAGAAGGGTGTGATCCACTTTAGGAAAAGGGGAAAATTGGGTCCCCGTTATATCGGGCCGTTCAGGATCATTGCCAGGGTTAGCAAGGTGGCTTATAGGCTAGAGCTATCAAAAGAGCTTAGCCAAATTCACAGCATGTTCCATGTTTCGCAATTGCGAAAGTGCATTATGGACCAAGAGGCGGTAGTATCTCTGGATGATATTCAAGTTAATGAGAGCATAAATTACGTGGAGAGGCCTGTGGCCATCTTGGAGAAGAACAAGAAGATTTTATGGAACAAAGAAATATCTTTGGTGAAGGTGCAGTGGGAACATCGGAGGGGATCCGAGTGGACATCGGAGTCGGAGGCGGAGATGCGCGAGCATTACCCGACATTGTTTAGTCCAGCAGACTTCGGGGGCGAAGTCTAGTTCAAGTGGGGGAGAATTGTAATGCCCCGATTCTCAGTTATTGATTTAAATGAAAGTTTATTTGGTTTTAAGATCTACTCGATGAGTTGGTTGCCCTAATCGTCGAGTGGCAGCGGGGTGGGATCGCGTAATTAGTGGCCTACTCGCCGAGTCCATAAAGAACTCGATGAGTAGGAGCTGGCATAGGAAACCCTAGATCCCGGGGTTTTTCACCCTATTTAAGGAAGCATAACACTCCTTTGGCCTCTTTATAGTCCTTTTGAGAGATCAGAAAACCCTAATTCGTGTGGTGCTTCATCCTTCTATGTCTTAAGATTTAGAAACGAGGTTTTTGGAAAGGAAGAACTTGGAGGGCAAGAGACTAGGAGCAAGCAAGGCATGGGAATCATAAATCTATCTCAGGGAGGTATCAAGTCATCACCTTTACTTCATTTTCCTTTTAGACCTCATTTGGTTGAGATTTAGGGTTTTTATCGTTTGATAGAGATGGTAGTGTGGGGTATGAGCTAGATCTGATGTTGTAACTTCAGATATGGACCCTCCTTGGGTTCTAGAGCCATAAATCTTCGAGCTTGGTCATGTATGAAACTTCCTTAGCTTCTAGAGCCATAAAGATTCCTCGACATGCTGAATGGCATCTGACAACCCTTGCTAACCCAGAAAATAGCAGAAAACCGACCCGAGATCCAATTTATCACCGTTTCCCAAGCGATACAAATACTTGATATCCACCGGATATGGCCGAAGATAGCATATCCGCAAACATCTGAAGGAATCCTGACCACCTCCTCCTGTGATACCTCAACCACCCTGAGAACATGATGTAACACCTTATTCCAATCCCAATGACAATCCAAACCTTCAAAACGAAACTTCATCGCACCGTCATTTTTCTAACTAACTCACCACCCAAGCCAGGACCAAACCCCAGTCCCATCCCTGCGTGCTCATCCTCATTCTGCAAAGCAGCTATTCCAACGATCAAGTCATAACCAAGAATTCTCCTTCCCATAAGCTTCTCAGAGTCTCCAAGACTCTCACCGATTCGAGTATGGATCCTGTGCTTTCAGTAGTATGATACCAATACTACCTTCCACACCTATCATACTTTCCTCAGCAATCCACTCGAATCCTCTAAGTCAATTACTCCACTGACATACTAAATGTTTGCTAAACAGTAAGACAATCTTGACCGTAGCACCTCCTAGGCTCCCCCTAGGTTCCCAACTTCACCGAACCGCCCCACTAAGCTCACTAGAGCATATCCTAGGCTTTCCTAGGTTCCTAAATTCACCATACCCTCAGCTGCTGAAAGAATCTCATTAATGTCAACTAGCTACCTCATAAATATAGCCACATGTAGCAAAGATCAGATAATCCTTCAAGTGAAAGTTTCATCCCTAGAACGGTTGGACTCATACAAGAGCTATGCAATAGGGTCAAGTTCTTCACTCTGAGATTATCCATTATGTGCTACATGTGACTTAGCATATTCACTTAATAGCTAACTCACATTAATAAGAGTCCAATAAAGCACAAAGCAAGCAACATTCAAGTAATCGGTAAATCTAACCAGCACACACTAGACAAATCAGTCTATCCACACATACATCCAGGAAGCAGATAACACCTATCGCTAACCTCATCATAGGCTTACCCCAGGGTAATCTCCGACCCACAAAGTATCATAGAACATTCGGCCCATATACCACAACCAATCCTGTCCACATCCACCCTCGTTGTCGACTGCCTTATGCATGCAAATTATACACAGAACAGGAGCTAATAGACTGTTAAATAATAGACTCTACCCTAGGACCACATGTAATAACATAAAATCAGCTATTCTAATGCTAAAAGATCCTAACCATATACAATTTTCAAAACATACACATTGCAGTTACAAATACCAATTATCATTCTCATTCCAGCATGACATCCAATATCCTCATGGCTACAAGCACCACATACCAGGCCAACCTATTACTGACTACTCAGCACTATCATGCAAGTCTATCAGCTCATACAACATATACATGCATCTCCCTTAGCCCTAACTAGCATGCGATACACAGATTCATAATCGGATCATAATAGATAACAAATGTGGGTATTCTGCGGCTTTCTCAAGCTCGGCTGATTGCATGCACCACACCCTTTCTTGTCTTAGAAATTCTTTACTTAAAACTTTTATCTTTTGAAAGCTTTTACAAATCCTCAGTTTGAGTTCAGACGCTCCCGAAAGTATGTTCGAATCCCTCAAACCAAGGCTCTTATACCAACTTGTAATGACCCAAAAATTAAGGATAAAAATTCCATTTTTAATGTAGCTAAAACATTAATACCGTTTATTTCTAACATTTCAAATTATCGTTAAGTAAAACATTTATCAGAGTTCATCCCCAGAATCATTCATTGCGGAAATCATAGGTGTGTGCACTGCGATCAATCCGAGCTCTTCTTTTCCAAAACGTTGATACCTGAAACCAAAACTACAAACTATAAGCACAAAGCTTAGAGAGTTTGCTAGAGCATACCGTACACACAATCCACATAACACATATCGTATCAGCTATAAAATCTATCTCTACCACATACGCCATATCAATCACATAAGTCATGTGTATAAACATATAAGGATGTCATGGGCTCGTCCCTAGGGTATTACTCCAGGATGCCATGGTCTCTCCACATGGTCTTAGACCTAAGTGTCATGAGCTCTCTAATGGTCTTTAATAGGAAATCCATGGGATCTCCACATGGTCTTTAGTAGGAAAGCCATGGGCTCTCCATATGGTCTAACATCCAGGTGACATGGGCTATCCCATGGTCTTCCATGCAAGTATCATAAAACAGCTAGCATAACACATACCACATAGTCAACTAGCATCCCACATAATTACTAGCATACTCCGTATCACATAATCAGCTAACATGCCACATAACATAACTTCAGATAGTGTATCGCATATCATAAAATGGGTCGGCATTGCTGCCTTCGACCCATTGGTATCGTGAGGAGACTCACCTTGAATGTAGAAGCTTCCTGAAGGAATTCCTTAGCTGCTACCATGTCCACTTCCCAAGCTGACATCACTGATCAATATTCCCAATTAGCAATTGGTTCCCATACCATAATCCTTTATCCATGTCTGGGGGTAAAATGACCATTCTACCGTTGGCCTAGCATGATCCAAACGTAGGCCCAACCCCAAAACAAAAGCCCAATACTAGGTAGGCTTTCCAAGCCCACTAGTGGCCCACTAATGGCCTAATTTGCTCAATTGGGCCCAATCCCTCTGATGGGTCTTACCCTAAACCCAAACATATTCTTGGCCTAAATTATCTGACTTCTGATGTCCTACTAAGTCCTAAAGACCCAAAGCATGGCCCAAACTGTGGCCCAATAGCACAAGGCCCAACTGACAGAGTACATGAGGCGTACATCCACGTACATTAAGCGTATTGACTAAGTGGTGAGTACGCTGGGCGTACCTTCACGTATGCTCAGCATAAACCTCCTGTTAAGTCTATTTCACATTAAGTGCTTAATACTTCACTTCAGAAGCTACAATCACAGATCCTGGTCCTTTTCCATGTCTTAATCCATAAAGTCACTGACTTGGTGACTTTACTTGGCCCAAACAAGCCCAAATCTAAAAAAAATGATGTTCTACTTCCATGAAAAGGGCTAGATCTCATGCTTGAACCCATTAAGAGATTCAAGATGTAGACTTTACTACTTATGGGACCCTTTTAGCTCTAAGGGTGGCAACCCTAATCTTAAAAACGAGATTTCACCATAAAAGTCCATTCTTGGGACCAAAATGACCCCCAAATCGAACTACACTAGATCTAAGCATTCTTAGATAAAGTTATAAACTTTATACCTCCAAAGAGTCCCAAACGATGATGTTATCCCAGATCTATGAGCTCCAACTTCCTAAGTTCTTCCTTGCAAACTTCTCTTTTTCCTCTTCCAAGCTTACACCACCAAAATGAGCTTTTTAAGGTTAAAACCACACAAGAATAAGTGGACGAGGCGTTCTAGGTTATCTCTGAGGTTGGGGAATAGATAAGGAGGCTAGGATTTCATCCATTAAGTTCTTTATATAGAGGTTGGCCCTAAAGTTAGGTATCTGGACACTGGACGCACATTGGGTGTACATCTTGTACGTTGGGTGTATGCCAAAAACACTCACGTCCATTTCCTTTTATACATTAGGCGTAAACCAGCTTACTCTGGGCATACCCATGCACCTTCCGCTTTGCATTCATGGTCCTTCCTTATCATTTATTTCCATTAGGAGCCATTTTCTCCAATATCTTCAAAGTA
This sequence comes from Lactuca saligna, assembly GCF_052625555.1. Taxonomy (NCBI): domain Eukaryota; kingdom Viridiplantae; phylum Streptophyta; class Magnoliopsida; order Asterales; family Asteraceae; genus Lactuca; species Lactuca saligna. Next base: position 38,690,200 of record NC_136417.1, on the reverse strand, counting down.
CTAAAACTTCTTCAGTCTAAGCCTGTTTCCTATGAACTTCATATCCACGAAAAGGTGATGAGAAACCCTACGCTCCCATCTCCACAACCAAGCCCTACAAACTTCCGAATAAGACCTGAGACCCATAAAAGACCGAATCACCAAATTACGCTTATCCCCTTGGTCTCCGAAGACACAATCGAGCACTTTTAAAACCGTGTGTTACACAAATGCAAAACAAAAACGAATCTTAAGGACGGTCCCAGATAAAAAAAAATTATGGACCAAGCATACAATTTACCCCAAACCATAGTGAGATCTTAAGATTCAACCTCAACTACATATTTTTCATTTGACGCTCAAACGCTCTAGCGTATACAACATCGCGGTATGCCTAATCTTAAATGATTATATAGCAGAGAAGTATAATGATATATGATTATACATGTTTATATGTATATAATAATCATAATTGATTATACATATATGTCCATTCACTGATTGAATAATCATATATGATTGTGATAATTGGTGACAAACGAGGTGGTGGTGGCAGAGGTGGGAATGATATAAGTGACAAAGGTGACAGTGGTGAAGTTGGTTGGTTTCAAAGATGGTGGTAGTGGTGGTGGCGGTGTGGATGGTGGCAGAGGAGAAAGGAACGAGCGGCACTATATAATCATTTATGATTATAACAGTCCAGCCGCGCTAGTATGCCAAACGATTAGACTGGCATATGTGAAATATGTGACTGAGGTTGAATCTCAAGAACACAATTTCATTTTTAATCTCAACAAAACTTACCTATATATATATATATATATATATATATATATATATATATATATATATATATATATATATATATATATATATATATATATATATATATATATATATATATATAACAGGTCTGCCGTGCCAGTACATCAGAGGGTTAGAATGGCATATGTGAAGTATATGGTTGAGATTGAATCTCAAGATCTCTATTTTACATTTAATCTCAACAGAACCTACCTACCTCTCTCGGCCGCTCTCTCTCTCTCTCTCTATATATATATATATATATATATATATATATATATATATATATATATAGAGAGAGAGAGAGAGAGCGACCGAGAGAGGTAGGTAGGTTCTATTGAGATTAAATGTAAAATAGAGATCTTGAGATTCAATCTCAGCCATATACTTCACATATGCCATTCTAAACCTCTGATGTACTGGCGCGACAGACCTATTATAATCATAAATGATTATATAGTATCATGTGTTCCTTTCTCCTCCGCAACCTTCCCCACCACCACAACTGCCACCGCCACCACCACCACCACGACCTCTAACACCAGCAGATCTCATCACTGTCACAACTAGTATTGTAAGGCTAGGAAATTATGTCCATGTGTAATTATTTTTGATGCATCTTGTAACCTTAAGTATGATTTTATACATGTCAATCATTCAACAACAACAATTCGAATCAAAACTCACATATAAAGCCCTAAACCTAATTCAATGCATTACATTCACTCAACTTAGGGCTCGTAACCCTAACTTCCCGATTCGAACTCTTATTGGACAAGGATCCTCTTATTGGGTGTAACATCCCGGAATATCAAGAGTAGAGTGGAAGGGCTAAAAGTGTAAACTTGAAGGGCAACTCGGCGAGTCCATGGATGGACTCAGTGAGTAGGGTCGCGACTTTGGTCGCGTGTCAAGTGGCCAACTCGGCGAGTCCAAAGATGGACTCGGCAAGTAGGTGCTGAGTGGAGAAAACCCTAATTCTAGGGGTTGAGCCCTATATAAAGAACTTAACATCCATTCCCCTAGCCTCTTTACTCATCCTCAAGTCCAGAAACCCTTAGCATTCGTGTGTGAGTGGATCAAAGTGCATTTGGGAGCTTGAAGGGTATTTGTTGAAGGAATCTTGGGAGTTTGGAGGCTTGGAGCAAGGGGCTTTGCTTGGATTCGAGTTTCATTATAGTAGGGGCATTCTTTTGAGGTAATATCTCGTTCTTGGGCTGTTACTCATATGGATTCATCATTTTGGGGTTTATGGGGAGCTTATCTTGGGATGTTTTGGAGTTTCGAGGTTAGATCTGAGGTTGCTACCTCAGATATGGAATGGGGAAGGTCTAGAGTGCATTAAAGTCCCTGTGTTTGAGTGCTTAGTGAAGCCATCATGTCCCAAACCCTAGCCCTAAAGTGTATAAGGCCTAGATCTCTTTGGATTCACGTAAAGTTTGCCACTTTACGTGATGGATGGGTTGTAGGAGGCTAGATCTATGTTTTGGATCAATTGCATGGCCTGGAATGCTTCTGTATGGATTCAGACCGGTGGTACTCAGCGAGTCAAATGGGTGGACTCAATGAGTTGCTTGAAGATGAGTTGGAACTCGACGAGTTGGCTGAACAACTTGGCGAGTAGGTTGAAGATAGCCTTAGACTCGGCGAGTCTGTTCTTGGACTCAGCGAGTCTTGTCGAAGAGTCCAAATATTTTCTGGTTGAGTCGAGAATCGGTGAGTCAAGGGATGACTCGTTGAGTTGGGTGTGAGTGGACTCAGAGTTGTTGGACTCGGCGAGTCGGCGGGGTGACTCGGCGAGTTAGGTCGTGGATTGAGGGAAGTTCTGAGCTTGGGGACTCAGCGAGTCATCGGGTTGACTCGGCGAGTAGAGTCAGTCAGGGGTTGACTTTGACTTTGACCAAGGGTTGACCAGTTGATTTCCAAGGGTAATTTGGTAATTATTGGTATTTATTGGATTCAGTCTTTTGGGTATTCTCAGTGTTGGAGTTCGGGTCTGAGGCTGCAGCAGCGTGATATTATCCTTTTGGTCAGCAGTTGCGAGGTGAGTTATCCTCACTATATCAACAGGGTCCAAGGCACCAAGGCCGGCCCTTTATCGGATTGAGATCCGGGTATTTGTTGCTATGTTATTGCTTTGATATGTATGCATCCGGGTAGTTAGTATGGTATCCGTTAGAGACCTAGTTAAGGTCGGTATCCTGGTATATAGGATGATGCTATGCTAGTGACCGGTTAGGTCGGTATCCTGTTAGAGTATGTTGTGTTCTGTGATCTGCTAGATTTGTTTGACTGTATATGAACTGTTATGTGATTGTATGTTTATGTGCGCATGGTTGTTTGGACTAGAGTTGGGTTGAGGCGGGTCCTGCTTCGTGCTGTAGGCTAAGATACCCAGGGCGGACCGGTTGTTCTGAAGGCCCAGCGAGCGGTCCAGATAGGCTATAGGCCCCACGAGGGCGGACCAGACGTGCCGAGGCTCGGAGAGTGGACTAGGCCGACTGAAGGCCCGGGTGCGGGCAGACCAGTCATATTGTAGACTCAGAGAGTGGACCAGGTGGGTTGAAGTCCCGGTGTGGGCGGACCAACCACACTGCAGATGCGAAGGACATGATTGGACTCGGAGGGTGGACCAGGTAAACTGAAGGCCCGACACGGCGGACCAGCCTCACAGTAGACCCGATATGCATGGCTGTTCTGTGATTCGTTATGACATAGCATGTTGTGTGTATGGTATATGTGGTTGGTATTTTGGGGGTATCTCACTAAGCTTTCGGGCCTACAGTTGTGGTTTAATGTTTTTCAGGTTCTTCAGGAGACTGTGGCAAGGCAAAGGCGTAATCGTACTGCTCCTCGTGTTTATGTTTTATGAAATGGACCTGGGAATACTCTGATAATAAATGTATTGAAAACCTTTTTGTAATAACTTAATGAATTGGGTTGTTTTTGAAAAGTTTAAATTTATTTGAAAATTTGGGTCGTTACAAGTTGGTAAATCAATCAGGCCGAAGGCTCGGTGAACGTTCCAGCTAGACTGAAGGCCCGGGAGGGCGGTCCAGGTCTGCTGAAGGTTATGAGAGTGGGCCAGTTTGGCTGAAGGCCTGGTAAGGCGGTCCAGTCATGCTGAAGACTCTGTATGTGTAGTCAGAACGGTGCGAGGTAATGGATTGAGTATGTCTCGATATGTTGCATTGCAAGGTCTGGCCCCGGATATTAATCGAAATCAGTGGAGGTAGTGCATGGACTTGAGAGTCTTCATGGGTGGATTCAGAGTATGTTTGGTGCATGGGATAGCGGTTATGCTATAAAGGGGTGGTGTAGCGTTGGGTGAGCACCATGGCACTTGTCATGGTGACAAGGCGGTCAAGTGGTTTTCCTTGGTAAGGAAAGAGGGAGGAATGTAATTCCGAAGGGGAGTACAAATTCACGGAAGTGAAAGCAGTAGTGCAGGGTTATGATCGGAGTGGTCCAATTGTAGTCATTAAGCAGCACGTGTGCGGCGGCGGTATGGGATGACCTCATGTGGGGATGTCTGCTGAGGTCGCAGGAGGAAATTTCGAGGTTCTAAAGTCAAGAAGCTCGTAAGGGATGCAGGTATGGAGTTTTGGATTCCCAGCTTGTTTTCGGTGAAGCAATTGTGTAGCAGTGGTTCATCCTGAGGGATGTTTTGAGGGTCGTCAGTGTGATGGGTTTTCCTAACCTGAGGGTGCTAGAGCTAGTTCAGCATGTGCATGCGATTGCAAGAAGAGAACTCATGGGAGTTGCTCTGAAGAGTGTGTCTATCTGTCAGCATGGAATGGATAGAGTTGGACTCGGATCGGGAATCGGGTGGTGCATAGTTATTTATAGCTCATATGGGTCGAGTAATGGCCGTGATTTGTAGCAGTGTTGCATCATGGGTGGTAATCAGTTGTTGTGTGTGGTTATCAGAGGGTAAAGCCGGTGGCCAGCTTGTGACGGTGGTCAGGACAACGCGAGCAAGGAGAAAGTAAGTTTATGGTTTCCAAGGTTGTGCCTTGAAGAGCCTGGTTGGGTTAACGCCATGAGTTGTAATGCGAGAGAATTTCTAGAGTCGAGTTATCGCAGGCTTCGAGGATGAAGCCTAATTTAAGTGGGGGAGAATTGTAACATCCCGGAATATCAAGAGTAGAGTTGAAGGGCTAAAAGTGTAAACTTGAAGGGCAACTCGGCGATTTCATGGATGGACTCGGCGAGTAGGGTCGCGACTTTGGTCGCGTGTCAAGTGGCCTTTTCGGTGAGTCCAAAGATGGACTCGGCGAGTAGGTGCTGAGTGGAGTAAACCCTAATTCTCGGGGTTGAGCCCTATATAAAAAACTTAACATCCATTCCCCTAGCCTCTTTACTCATCCTCAAGTCCAGAAACCCTTAGCATTCGTGTGTGAGTGGATCAAAGTGCATTTGGGAGCTTGAAGGGTATTTGTTGAAGGAATCTTGGGAGTTTGGAGGCTTGGAGCAAGGGGCTTTGCTTGGATTCGAGTTTCATTGCAGTTGGGGCGTTCTTTTGAGGTAATATCTCGTTCTTGGACTGTTACTCATATGGATTCATCATTTTGGGGTTTATGGGGAGCTTATCTTGGGATGTTTTGGAGTTTGGAGGTTAGATCTGAGGTTGCTACCTCAGATCTGGAATGGGGAAGGTCTAGAGTGCATTAAAGTCCCTATGTTTGAGTGCTTAGTGAAGCCATCATGTCCCAAACCCTAGCCCTAAAGTGTATAAGGCCTAGATCTCTTTGGATTCACGTAAAGTTTGCCACTTTACATGATGGATTGGTTGTAGGAGGCTAGATCTATGTTTTGGATCAATTGCATGGCCTGGAATGCTTCTGTATGGATTCAGACCAATGGTACTCGGTGAGTCACATGGGTGGACTCGACGAGTTGCTTGAAGATGAGCTGGAACTCGACGAGTTGGATGAACAACTCGGCGAGTAGGTTGAAGATAGCCTTAGACTCGGCGAGTCTGTTCTTCGACTCGGCGAGTCTTGTCGAAGAGTCCCAATATTTTCTGGTTGAGTCGAGAATCGGTGAGTCAAGGGATGACACGGTGAGTTGGGTGCGAGTAGACTCAAAGTTGTTGGACTCGGCGAGTCGCGGGGTGACTCGGCGAGTTAGGTCGCGGATTGAGGGAAGTTCTGAGCTTAGGGACTCGGCAAGTCATCGGGTTGACTCGGCGAGTAGAGTCAGTCAGGGGTTGATTTTGACTTTGACCAAGGGTTGACCAGTTGATTTCCAAGGGTAATTTGGTAATTATTGGTATTTATTGGATTCAGTCTTTTGGGTATTATCATTGTTGGAGTTCGGGTCGGAGGCTGCAGCAGCGTGATATTATCCTTTGGGTCAGCAGTTGCGAGGTGAGTTATCCTCACTATATCAACAGGGTCCAAGGCACCAAGGCCGGCCCTTTATCGGATTGAGATCCGGGTATTTGTTGCTATGTTATTGCTTTGATATGTATGCATCCGGGTAGTTAGGATGGTATCCGTTAGAGACCTGGTTAAGGTCGATATCCTGGTATATAGGATGATGCTATGCTAGTGACCGGTTAGGTCGGTATCCTGTTAGAGTATGTTGTGTTATGTGATCTGCTAGATCGGTTTGACTGTGTATGAACTGTTATGTGATTGTATGTTTATGTGCACATGGTTGTTTGGACTAGAGTTTGGTTGAGGCGGGTCCTGCTTCGTGCTGTAGGCCAAGATACCCAGGGCGGACCGGTTGTTCTGAAGGCCCAGCGAGCGGTCCGGATAGGCTGTAGGCCCCACGAGGGCGGACCAGGCATGCTGAGGCTCGGAGAGTGGACCAGGCCGACTGAAGGCCCGGGTGCGGGCAGACCAGTCATACTGTAGACTCAGAGAGTGGAACAGGTGGGTTGAAGTCCCAGTGCGGGTGGACCAACCACACTGCAGACTCGAAGGACATGATTGGACTCGGAAGGTGGACCAGGTGAACTGAAGGCCCGACACGGCGGACCAGCCTCATAGTAGACCCGATATGCATGGCTGTTCTTTGATTCGTTATGACATAGCATGTTGTGTGTATGGTATATGTGGTTGGTATTTTGGGGGTATCTCACTAAGCTTTTGGGCTTACAGTTGTGGTTTAATGTTTTTCAGGTTCTTCAGGAGATTGTGGCAAGGCAAAGGCGTGATCGTACCGCTCCTCATGTTTATGTTTTATGAAATGGACCTGAGAATACTCTGATAATAAATGTATTGAAAACCTTTTTGTAATAACTTAATGAATTGGGTTGTTTTTGAAAAGTTTAAATTTATTTGAAAATTTAGGTCGTTACATTGGGCCTAATGGACCAATAAACCCTCAACTTGATTGTTTTCGGCTAAGAAACCTCATTTGTGCCCCACTGGGATCCACATTCACTAGGCAATAGCATTTTGGGCCATAAGACTCATCATGGGCCTTATGGGCCAAAAACCACCTTCTTTAATTATATGGGTCGAAAACACACACACACACACACACATATATATATATATATATATATATATATATATATATATATATATATATATATATATATATATATATATATATATATATATATATATATATACACATATATATGCCTCATTTGGGCCGAAAACTTGCATGTGGGCGTAATGGGCCGAAAAATTTCTTATTTCGGGTATAAGTTTGATTATTATTTAATTTGAGCCCAATGTTTATTCTTTCTCTCCTTCCCTCTCCAAACTCACGGTTTATAAAAAAAAAATTGAATAGAATTAATTAGTGACACCTCACTAATAACCACCAAGTAACAAAGCAATTAACTAACATATCTCCATGCACTCACCTTAGAACCACCATGCAAGAACCACTCTACTCTTTCTCTTACCTCTTTAATCTCGGCCAAACACAATTATTTCCCTCGCCAAAAATCATTTCAAGCTTCATTCCAGTTCCATTTTTCTCTAAACCTCCAAGGAACTCTCTCATCATTCCTCCATGAAATCTTGGTTTGTGTATGTGTGTGTTTAAGAGTTTTTCATTAAAGATCACAACAAGGTATGTGATTATCACTCTCCAAAATGACTTGTCTTCAATTTATGCTAGATCATTCCTTATAAAAACATGGTTTTCATAATCCTGCTCCTAGAACTCTCTAGGATTCAAAAACTCATCTCAAGGAGGCAAGCTAGACCGAAAAGACCTTCAATCCCTCTTATTTCTTCATCAAAACCACATCCATCACTCAAGGTGAGCTTCATACCCCCTTGTTTTCGGTTTTACTATGTTTTCAGGGAGAATGCGATTTGGCTTTGTGTTAGATCTAAGTGTTTATGCATGTATGTGTATATTTTTATCTTATATGGTGTGAATATGTCATGAAAGCTTGTTAAACTTTAATAAAACTCAAAATACCTACCACATCATGATGATGTTAATAAAATACGATATTTGAAGTGACTTTACAAAATGTTGAAAAGTCTTAACATGCAAAATTTACTAGATAAAAAAAACAAAGAAATAATGCAAAAGGGCTATTTTTGACAAATAAACAAAAAGTGAGCCTTTTATCATAACTCACGGTTTTAAGTGGACCAAAAGAGTCATTTTGGATAAAGATGGGTTTTTATGACATTCACGGGTTGTAGGGGTCAAAAGCGTTATGTTTAACAAAATGGGCTACTTTTGGGTCTTCACGGTTTTAATGGGCTAAAATGGTCATGTTTCATAAAAATGGACCTTATTTGGAAATGTACGGTTCCATGTGCTTAAAATGTAAATTTTTGGCCTTAATGGATTTATAATGTCATTTTATATTCAAAATGGTCCTTATTTACAAACTTTCAGTTTTATTGGGCTTAACATGTTATTGAAAATGAAAATGGGCCTTTATTGTAAATTTTTGGTTTTATTGGGTCAAATAATTAAATTTTGACAAAAGTGCGCTTTTATTGAGAAATCTTGATTACTTGGGCCAAAAAGATCATTTCTAAGGAAGAATTGGTCATTTATGTCATTTTTATCACAAATCTGACTAAAACGATCATTTTCATCATAATGGGTTCTTTATGACATTTTTACTCGAATTGGGATTGACACAACCATAACATGCTTATTAGGATTGTTATACTCATTATTTATTTATTGGGACTCACAACACATTTTATGTTAATCAGGCTAATAATAAATAATAATTATCTCTTGGATAAAAACAAATGGTATTTTTCATCACCAATGTTTTGTAATAAAATGCATACTCGAAACATTATTTTAAGCGGTAAATAATGTGATAGATTGTTCGTGTAAATTTAGTTAAGGCTCCTGTGAGACATGTTTTCACTCGTACCTACCTAGCGTACAACCTTAAGTCCTGTAGTTATAATCAAAGTCTCTTGGAGGGAGAGCAAGAGTTTGTGTATAGATCTGTACGGGATTGACAAACTCACACCTAAGTTGTTCGCTACAGCTAGACTAGGCCAGTCTAGAGTGAAAAATATCTTACCTTAAGCAAGTGACGCCTGAAGAAGGTCATGATAGGCAGATCAGTCATATCAAACATGGTTATTACGACTTACATAAAGATTAATAAACACTGTAAATTTACAGAATATATACTATAATTTGTATACACGTATGAGCTATTCATTTCCACAACACTCGGGTTGTATGGTTTAAAGACTACAACTCTTCAACAAACATAAAATATCAGATTTTCTGGGAAACACACACTATACAATACATTTTACTTACAACACAAAATATATGATTTTTGGACTCTCTCTTTATACATTTTCAAAATTATGAACACACATGCTATAATACAAGATTTGAAATAGATCTCTCCAACCATTTTTACGGAATATATCGGATTTTATGGTGTTTACAAATGAAACAAAACTTTTCATACAAACATGCTTATGAACTCACCAACATCAAGGGCACTCGGATTTTTGTTATCATCTTACATTTAACATTTTGAATGAAATTTGTAAACCAACACACTTATGTAAACTATGATGGTTGTTATATCTCATGTGTGATGATGACGTTGTATTTAATTCAATTATATACACTGCGATGATGTTACAAGATGAAGTCACCCGCCCTCGAACGTTTCCGCCATCTGGTTCGGGGGTGTGACAACTACTGTCACCTCCGTCAGTTATACCATTGTTACCTCTGTCACCACCACCTCTTCTGCTACCAACTGTCATAATCATATATGATTACTCAAACTATGAACATACACACACACATACATACACACACACACACACACATATATATATATATATATATATATATATATATATATATATAATCATTTGTGATTAGGCATATACATATAAATATGTATAATCATATATGATTATATATTTCTATCATATAATCTTTTATCATTAAGAATACCCCACTGCTGCCGGTATGCTTGACCGTTAGAGCAACAAATAAAAAATATGTGACTGAGGTTGAATCTCAATATATATATATATATATATATATATATATATATATATATATATATATATATATATATATATATATATATATATATATATATAAGAAAAAAAAACCCTAAAAATTATAAAAATGCATATACTTAGATATCATAAATCTTTTTTTGACTTTATATTCTTAAAAACCACAACTTTTTATATAGTTTTGTTGAATTATTTTTAAATAAAAGCAATAAATAAATAAACAAAATAAATAAAAAAAACGATTTTTAAATTTTTTTTCAGCAAATTTATAATAAAGCTGTCATTTTTAAGAATATAAAATAGGAAAAAAAAAAAAAAAAAAAAAAAGATTTGTGATCTCTAAGTATTTTTTATGCATTTGTATGATGTTTAGTGTATTTTGTTTTCCATATTACCCTTTATATATATATATATATATATATATATATATATATATATATATATATATATATATATATATATATATATATATATGTTTCGTTGAAGTTAAAAATAAAATATAAATCTTGAGATTCATCATTAATCACTTTTTCAGCATCTTCCGCTTTAACCCTCCAGCGTACCGGCGCAACGGGCCTGTTATAATCATAAATGATTATATATCTCGCCCATTCCTTTTCTCCTCTGCTACCATCCCCACCACAGCAGCAGCCATCGCCACCACCACTACCACCTCCTCTGACACCAGCCAACCTCACCACTGTCACCTCCATCATTTATATTACCGCCACATCTGCCACCACCACCTTTTCTACCACAAACCGTCATAATCATATATGATTACTCAATATAAAAACAAACATATATGTATAATCATTTATGATTATACATGTCTGTCATATAATTATTTATGATCAGACATATATCGTTTTTGCCGGTACGCTAGAGTGTTAGAGCGGAAAATAAAAAATATATAGCTGAGGGTTGAAGTTGAATTTCAAGATTTGTAATTTTTATTTATTTCCGTCTTTTATATATATATATATATATATATATATATATATATATATATATATATATATATATATATATATATATATATATATATATATATATATATATATATATATATATATATAAAGTTATGAATAAAAAAAATAAAAAAAACTATATATATGTCCCCACTCGCATTAGTTCCTCCATACTACTCAACTCTCATATATACACTCACCTTATTTAACTCTTCACACTCTCTCCTATGAACAATTGGAATGCGTGTATTCATATATCAACATCCCTCGCTCTTTAATCTCATTTAATCCAAAGACCCATTTCCCAAAAATCCATTTTGTTCAATCCCTTAAACAACGTGTATATATATATACACAAGTATGAATAATTTAAGAGAATTACAAGGTAAAATGGCTCATGATCCTCACTGTGTGCTTTCTTATCCTAAATGGAGACGCCAAGTATTGGTTCCTGGTCCTGTAATCGTCGGAGCTGGACCATCTGGCCTCGCCGCTGCTGCCTGCTTGAGGGAGCAAGGAGTCCCCAGCGTCGTCCTTGAGCGATCAAATTGCATAGCGTCTCTTTGGCAACTCAAAACCTACGACCGCCTCCGGCTACACCTTCCAAAAAAGTTCTGTGAGTTGCCACTCATGTCATTCCCGGAGGATTTTCCGGCATACCCTACTAAACAACAGTTCATTGAGTACTTAGAAACGTATGCTAAAAGGTTTAGAATCGAGCCGGTGTTCGAGCAGAGTGTTGAGAGAGCTGAGTATGATGAGAGTGTAGGGATGTGGAGAGTGAAGAGTGTGGGGATGAAAGGTGAGGAGATGGAGTATGTTTGCCGGTGGTTAGTGGTGGCTACCGGAGAGAATGCAGAGGCGGTGGTGCCGACTATTAAAGGGTTAGCAGAGTTTTGTGGGGAGGTAAAGCATACATCGGAGTACAAAAGTGGAAGTGCTTATAAAGGAAAGAAAGTATTGGTTGTGGGATGTGGGAATTCAGGAATGGAAGTGTGTTTGGATCTTTGCAATCACAATGCCAAGCCTTCACTTGTTGTTAGGGATGCTGTGAGTATTTTTATACCCCTTTTAAACTACTCATAGATTATTACTTTAAATTTGATTAATTATGATAAAAATATCATTTTAATTTAATTTACTATCTCATAAATTTTATAAAATAATCTCAAAAGAAATTTATAGTTTACCAGATTTTTGTTTGGCAACTCTTAAATTATATTATCCCTAATTTATATTTAACTTCAATATGTACTTTCAAAAGCCAAACTATGCAACTAAATATTATATGAATATATGTTTATTAAAGGTTTTTTCATTTGTTTTTATTTAAAATAAGTTTTTTTTAAAGAGATTCTAATCTAATCATAAACCACATTAATATATGCTAACGGGAATTGAATTCTTAACCTTTTGAAGAAGGGAAATATTTTTCAACTCACGAGTTCTAATTCGCTAGGCTTCAAGACTTTTTTGTATAAATAAAATAACTAATAAATATTTAACTTAATTAGCTTTAATTATTGAACGTGTTGGTAATCGACAAAATCATGCAAATGTTCTAAATTTTGTATAAAATCAATCATTTTAAAATTTCATAATTTTTTTAAAAGAGTAATTTGTGCCGATGAGGGGTCATTGAGTACTTGATTACTTTTCATAGTGTATCAAACACAATTCATTCTTGAAAGTATTTAGTTTATTAGGAAAACCTAATATAATTATTAACAAAACAGAGCGTTTTACTAATAAAAGAAGTTGCAGCACATCTTGTTGCAGTGGCGAAATCAGGAATTTTGATATAGGGTGCAAACATTATCAGTATATATTATATGTAGTTATCTAATACTTGACATTAAAAAACATATTATAATCTTTTTAGTTTGAGGTACAATAACATGAAAATGTTTATAAATAATATTATATATATATATATATATATATATATATATATATATATATATATATATATATATATATATAATTTTTTGGGGGAGCTATTGTACTCTAACACCTCATCTAACTCCGTCACTGGTTTGTTGCTCGTTTACCCGCTACATTTATGTAAATCTTTTTTGTGTTATAGAAAACAATGAATATGACGGGAAGAGAATCTAGTTTCGTATATGATCCTTATTTTACTTGAATTTAGTTTCAAAATTGTTGTCTAACGATTTTAAGATACAAAAAGTCTGAAAGTTTTTTTAAATCGTTGAAATATATTAAAATGTCTATAAAGCTAAAGTTTTATTGTTTTACTTGTTTTGGTTATGTTTGACGAAATATAAGCTAGTTTATAAATTATGTTTTTTTAGTTTATTGGTAGCTTATCAAGAGCTTATATGCTAGCTTTTGATAAGCTATTTGTTATAGCTAATTGGTAAGTTGTTTTGTAAACTAAAATTTAAATTTTTAACTCTATTACTATTTTTACGAAAATTCAAATACATAAATTTAAGATTCGAACATTCATATGTATTATAAAACAGAATAACTAAACATCATTTTATAAATAAATGTTTCCCTTCCAAATCCTTTTTATATAATTAAAGATCTTGTAAGTAGTGGAAAAATCTGAAAAAAGGCCACTTTCTTGGTACATATGGCCATGGGAGCGCAAATGGAGCATGGAGCTCCATTCATAAAAAGCACCTTAAACAAATAATTTTTTTCTAAAAAATAAGAAAAATAATAATTACAAGAGTGTTTCATTACTGTAAAGGGACCATTAATATATGGTGTGCATGATGGCCCTCAATGAAAGTGAAACTACCCCTCCACGAAGGCCAAAAAGAGCATGTCACACCCCCATCCAGTTTCAGCTTTATTTTCTTCTTTTTTTAGTGCAATCTCGTTACAAAGAAAAAAGGGATTTGAACTCACACATGCAACTTTTCTTTTTAAGATTGAAAAGATAAACAGTTGAACTAACGGATGGATGGTTGTTGATGGTATTGGAAATCAGGTTCATGTCCTACCACGAGATATTATGGGACAATCGACTTTTGGGTTGTCGATGCGATTGCTCAAGTGGTTTCCCATGAGATTAGTTGACTGGTTTCTGTTGATCATGTCATGGTGGATACTTGGAAACACAGCTAGGTTTGGACTTGACCGGCCGACTGTGGGACCCCTTGAGCTCAAAAACTTGTCCGGAAAGACGCCTGTGTTGGACGTAGGGGCCCTAGCCAAGATCAAAAGTGGAGACATCATGGTAAACCTAACTCAGTACTCAAAACTATTTGTAGATGCTTTTATTTTTACCTTTAATATGTGTGTTTGTGTTTGTGTGTGTGTGCTTTTCAAATCCTTAAATCCCTTCCCATATCTTTGTACCTTTGATTTTCCCTTTTTTTGGTTATATATATAATCATTGAATTTAGATTCATTTGATCTTATATACTATCTGGCGACATCATATCTCCATTTATATCGAAACATGTTTTGACTCCGGTTCTTAACTTTCTTCATAACATGTTTTTGACTACACTTCTCAACTTTCTTCATAACATATAATTGGTGTAGTGTAGACAATGACATAACATAAAGAACCATTATATATATATATATATATATATATTCCTTTAGACATATAAATATATTGTTTGTCTTAATCCAATAGGTTTGTTGATTTCGAATGAAACTGATTCGTACACAACAAAATTTATACATGCACAACAATTTATGCATTAAAATGTTGTATTGTACAACTTTATTAAACATAAAACGTTTTGTAAGTTGAAAAATTATTGTATACGAATCACTTTTTTGAATCTATCATCATTTATATTACCATAAATATTTTATAACATGATCTTAATAATAGTACAAATTTTGAAATTTTGTGAAACAAAACTAAAATTATTAATTTTATGAAAGTATTATATCCCTTTTTTCTAGCCTCTTATCTCCTACTTAGTACATTAAAACAAATGTCAAAATCAAAGAAATTTAATAAAAAAAAATAGAATTAATGGATTGCATGTCATTATTTAATATGAGTAGAAAGATAGATAAGAAAAAAAAAATAACAAAATATTTAATTTCTCAAACATTAAAAGTTATTTGCTTTAGTAAAGCCATAAAGAAGAAATGACTCTCTTATGTTGCCTACCCTTATTTTTTTCTCTTTGGAGGTACTAAGACTTTAGTTTAAGTTACATTTTTCATTTATAGTTTATAATTTTAGCTAAGCAATTTTGAATATATTTGGCTAATTGCTCTATTACGTCATTGCTTACATATCCTATTAATTCATTTTTTTTAAATAATAATTTAAATAGTTCTTTATTCATTTCGACATTAACCTTTTTAATGGAATACTAATAGTGTGTTTTAATTTTTTTAGATATGTCCAAGCATTCAACATATAGGCCACCGTAATGTAAAATTCGTGAATGGGAAAGTTGAGGATTTTGATGCAATTATTTTAGCAACGGGATACAAAAGTAATGTACCGTCTTGGCTAAAGGTACTCTTCTATCTATTATTCTTAACCATTTTATCAAAAACATTGTTTTGACAATTTTTTTGAACTTAAACACAAAAATACCATCATTTGCTACTTTTTGACAAAGTATTTTAATCTTAAAAGACAAATTTTAAGAGTATATATATGTTTTTATATCTTTAGGAGAAACATATGTTCTCGGAAAAAGATGGGTATCCTCGAAGACCATTTCCAAACGGGTGGAAAGGTGCATACGGGCTTTACGTGGTAGGCTTTACAAAACGTGGTTTGCTTGGTGCATCGGCAGATGCTAAACGAATAGCAGAAGACATCAGTAAATGTTGGAAGGCAGAAGCCAACCATCCCTCGTCTACAATTAAACATTCGTTCTTATTGCAACCATAGTTTTTTTTTTTTTTTGGTGCTGATTTTTTAGTTTTTTATATATAATTTTTTTGGGTTTATTCTTCTTGAGTCACACGTTCAGTTGAACTTCAATTGAATGAAATTTTGTGTTTAGTACAAGAAAGAAAAAGTTAAATATAAATTTTGTCACCGTGGTATACTGAAAATAACAAATTTAGGCTACTTTTCGGGTTTTGCTACAAATTTGTACATATTGTCTCATTTAGATGTCGTTTTGATTTGATTTTTTTTTAAAGTTGAATTATATATATATATATATATATATATATATATATATATATATATATATATATATATATATATATATATATATGTTTAGGTTCTATGAAAAACAAAAAACCCTAAAAATCATAAAAATACATAATAAAAAATAAAAATAAAAATAAAAAATAAAAAATAAAAAATAAAAAACTTAAAGATCACAAGACTAAGTTTTGTTTTAAATGATTTAGCGGGTCAAAAAAAAGTTAAATGGTTAGAAAAATACATGAAGATGTAAGAAAAAATAAATAGTTAGAAAGTTATTGACATAAAACTAAGTTTTGTTTTAAATGATTTAGCGGGTCAAAAAAAAGTTAAATGATCATTTAAATGTGAAACTTTTATATGTTTTTATATCAGTTACTTGGAATGACATATATTAGATTCTGGATCCAATCAATCTATTTAATAGCAAACTTATTGTTTCTAAACATAAACCACTAAACGAATAATCAATAATATTACGTTCAATTATCATATTACTCCTGGTTTTTTGTTCCCAAAAACAATGTCAATACGGTATATATTGCCAAAACGTCCACCAAACCGAGAAAACGATCGCCTCCATTTCCATCATTTAGGTCTTCGATATCCTCTTGGGTTCCATCCAAGTCAATACGTTTTCAGAATTGAATTGGAGAAAACATGCATCCCTTCATTCACCCATCTACCAACCTTCCTCCAAACATTATTAGCAAGTTCACATTTAAGAAGCGTTGAAGCTCTTTGTTTTTTTCAACGCATACATTAGGCATAAGATTAAATGAACGTTCGCATCTGTAGGTGGTAGACAATTCAAAAGCAACCGTCATACAAAAATATTAAACTTTTGTGGAACAAATTTATTTCATGTAAAGACACCATTTTCATATGGCAACATCAGATCATCAAAACAACACCAACCCTTTTAACTAGAAGAAAAAAAAAGTTAGAAGTGTCAAGCTGCATACAAACGTGTCTTGATCACTAATATTTTGATATTTGCAAGCTAGGCTTGCAACTCCAACAAACGCTCCATGTCACTTTTCACTTCTAACTTCTTGTTTTCTTGTCCACCGTCTAGGGATGTCAACGGGGGCAGGTGGGACAGGGGTTGCATCCCTCGTTCCGCCTCCGAAATATCTAGCCTTTCCAGCCCCGCCCATGCCCCCGTTTCTCCGCTCTCAATTGATTTTGGGCTAACTTTTTTGGACTAAAAGTAGTTATTTCTTGAATAACAAATAGTTCTTTATAATATAATTTTACATGTTATAAACAATATTAAAAACATATATTTCACTTTATTTTGGCAGGTAAAAATCATATTATATATATATATATATATATATATATATATATATATATATATATATATATATATATATATATATATATATATATATATATATATATATTAAAATGTTTCTAGCATCTATTGTGTGCTTCTAAGAATAATTCTGAACCAACGGATGAATACAATCAATGGTCATGATCTGAAGGTCCATGATATTACAATAGGGTTACATGTATCATATAATCACACAAATTTCAGCAAAATGGTATTTTCGTTAATTAATCTATATTAAAAAAGGAAAAATTTAGATTTTAAGGGATCATTAATTCTCTTTTTTATATAAGTCAGAATTTTTTAAATTAATTCTAATTAAATTTTAATATAATTTTAGTAATAGCCGATTTTATTCTGTTAGAATGACAAAAAGTCAATGATAAACTAGTATATATATTTTTGGTTTTATTCTTGCAGAATATGATTCCATTCAATATAATTTTTATAATAAACATGCTTAAATATTTATACAGCATATTATCAAGAATAATATTTTCAAAAGAATACATATTTTATTCTTTAAGAATTACTAATCAAATTCATTCATAAAGAATATGACTATAAACTATTTGTTACATTCATGCTAAAAAAATATGACTTGTACTGATTTAAGAATTACATTTATTCTTAAAGATTAAACCTAAAAATAGTTAAAAAGAGAAAAAAACATCATATTCTAACAAAAATACTAATCCATTCTAAAAGAATATTATTGTTAAGAAACAATTTATACATTCTGGCAGAATACATTCTGCTAGAATACACTCTCATTCTCATGAAAATATGATGTATTATCGTAAGAATGTAATTCTTCGCAAATATACTTACTTTTGAACTCGATTCCAAATCTTTCTTTGTATGATCAATATTTGATTCCTTCTTGAAGGCATCCTGAATGAATAATATGCATTACTCGTTAGTATTACTAGCTGAAAAAAAATACATTTGTTGTTAACAAACATTCTTAAAGACATTCTGACAAAATGCATTTATATAAATAAATTCTGACAGAATACACACAAATCCATTCACACGTCATACTTAACTTTCACACAATAATTCACTAATTTCTTCTAAAAACAACACCAGTTGGGTTTTTTATATATTACAAGAGAAGAAAAGTAAAAAACAAACACTTGTAAGGCTTATGAACACCATCAATAAAGAAGAAAACAATATGATACCACATTTTACTTGATTTCTTGACTCAAGAGCGATATTCAATTATACAGAAAAAAAAATCTCAACAGTAAAATTTGATCATACCCAAAATATTCAAAAGAAATTGCTTACAGATGTTGAGATAATCAGAAATCAAATGCAACTATACTGAACTTGAATTAAGAAATCGAGTGCAGACAGAAAACTTACCTAAGTGTTGGCTGGAAGGGGGTCAATAACTCCACTATGATATTTATTTTATACCTTTAAAATGCATAAAAGTTCGGTTTATATATTTAAATGCATACCTTCAAAATGCATAAAAATTATTTTTATATTTATATGTATATATACTAAAACTGAATTAAAGTAAAAGAGTGATGGGGAGTCAATGAAAATGGATAAAATATTTCATTCAGACATTTTAGCGAACACTTGGCGGACAATGATTGCTACAGAAAGAATGAAAGAAAAAAAATTGGAAATACCAGTGATGCATCATATTTCTGCCTAAGCCAAAACTGGCTATGAGCAATCATATTTCTACCTTCATATCAGATTATGTATAGCTTCTTTTTGCCTTTAGATTAATAAAATATGCCTTTGTAATGATAAATTATGAAATAGAAACCATGGCTCCTGAATTTCAAATTAGGTCAAACAAAAAAAAGAATGATAAAATTACCAAGTGAATAATGATTACCCAAAAATCGAGAAAGATATAGATGCATCGGTAATTAAGGCTTGTCCTGACCTCACCGATGATGCCACTGGGTATGGTTTCTAAATGAGATTGACGAGAAGGTCTCACGGATTCTCATGGTAGGTGGTTTAAAAAGTCAAGAATGACGATTGTATAGGAGAATGAATGACAGTGGAGACAAGTTCTTTTGCAATTTCTATCTTGAAAACCACCAATCGATTTTTCTAGGTCTGTCATTTATTTGTGGGTTTGATTTTTGTTCTCAAAGAAGAAGAAAGTGTCGATGGCAACCTCAGAGAAGGAGGGTCGCGCTGATGATCGATTCTTGTGACGCCGCCTGTGATTCAAAATATGTATGTCGCTTTTTGTGTGTGTGTGTGATGCAAAGAAGAAGAACTTGTAGTGATATAAGAGAAAGATTATGTCAAATATTTATTTTCTTTGCTTAGTTATAGGATTTCAATTAAATGTTTCTATTAATTTAGAATACAAAATCTCTAAAATAGATTTATTGAATTAAAAAAATTATTTAATATTTTTCTAATTTTTGATTGTTGCATTAATGCGCAAAATAATTGTAAAAAACATATGAACCTAATTCTCTCTCTCTCTCTCTCTCTCTCTCTCTCTCTCTCTATATATATATATATATATATATATATATATATATATATATATATATATATATATATATATATATATATATATATATATATATATATATATATATATATATATATATATATATATATATAATTTGTTAACGGAGCTCCCATGATGGTTTTGGGACCGGACCGTCCACCCATACTCATGCCCACGAAATTAAAATGAGGCCCACCCCACCGTTGCCCCCGATTTATTTAAACAAATACCTCCAAACGGAATAAAGACCCGCAAGACATTTTAACATTCCTACCATCATGATATATATATATATATATATATATATATATATATATATATATATATATATATATATATATATATATATATATATAATTTGTTAACGGAGCTCCCATGATGGTTTTGGGACCGGACCGTCCACCCATACTCATGCCCACGAAATTAAAATGAGGCCCACCCCACCGTTGCCCCTGATTTATTTAAACAAATACCTCCAAACGGAATAAAGACCCGCAAGACATTTTAACATTCCTACCATCATGATATATATATATATATATATATATATATATATATATATATATATATATATATATATATATATATATATATATATATATATATATATATAATTTGTTAACGGAGCTCCCATGATGGTTTTGGGACCGGACCGTCCACCCATACTCATGCCCACAAAATTAAAATGAGGCCCACCCCACCGTTGCCACCGATTTATTTAAACAAATACCTCCAAACGGAATAAAGACCCACAAAACATTTTAACATTCCTACCATCATGACATATCGTCCTTCAAAGATTCCTGACCATACAATCCTTCTTTGTTTCCGACGGAAATAGTCTTTAAACACAAGATTTGCCTTAAGGTCGAAAAGGAATTCCAACAAATTTCCATAATAATTAAAAGATGTTTTTTTTCCATTTTTTATAATCTTTTATGTTTTTCTTATTCTTCTACAACAGATTTAAAGTTATTTGTTTATAAATCGGTTTGGTTTATATTTCTTTTAAATTAACTAAATGAATAAAATAAAATAAAGTTATTGGCCTACTTGTGATTTAGTTAATGTCACTGAATTAAAACTATTTCGGTATACTTATGATATTGTTGGAATTAAACAATATAAAATGTATTGTTTTTGTATTATTGTAGGTACACTTAGGATTTTCGTTTTGTTTAAACATTTATATATTTGTGTAATTATTATTCTTGTTTGTATCTTGAAATTTTAAATATTCTCAAATATCCACGATAACCCAGAAAAAAAAATCCTTATCGCTATTATTATTATTATTATTATTATTATTATTATTATTATTATTATTATTAAAAATTAAGTCCAAAAATATGAAATCTTATAAAGCTGCCCACTTTGCCCTATTCGACATTGCCATGACTCGTGTGATGTCAACAAAGGTACACTTGAGTCTAGAAATACAAAATTGTTTTTAAAAGTATATAGATTGTACACTACAAATTCTCTCGCTGCATGTATGTTTTTATACAAGCTTTTAGTTTATTTATTCCTTTTAGTTACAACATAATTCACATATTTTATATTTATGTGGTTGAAAGTTAGAGTATTGTATTGGCTTCGTATCTAATGTATGTAGAGGTCCAGAGCGATCAAAGGATTGTAGTTAACTTAAAATGAAAGCGATACTTTCGTATCAAAATTCCATACAATCGACCCATATTAGGACCACTTTACATCCAGATTTATATATATCAAACAAATATAAAGGTTGATCTAGACTTCTATATTGAGGTGCAAATTTTAAAGTTGAAATTTATAATGCCACAGGTCAAAACCAATCCCCTAAAGATTAGATTTTTGTAAATTTAGCTATAGATATGAAGTCATGTAAAAAAAAAGCATATTGCCAATATTACCAATGTTATCCTTAGATCAATGAACTCAGAAAAGCATATCATTCACGTAAAAGAAGAAAGAAACACCTAAATTACCCTTACACACTCTCGCAGAATGACTTAATCCATTAGACACCACATCTTATATGGCAACCTACAAACCTTTCATAGCCAAGACGAAAAGAAAATGTGAATGAAGATCACCTTGTTTGAGACCACATTAAAGAAAAAAAACTCATACTTAGAATAACCATTAATCAAAAAAAAAAACACACACACACAATACGACAACAAACAAGCCCTTATCCACCCTAGCTATTTCTGACCAAAATCGAGTCACCCCATAATATAATCCAAATACTTTGTAAACAAAGAATCAAACACCTTTTCAAAATATATATCTTCAAAATAAGGAGTTTGTTATTGGCTTTTTTTGTAACATTCAAAATTTTCAAATAAAATTTTCATTTTTTATTCCACACAAAACACAGTTTAACACTTCTCATATTCAATTTATAAATGTTTCAAAACACAACATAAAAACTGTTTGTCACATATCCCAGAATCCTCAAACATAAATCAACAAGCTTGTATGTACAATCATGTTGGCGTCTTCCCGTGATCCTGAGATGTAACTGAAACACATTTCACAAAACACTATAAACACAAAGCTTAGTGAGTTCCCCAAAATACAACACACAAATAATTAGCCTCTCATCGCTATGTCTTAATGAGGACCCTCCAGTTATGTGTCTCAGTGAACACCCTCCAGTCTCACAGCTCGGGTTAGACCCTCCAGTCCTGTATCTCAGTGAAGACCCTCCGGTCTCACGACTCGGTTTGGACCCTCTAGTCCTATCTTAATAATGCACAGAATAATATATAACATAAATCACAAAGACAAAATGCATAATATCACATATCTCAGTATAAGCATATAAGACCCTCCAGTCAATAAAAAAAATAAGACCCTCCGGTCGCACAGTAATTACCACTCAGGTAAGTATATTGAGAAGACTCACCTCGTAAGTAAAGCAAGTATGTCACACACTCAAACTGTCGGTCTAGACTCCGCCTGCATATATCACAATCATCTATAATTAACAATTTATATTAACAACTCCGAAGATGCTAAGCTAACTCCTCTACTAAATCTCAGAAAGGATGAAAGACCATTTTACCCCTCAATTGCTCCAAAGTCCACAACTTGACTAAACCCTAAAAAGCCAATGGAAGTCAACACTCAAGTCAATAGTCCCTGTTGACTCAACTCGTCGAGTGCATCTACGCGACTCGTCGAGTTCCTTCTGTTCTCAAAAAATCGAGAAATTTTGAGTCAACTCGTCGAGTTGTCTCACCAACTCGTCGAGTTTGTACAGTACCTAGAATATCAGGGAAAACCCTAACCAACTTGTTGAGTTAGCTAACCAACTCGTCGACAGCCTTCAACCCTTTCTCTCATTCAGACATTTTTAAGCGAAACTAAGTCCCCAAACTCTAGATCTAGCCTTCTAGGGTTGAGATACCACGTAAAGCTGCAAGCTTTATGTAACGCCCCATTTTTGGTATGTAATTTAAATTAAATATTTTTCCTTTCTTAAGAGGTACTCGACAATTCAGTAACCCAACTCGTCGAGTAGAGGCGGGATTTGCACGCGTCTTTAGTAGGGTTCCTGAATTGCACGCTGACAATTCAGTAACCCAACTCATCGACAATTCAGTAACCCGACTAGAATTGACTGTATAGAAGTGGAATGCAGGACAATTCAGTAACCCGACTAGAATCAATTGTATAGAAGTGGAATGCAGTACACTCGGCGAGTCCACGCCATGAATCAGCGAGTCCAAGGTAATCTTCTTGCCTCAAGAATAGACTCGACAAGTTGTTCATACAACTCAGCGAGTCACATTCTAGACGTGTTCATATGATGAAGGAGAACTCGACAAGTTGTTCATACAACTCGGCGAGTTGGATGAAGTTAGATTTGACATTAACTCGGAAGAAGAACTCGTCGAGTTGTTGCCAAAGTCGACGAGTTGAAGCAGGTAGAGGATTAGAAAAGGTGTTAGGGACTCAGCGAGTTGGTGGCCCAACTCGGCGAGTTCGGTCAACTGAAAGTTGACTTTGACCAGGAGGTTGACTTTGACCAAGGGTAAATTAGTCATTTTACCCTGAGAACAGTTATCAGTATCTAATTTAGTGTCTATGGAATTTGTAGTCGGGGAGTTCTGAAGCAGCAATCAGCCAGTTTCAGACTTAGCATCTCAGCAGTCAGCGTTACGAGGTGAGTTTTCCTTCCAGTAGGAACGGGTCTACTGCCACAATGCTGGCCCGTTTAGTTAGCAGTAGTTCCGAACTTTGGTCCGATGCAATAGCTTAGTGTGCTTGATGTCTTTTTGATTAAAGCATTTCTTTGTGTTATGTGTTCCGGACTTCGATCTGATGCAGTATGCCTTATATGTGTTTATGCTAGTAGTTATGTTATGCCATGCTATGTTCAGTCAGTTTCCGGACTTCAGTCTGATGCAGAGGGCAATTCACTGGTTAGTTTCGGACTTCGGTCTGATGCAGTTTCTGGACTTCGGTCTGATATAGAGGTCAAGGCACTGGTTAGTTCCGGACTTTGGTCCGATGCAATTTTCGGACTTCAGTCCGATGCAGAGGGAAAGGCCCTGGTTAGTTCTGGACTTCGGTCCGCTGCAGTTTCCGGACTTTGGTATGATGCAGCGGGCACGACCCAGTAGTTGTTTTATGTGTTATTATTTGGTATGTGGTAGTTTGGGGGAGCTCACTAAGCTTCGTGCTTACAGTTTAATTTTTGATTTCAGATACCTCAGCTAGCAAAGGGAAGGGCTCGAGTTGATGGCATGGCACATACCACAGTTTAGCCTGAGAGATAGACTCTAATATTCTAATATGATTTGACACTAGTTTCGATTTGATAAATTTATTATGAAATTTTGAGATACATGGTTCACGGTTTTTATCTTTTGGAAATTGATATTATGGTTTAGTAAGATTTTCAAACAAAAATTTTTGGGTGGTATTGTTGGGTCATCTCAAGTTGGTATCAGAGCCTTGGTTTGAGGGATTCATGCACACTCTCGGGTGTGACTGGACTTAAACTAAGGAAATGGTAAAAATATTTTCAAAAGAAAAATGTTTTCGAAAGAAATTTGGAAAAAGAAAACTTAAAAAGAAAAGAGTTTTTTTTTTTGAAAAAGAGAAAAAGGATGTGGTGCATGCGATCAGCCGAGCTCAAGTAAGTACTCCCAAATTACCCATACACGTTTATGTTATGGTTACCAGTTTCAGTAGAACAACATGCTAGAATAGGACTAAGGATCTAGGAGGATGCCTTATGTGCCTGCTATGTGTGTTTCAGCTTTATGAGAATTGCATGCTAGTATTGAGTAGACAGTAGTAGGATAGCCAGTTTAGGTTATGCCTAATAGTATGAGCTTAACAATGCATGCTAGTACAGTTCTTTTTATGAGGATAGATTTGCTTGAGTAGTTTCCTTTGTCTGAATGTTGCTTGCTTTGTGCTTTGTGGGAATCGGAGTGATTAGAGTTAGCTATTAGGTGGATACGTTAAGTCACATGCAATCAGGGTTGAATTATCTCAGAGTGTTGGATTTAACCCTATTGCGCAGCTCTTGTTTGACTCCTAACCATTGTACGGATGAGTCCCTTACTCGAAGGATTATATGAGCCTCGTTGCATGTGATGGTATCCATGTATTGACTAATTGGCATTACAATGAGGCCTTCAGCAGCGGATGACTGGTTTTTGGGAGGGTCAGAGATTTCCCAAGGGCAAGCCTAGGATGAGAGTAGCAAAGATCAGTAATAGTAGAAGTGACTTGGTGGAGTCACAGCAGTTCTTGAGGAAAGTACGGATAGATGTGGAAAGTAGTATTTGCCCGTACTACTGAAAGCAGAGGATTTGTTGGGTCAAAAAATATGGTTTATACTTTGCTTTTCTAGGTAAATATATTTTTCTATAATGCAATATGTAATTTTGTGGATGTGTACGGCTGTACATGTGTGTGCGACTGCACACCCTGTGTACGGTCGTACACGCATGTGCAACTGTACACTCGTGTACTGCTGGGAGTGCTATAAATAGAGGAGTTCATGTAGGAGTGTACGGCCAGAGAAGAGAGAGAAACTAGTGTGTATGTGTGTGAATCTCTTGTAAGGAGCATAACTCATATCATCAATACATCATTAGATTCATCTTAATTCTTCTTCTCCTTCTCTTCTATTTGATCTGACATCATCTAATTGATTGGAATTCTGCACCATCAATTGGATCTGATTGATACACAAGTAATTTGGGGACTTACAGTTGGTACCAGAGCCAATTTGGTATCAATTGAAGTATTTTAGAGTGTGAGGTTGCAAAATTTTACTGTTTTTGAAGTGCATTTGTATGTTTTGATCAAGGAACTGCTGTTTGTTACTGTTTTCGATAGTTTGAAATCAAAATTCCATCAAAAATCTGAGAAAATTGAGTGTGCGGTTGAAATATTAAGTGTGTGCGGTTGAGACATTGAAGGAGTGCGGTTGAAAATTTGAAGGAGTACTGTTGAGTGTGCGGGTCGGTTTGCTTCTACGTGTGCGGTTAAGTGTGAAGCTTTGTGTGTTGTTGAGTGTGCGGTCAAGCTGTGCTGCTGAGTGTGCAGTTGGGTTTGCTGCTACGTGTGTGGTTAAGTGTGAAGCTTTGTGTGCTGCTGTGTCTGCGGTCAAGCTGTGCTGCTGAGTGTGCGATTCGGTTTGCTGCTACGTGTGCGGTTAAGTGTGAAGCTTCGTGTGCTGCTGTGTGTGCGGTTAAACTATGTTGTTGAGTGTGCGGTTAAGTATTATGTTGAGTGTGTTGTTGGGTTTGCTACTGTGTGTGCGGTTAAGTGTATGGTTGCGTGTACTTGTGTGTGCGGTTATACTTTGTAACTGTTTGTGCGGTTTCAATCATTTAAGTTTTTCAAAGTCTTAAAAATGGAATCTCAAAGTATGATTGCTCATCAAGAATTAGATGCAATTATGGGGACCACTACTCGAATTCCCCGATTGCTGTCAGCAGAAGGATTTCCTGAATGGAAATATCGAAATGAAAAGTATATCAAGATGAAGGATTTTAAAATTTGGAGAAGTATTTTAAGAGGTCCAATTCGCATTACAACAACTCTAGAAGATGGCACTGTAACTGACAAACAGGTTGAAAACTACACTGATGACGATTTTGAAAGAGTCGAGGAACAAGAAAAGGCACTCGCTACACTTACCATGGCATTGTCTCCGGAGATTTCTCAAGGATTTTGTGAGTATACATCAGCAAAGGCATTATGGGAAGCACTAGTAGAAGTCTATGAAGGCAACGAAGACATGAAACAAAGTCGCCAAGACATGCTCCGACAAAAATTCAATATGTTCAACTATGTCTTAGGAGAAACACTGGAAAATCAATTGCAAAGGTTTATCACACTCACCACTGAAATGAGCTCTGCTGGTGTGATGGTTACTAGGTTGGAGATCAACAAAAAGCTGCTAAATTCTCTTCCAAAATCTTGGGATATGAATGTCTCAGTGATTAAAAAAAACTAAAGACCTAAACCGATTGAGCTTAGCCGAAACAATGGCAATTATCAAGGCTTGTGATCTTGATGATAAACAAAGAGAGATCAATCATGTCAACTTGTACTCTATAACTAATCTTGGAATTCAAAACAACAACACCACCTTCTCAAGCTTTACTACTCATCAAACTTCTCAAGTTCATGTTCCTCAAGTTCAACCTTATGCAACTCATCAAACCATACCATACACCATACCTCAAATGCAACAAACTCAAGTCCCTCAATCTCAAAACTTAAATCAACTAGTTGGTTCTAGTGTTGAGTCCTCCACATCTGTTTCAGTTCAATCTCATGGAATTAGTTCTCAAAGTTCATCTACAAATGAAAAGGAAGAAAATCTGACTCTCGCCACTGGTTTAGTAAACTGCTACAATGTCTTGATGGCTGGAGAACTCTCTCCACAACTCTCATTCGCTGACCTCGACCAGATCCATCCTGAGGATGTGGAAAAGATGGACATTACGTGGCAAATGGCCATGGCAGTCTTCAGGGCTAAGCAATTCTCCAAGAAAATAGGAAAGAACAATTGGAGTGTAAATTCCGACAAAAAAATAGGATTTAGTAAAGGAAAATTGCAATGTTACAATTGTCATGAGCTTGGACATTTTTCAAGGGAATGTCCAAAACCATATCAAAGAGAGAACTCTGAGCGAACCATGGTCCCAGTGACTTATATCCACAACAACAACAAAGGATCGTCTTCAAGCAATCAGTCTGCTAACTTGGCGATGGTGGCCCAATCATTTAGTTGGGAAGATCAAATTCAAGCCCTGAACATTTCGGGACCTGAAAAAGCACATCTTGCCCAAATCAAGGATGAAATAAGAGAAGAAACATAGGAAGATCCAGAATAAGAGATGATGAATCTTCAGTTTGCATTCATGGTGCAAACCACTCCAGAACCCGTCAAACTTGAGGTTAGTGAATTTGGTTGCTCTCAGTCTTGTATTAAAACTGTTAAATTTTTGAGAGATCAAATTGAAATAATCAAAAGAGAGAACGAGGACCTGAAATATGAGGGATACACACTTAGGAAAAATAAAAAGCCCTTAAAGACTCAATTAGAAAAAACAAAGGACTTTAAGAAATTGCAAGAGGATTACAGAAACAAATGCCAGAACTACGATAATCTCAAAAGAAAATTTGTTGTTGTAATCGCGGAACTTGACACATTGAAAAATCGTTTTGAAAATGCTGAATTTAATTTTAAAAAATACGATGGGTCAAGTGAAACACTTGCAAAAATGATCAAAGAACAAATGCACTGGAGAGATATTACTCATGGTAATCAGATAAAAGTTGGACTATGTTTGAGAGCGTCCCCCCTCCCTTCAATCATAATTACACTGCGATTCCCTTGTCTCAAGAAGAAATTGACAGAGAACCTCACATGGTGTATGGAAAGTCAGCTTCTGAGCAGGCAATATAGCTAATAATAAGATTTTGCATACTAACATTTCTACCTTAAGTGCAGATATGTCAGTAGTTCAGGGGGGGGCATGAAGCTGAAATGTTTGAGTCAAATAATCTTGTATCTAAGTTTGGTGTTGATTTCTATGATGAGTCTGTGTTACAATCAAACATTAATGTTTTTGTGTGTGGTGGTGTATTATTTCAGACTGACAATTCTAATAATGATGGTGTTGTTTCTGATAAAATTGCTAAATCTAATTTGAATGTTTCTACACCTTCCACATCTGCTTTAAAATCCTGTGGTGGTTCTTGCAAGTGTGGAAGTGTTAGAAATAAAAATAAAAGGAAGAAATTTGTCAATAGCAGTGCCAAAACCATCGATAATAAACAAATATGTTTTAACGGTGGCATTGCTGGACACATTGCAAGTAACTGTTTGAATCGAATGTTTGTATCTCACACATCAAGAAGAGGAGAAAATGAATTTCGGGGACAATCTTTAACTAGAACATTTCCCAGAATTCATTCTCGAAATGGTGACTTAAACACAAAACCAAACAAGAAAATGGTAAATTTTCAAAAGAATAATCAGGTTTTCCATAGATTCAACAATAGTTTGCCAAAATCCACTTAGGCTAAGCCTAAGTCGATTTCATCAAAAAGCACGATCGGATCTTTAAACCCTTCGAGTAGAAAATCCACCGTCTCGAAGCAAACTAATAAATTTTCAAAACCTAACCTTCAATGGATACCAAAATTGAATTCAGATCAGTCACCATTTACCTCGAAATCTCATGTAAAGGAAAAATCAAATGAAAACTCCGTGATCATCGAAGAATTCTCATTCGAAGGAGCAAGAAATGAAGATTATTATTTTGACATTCAATACTTCAACCCCAGAAGGAAGGTGAAGCTGACTTCAAGATTATGTGACGGATTGCATTGAAGCCTCCTCAATCAGTCTGCTGCTATCTATAAACCTGCTGAAGTGATCCAGAAGATTCATTCTCTCTGTTTTCTCTGAAGATTCTCAAGCTGAAAGTGCTATCTTTCAAGAATCAGTACATCAAGCCTCCTCACCCAATGTGCATTCAATGTCAAATTCTATAGAAATCCCAACTACTCAAGATGAAGTCATTTATTGAATATTCATATGTTCATCTTGATGCTACGAAGAAATTTGAAGATTAATGTTGAAGCCAAGCTCCCAATGATGATTAACAAGAAAAGCCAACTACTTTTAGGGGGAGTTTGTTGGGCCAATTAGAAAAGAAAGCTATAAACCAAGGGGGAGATTATTGGGTCAAAAATATGGTTTATACTTTGCTTTTCAAGGAAAATATATTTTTCTGTAATTTTGTGGTTGTGTACGGCTGCACATGTGTGTGCGGCCGCACACCTGGTGTACGGCCACACACGCGTGTGCAGCTGTACACTTGTGTACTGCTGGTGGCCCATGTCTCATATATATAGGGTGAGGAGTGTACGGCTACAAGAGAGAGGAGCATGTTCTAGAGAGAAGAATAGTGTGTGAGAGAGAATGTATTTATATGGAGCATCACTCAATTTATTGAATACATCATTAGATTCATCTTAATTCTTCTTCTCCTTCTCTTATATTTTTATCTGGAATTATCCAATTGATTGGGATTCCACACCATCAATTGGATCTGATTGATACACAATCAATCTTGGAGACTTACAGATAGAAAGGTACATTTGGAGATTAACGCCCCCAACTCAAGGAAATGTTTTAGATGCTAAACCTCTCACATTCGACAGCGCCAAGTGCCTGACGCAGACCCTGATAGATCACGGGGTTGATCATGATGAAGTAGCAGTCGCTCCCGAACCACCGAAGGAAAGTGGTTGGAAGATAAAGTTCTAGAACAAGCAAAAGGGCCAGTCTTCGCAGGAGCCCTCCAAGAAACAGCAAGTAGTGGCAATTCATGCTGCTACCACTTTTGTCGTTTTCCTACAGTTCAAGCACTTACTAGTAGATATGATGGTACCATTCCTCGGTGCGACAAGTGCAACTATCATCATCACAGGCCATGCCGTGAAATGTTGTGCAATAGCTGTGGCAATAAGGGGCAGGCAACTCGAGTTTGCAAGACACCAGTCCAACCAACCAATCAGTCTTCTGGAGTGGGTATTGGTCAAGCCTGCTATGGTTGTGGGGAGGTCGGGCACTACAAGAGAAATTGCCCCAAGGAAACAACATCTGGAAACATAGGGAGAGTACTAGTGATGGGCCAAGAAAAGGCAGTTGCTAATCACACCATTGTTACGGATATGTTCCTCCTTGACAACTCTTATGCATGCATTCTTTTCGATTCTGGTGCAGAGAGAAGTTTTGTTAGTCATCAATTTAAGCATTTTCTCAAGCATACACCCCATCCTTTAACCGAAACATTCGCCGCTGAGATGGCGAACAGAAAGAAATAGAGCACTAACGACATATTCATCGGCTGTTCCCATACCCTAAACAACCATTCCTTTTCAATCGACCTTATACCAGTTTCCATAAAGAGCTTTGATGTCATCATCGGCATGGACTGGTTGAGCCCCAATCGTGTTGATATCCTTTGTTATGAAAAATCCATACGCCTCAATCTTCCCTCTGGCGACGCCTTACTTATTTATGGCGATAAACTCAGCTCAAACCTCCGCATCATTTCATGCATCAAAGCTCAGAAGTACTTGCGAAAGGAGTGCCATGCATTCCTAGCTCATGTCGTTAA
The DNA here is from genome assembly GCF_052625555.1 of Lactuca saligna. Classification (NCBI taxonomy): domain Eukaryota; kingdom Viridiplantae; phylum Streptophyta; class Magnoliopsida; order Asterales; family Asteraceae; genus Lactuca; species Lactuca saligna. Next base: position 38,658,340 of record NC_136417.1, on the reverse strand, counting down.
TGAGAAGCAGTAAGTTAAAGACCTCGAGAGCATCCCTGAAGTCTGCAACTTTCCTGATATCTTTCCCGAAGAGCTTCCTAGAATCCCTCCCGAGCGTCAAGTCGAGTTCCGTATCGACTTAGTTCCTGGAGCTACCCCTGTAGCTAAATACCCATACCGTCTAGCGCTAGCGGAAATGCAAGAGTTATCCAGCCAAATCAATGAGCTACTCAACAAGGGATTCATCAGACCGAGTTCCTCCCCTTGGGGAGACCCAGTCTTGTTTGTAAAGAATAAGGGTGGATCCTTTCGAATATGCATAGATTATAAGGAACTGAAAAAGCTTGCCGTCAAAAACCGTTATCCTCTTCCCCGAATCGACAACCTCTTCGATCAAATTCAAGGAGCCATTTACTTCTCGTAAATAGACCTAAGATCAGGGCACCATCAGCTACGAGTCCATGAGGGGTATGTTCCTAAGATAGCATTTCGGACTCGATATGGACACTATGAGTTTGTAGTAATTTCCTTTGGTCTAACCAACGCACCAAAGGTATTCATGGATTTGATGAATCGGGTGTGCCGCCCTTTCCTATACAAGTTTGTAATAGTGTTCATTAATGATATACTTGTCTATTCCCGAAGTGAGGAAGATCATAGTCAGCACTTAAGGCTAGTGCTGGAAACTCTAAGGACGGAGAACCAATATGCAAAATTCTCTAAGTACGAATTTTGGATTCGAAAAATAACTTTCCTTGGTAACGTGGTAAGCGAGGAAGGCATACACATGGACCCTTCCAAGATCAAAGCAATTGAGAATTAGTCAGCACCGAAGACGCCCACAGAAATCCATCAATTCTTGGGTCTCGTTGGCTACTATCGCAGGTTTATCTAGAATTTCTCAATAATTGCTAAGACTCTAACCACCCTAACTTAGAAAGGGGTATCCTTTAATTGGGGAGAAAAGCAAGACACTGCATTTCAAACATTAAGACATGCCCTTTGCAGTGTACCTATCTTGTCTCTACCCGAAGGGACGGAGGACTTCGTTATCTACTGTGATGCATCCAACCGGGGCCTAGGTTGTGTGCTCATGCAGCGAGGGAAGGTTATTGCTTATGCCTTAAGGCAGCTAAAAGCACACGAAATCAACTATACAACTCATGATTTGGAGTTGGGAGCAGTGGTCTTTGCGTTAAAGATTTGGAGACATTATCTCTACGGAACCAAGTGCACCATCTTCACCGACCATAAGAGTTAACAGCATATCTTTGATCAGAATTAATTAAACATGAGACAACAACAGTGGGTAAAGCTACTCAGTGATTATGAGTGCGAGATACGCTACCATCCCGACAATTCCAATGTGGTAGCAGATGCCCTTAGTCGGAAAGAGTATTCAGGTCGTAGAGTGAAGGCACTAACAATGACCATTCATTCCTATTTATCCGCGCAAATCAGAGAAGTTCGATTGGAGGCATTGAAACCAGAGAACATGTCGGATCAAGCCTTGAGGGAAATGTAGAAGAACTTAGAGATCAAGGGAGACAAAGTTTATTATTTCATGAACCTGATCTGGACCCCAAAGTTTGGCGGTTACCAAGAAGTCGTCATGAGTGAAGCTCATAAAACTCGATACTCTATTCACCCAGGTTCGGATAAGATGTATCTGGATCTCAAGAAGTTATATTGGTAGACAAACATGAAAGCAAAGATCACTACCTTCATGGGCAAGTGTCTTAATTGCGCCAAGGTGAAGATTGAATATCAAAAGCCCTCAGGTTTGCTTCAATAGCCAAAAATACCTGAGTGGAAGTGGGAAAGGATTACTATGGATTTTATCACTAAATTACCCAAATCTCCGAGTGGGTATGATACCATATGTGTAATTATCGATCGATTGATCAAATCCGCTCACTTCTTGCCAATCAAAGAAACTTTCAAGATGGAAACACTTACATGAATCTACATCCAATAGATGGTTCGTCTGCATGGTGTGTCTGTGTCTATTATCTCCGATCGGGATAGCAGATTCACCTCGAGATTTTGGCAGACACGGCAAAAAGCTCTTGGAACTAAGTTGGATATGAGCTCAACTTACCATCCACAAACAGATTGGCAGAGTGAGAGAACCATTCAGACATTAGAAGACATGTTGAGACCATGTGTCATAGACTTTGGCAAGTCGTGGGACGCCCATTTTCCCTTGTTTGAATTCTCCTACAACAACAGTTATCACACCAGTATCAAGGTTGCGCCATTTGAAGCCCTATATGACCGTAAGTGTAAATCCCCTATGTGTTGGGCTAGGGAGGGCAACACGCAGCTAGCCAGGGGGCAAGTCTCCGACAACACTCTCACAGGCCCAGAAATCATCCGTGAAACCATAGAAAAGATCGTACAAATTCGGGAACGACTAAAAGCTTCAAGAGATAGACAAAAGAGCTACACCGATAAGAGACGAAAACCTTTGAAGTTCCAGGTTGGTGACTGTGTTCTATTAAAGGTCTCACCCTAGAATGGCATGATAAGCTTTGGAAAGCATGGAAAGCTGAATCTGAGATACATAGGGCCATTCGAAATCCTTGCTGGAATCGGTCCCATAGCTTACAAAGTTCGTCTATCCCAGGAACTCAACAATATTCATCCCGTTTTCCACGTCTCTAAGCTTAAAAAGTGTTTATCTGAAGAAACCCTTGTGATCCCTCTTGATGATATCGAGATCAACGAGAACCTTAACTTTATGGAAGAATCAACCGAAATCATGGATCGAGAAATAAAACGAACGAAACAAAGTCGCATACCGATAGTGAAGGTTCGATGGAATCCCAAGCGAGGACCTAAATTCACTTGGGAGCGTGAAGATCAAATGAAACAAAAACATCCTCATCTTTTTCCGAGTCCATGATTTGTATACTATGTTTGAATTTTGGGACGAAATTCCCTCTAACGATGGGATGATGTGACAACCCGAAACTTTTTCCGTTACCTTTAACCGATTTCCGTTAATAAAATTTGAATTTTATTGAGTTTTTGTCAAACTTCTTGGTTTAGAAAATATCTAGTTTTATATGATTAAATTTTATATATGATTAAGAACCAAAATCGCGCGAAAAAACTAAATTTTCTTGAAAAACTAATAGTTTTTGGCCTAAGTGAGTGTACGGTCGTACACCCGTGTATAGCCATATACCTATTTACGGACCGTACACCTGTTTACAGCTGTAAACATGTTTGCGGTTGGTGCCAGGTGGACCCCACCACCGACCATACCCTCAGCCTATATATACGGGACCCCCACCATCATTTGAACCTTCTTGGCCGAAAACTCTCTCATTCTCTCTCTAGAACCCCTGACCGTAAACACCAAAAACACCCATTTTCTTCCGAAAATCATCAAAACTCATCATTTGGGGTTGATTTGGAGCATCTGGAACACGTTTCTCATCAAATCCAGCACCCTTGTTCTTGAGTGTACGACCGTACACCCTTCAAATCTGCAAAGGGTCGTAAACCCTTCAAAGAGAAGTTCACGGCCGTAAACCTTTCACGGCTATAAACTACCTTCTCAGCTGTAAACCACTCTTCATGCTCGTAAACCCCCTTTCACGGTCGTAAACACCTCCCAAGTGGTGAAAACCCCATTTCCTAGATTCAATCAAGTCCCTCTAACGAAATCGCTAATTTAGCTACATATGTGTATTTAATTGTTTTTAGGATTCTGTTAAGTACCACATACAAAAACTCTAGGGTCTTTGTTTCCAGTTTGTTGTTTCGACGCTTGCACACAACTAACAGTGAGTTCATACCCCCTACACTTTTATGATTTTAACGTTTTCAGGGGGAATACAAGCCAAACTCAAATGATTTTGTGAACTAAAACAAAAGGATTTCAACAAATTTAAAACATATGCAATTGATACAGTCAAACGATTTCCACATTCTTATAAAATATTTAGATATTTTATCGCTTTTGTATTATGCGGAGCATAAGGGACACTTTCAACTTGAAAACATAATTGCATATTTTTCGGAACATTTCACAAACCAAGTACATAACATTACAATCAAACTATAATGGGTATAGTTTGGGGAATTCAGTACACATATTTTATCAATTCAGGCTAATTCATGAGCAAACATATAAACTACAACAATTTAGTTTATGATATTCACTACTACGTTCGGATAACAAGAGTATAACACTAAATAATTATTTAAGTATAATTATTATTATTACTCTATCAAGTATACAACATTATGTATATATATCCTAAATATAATCCATGCAATAAGCACATAATTCACATACAAATTCCAACAGATATTTAATATTTTAATTAATAATTATATTAAATCATGTGCATGAAAGGGATTATACACTCACATGACTTAGGTGGATGACTGGTGATCTGGGCAAAGTTTCACCTAGCACCTTCGATATTCCTTGACGTTACCTAAGTAATATTAATACAAAGATTTAGTCTATTGATATTGGAGACTAATAATAGTCTAGATACTCACTAATCCCAATGTCAACATCAAGATCTGTCAAGTATCAGCCAGGCAGGACAATTGGGAGGCAATATCATTTCGATATAATAGCTTTTCTGAAATCCAACAACCAAACCAATATGTCCATTCTAGAGACCACTCCCCTAACTAGATCAATCAGTATAAGTACATGGAATTACTGATAAATATTATTTATAGGTTTATAATAACTATATATGCTGATAAATATAAGTTACACTGAAAGACATAGAGCGTAGCTTAACTTACAGAGATTCTTCATGACCAATGTCTGGAAATCACACTCGCAGGGATACTATTGGATAGCTACTACTTAGTCAAATATTTCATGGATCACAGGGCTACGCCAAAGATTGAAACTAAGAGGAATTCGGTAGAGAGGAGGATGAGAAGTGAGGAAACAATGAGCAGCAGAAGCCTACTTATAGAACAATTGTGTGTCGCACCTGGCAGGGTGCCACGCACACCTAATACGTTGATCCTCCTTTTTTTTTTCACGTGATGCAAATATGGTGGTCCATGCCCCACCTTCTAGATGGTGCATGTCGTATAACCCATCTGTGCATGGTGCTTCTCAGAAAACTTTAGAAAATCGTATCTTCTTCATACGAAATTTGTTTTCAACATTCTTTATATCTATGTGTAGCTATTAATGAGATATACAACTTTTGATTAGACTCTATTGGCTAATTTTGACTTTTATTATTAATATCTATTTTTAACAGGCTTAGACTGTTAAAGTCCATTAAAAATTCATAACTTTCTCATATGATATCCATTCTCGACTGTCTTTATATCGACGGAACTATACAGATGAGATTTTCAACTCTCATTTAGATTTTTTGCCTAACAATCAACTGATCACTACATTAGTTTCTGAGACGTATACTATTGTGCTGAAACTTATAAAAATCAAAACTCCCTCTTACGAAGTCAGATTTTAGCGTTCTTTATATGTATGAAATCCTTGTCACATATACTATAACTTTTGTTAAGATTATTTTTCCTAAATAATCTTATATCAAAAAGTCATTTTACGCTTATTATATATAAATTGAATAGCCCGACTCTTTGGGCGTTATAGTATGTCTGGTCACCTCCAAGTGTATGTGAAAACACTTGATAATTCTAGATAGTCTTTTAAATTATGTTGGTGGTGTGATCTCATTACTCATAATTATAGGTGAAATGGGATACCATATTCATCAAATACTCTGATGACCCATATGTCTTAATGATTACATCGACCACGGAATTTCCTAGCTGAGTAGTTAAGCATTTTAACTGTTCTTCAAGAGAGATAATTTTTACCTGATAATCTATGAGGATTGATAGGAATAGATATTTGAGAATGTAATCCTACATGCATATTGTATGGTAACAGTTGATTTTGTAGGTTTGATAATTAAGGAATATTATCATAACAATATTCTGGGATTGAAATCCATATGCATCTCACCAGGTTTCCTAACCTAGCCCACCAGGTTTACATGTGTCACAGGTATCAAGACTTAAGCTACTAGAACTTGATTAGGATGCTTGAGTGATTAAGCGACAGCGTGCAATAGAGTTCAGGACCATTGGGTCTTTACGCTGTAACTTATGTTTTTGTATCATTTATGACATCCTTACGGTTTTATTAAATTAATACAATCACTTGTACTCAAAAGTTTTCAAATGTACTGGGAAATTTTGTATCATTGATAATATAAGCATAATGAAAAGTTTTAATTGGTTCTAAAAATTAGAGCATATTAGCATATTCCATTGGATAACAAATATGTCAACTTAAAAGTACTTGTCCTTTTCAAGTATCCCAGTACTCTGCCCACTACCTTCCAGTGCTCCGTCCCTGGATTGATAGTGTGTTGACTTAGTTTTCTTACAACGAATGTGATGCCAGGTCGAGTGTGATATGTAGCATACATCATGCTCTTGATTGCACTTGCATATTCAAGTTGAGCCACTGCTTGTACAGTCGTCACATTCAGTTTCACACTTGTATCAAAAGGAGTGTTGAATTCCTTAATATTCAAATGTTAAAACTTTCTTAGAATTTTCTCTATATAATGAGACTGACTCAGAAAAATCTAATTGTCTGTCTTTTTCACCTTGATACCAATAATTGTATCAACTTTCCAGGATCTTTTTTCATAAAGTTCGAGGATAGATATTTCTTTGTCTCAAGAATACCTTCTAGGTGAGTGTCAATGATCAACATATCATCAACATAAATACATATAACAACTATGTACTCGGATGTGTATATTGAATAAATACACTTGTCAGAGTTGTTGTGCTGAAATCTGAAAGTAGTCACAGTGGTGTCAAATCTCTTATGCCACTGTTTGGGAGATTGCTTCAACCCTTACAAGGATTTAATAAGTGTACACACTTTATTTTCTTTTCCATGTATCACGAAACCTTCATATTTCTCAAAGTAAATCTCATCCTTAAGATAAGCATTTAGAAAGGTTTTCTTCACATCCATTTGATGAATCTAAAATCCTTTCAAATTTGATATTGCTATAAGAGTTTTAAAAGAAATAATCCGAGCAACGGGGGTATTAGTATCAAAATAATAGATCCTTTCTCGTTGCCTATAGCCCTTACAAACTAATCTTGCTTTATAGGCAAATATGGATCCATCTAGATGATAGTTTCTCTTGAATATCCATTTAGATCCTATGGGTCTCCTCCCATTGGATAGATCAGCTAACTCCCAAGTTCCATTACACATAATTGAATCCATTTCGTCATTGACAACTTCCTTCAATAAAGGAGCATCTCTAGAGGTCACGACTTCAATAAAGGTCTTAAGATCATCATCCAAGTTAATGTCAAAATGACCTCTCTTGTCACTTTCTTTTGTGTTCCTTCAAGCAAATGAGAATAGAAATCATATCCAAAGTTGGTCTTTATTCTAACCCTGGTACTTCTCCTTGGTTTCTCCACAATAGGAGGAGGTGGGTGTCATGTCTCATCTTATGATCTGATGAGTCAAACACTCCATACACTATCTGTCAACAACAACATCAAGATCAACATCAGCGCCAATGTCACAAGCCATATCAGCGTCAGCGTGTAGATAGTTATTCCATGTAACCTTTGTATATTAGGTAATGATATAGATAAGTATAGAATAGGTACAAAATTTGATATCTTTTTTATGAAGATTGGTTCTCAATATAAATTAGATATAATCCCTTCAATCAAGGTATATACTTGTATAGATTAGTATATATACAACATTAGGTTGAAACCCTAATGTAGAACGTCTTGGTGACCATATTTGTGACAACCCAATTTCTTGGTGAAACAACTCATATCTTGGTGAAAGACAATTTGGTGAATCCTTTGTGTTATTTACTTTTCTGTTATTTATTTGCTTAGTAATTTGTTCTTGTTTGTTATTCTTGAAGTGTATCTAATCGACACAAACCTTCAATTGGTATCAGAGCAGGTTTTTGATACACTCAAGTAATTATGTCGACCTCTTATAATCCAAAATTGACTGCTTGCAACAAGATTCCTCTATTTGATGAACTCAACTTCACTGCTTGAAAGTCAAAGGCCATGGATGCTCTCGAAATCATGGACTTTGACATGCTCGACGTCATCAATGAAGGACCAATCATCGTTTTGAATCAATCATCCAAAGATGGTGCATCTGATAGTAAGCTAAAAAGGACATATGTGATGGGATACAACAAGGAAAAGAAAAGGGTGCTACATCTAGATGTAAAAGAAAGATTTGCTATTGGAAACTCATTTCCTTATTCTATCTATTGTTTGGTTCAAACCTGCTCAACTGCTCAAGAGATGATGATCACACTATCATCTGCTTTTGAAAAGGAAAAAATATCAATGCTCAAAGTGAGCGTGGGTTTAATCCAATGCTCAAATTCATATTCATAAGCACTGATGAATGTTTCAGTAAACATTTGCTTATGTCTAATACTCTTTTAGACAATCCACACACCAATTCACGACAGTCTTCATTCATATCTACTTCCAACATATGAACGACTATGGTCCGTTCGAATAATTCGATTATTCTTAATAAACTCAATTATTCTGGAAGTCAAAACATGCAAGGTGAAACACAAGAATAATACTAATCCCATATGGCCTTAAACCTTTGAGTATAAATAAAACACGTTTTATTTATCACCATATCGATTACTAATTATTTGTCGTTTCGGGTAATCAACTTCTTACTTGAATTATTACACTTGTCCCATGCTCCTAGCATGTACACAATATTTACCTATGGTTCTTACTTCTGTGAAATAGACAAATTGAACACATTTCCAATCATTCTCATTTTACAACTCCAAATCCGTTTTCTTAAGTGTAAGAATATCAAATTCTTGTTACTTATAGAATATACTAGATTCTAACACTTTATGCAACGATCCTTTTGTAATGTCACTGCACCAAAGTCTCAAATACTATTGCCAATGATATTACAATGTCCTCTAATGTAGATTGTTACAAGACAATTCCTTAGATATGATGTCTCTCACTCAAAGTACATTCCTTTGAACATCCTTTTGCATAAAAGTTTCTAATCTAGACATGGATTTTCAATATTTACTTCCCAATATGGACACGCTTCCATATGTTATATATGACAACTTATTCTTAATAGAATCTTATCTATTCGTAATGATGTCGATATTGTCCATCCAATATGGAAACATTTCCATAATTTCCAATACTATACTTCCAACTACTCACAAGCGACCAATTCTCGTCGAACTTCGAATCGTCCTTTGATAGTTGTTTAATTATTTTAGTCAAAACCAATTCTAGTCCCTTTTTCCCTCTAAATGCGCTAGACATTTGGAAAATTTTAGAATGGTCAAACATTAAATCATTTGCAATCGATCCTATATCCGAAGCGTATGGGACACGACGCATAATGTTTTATTTGTTATGTTCTCAAAATTCGATTTGTGAAGAGGAATGCTGTCATCATAATCAAAATTTTAAGAACACACTATGTACCTTTGACTAAATTTATCAACATTTCTCAACCTAATCCTTTAGATTTGAAATGAAGCATAATATTCTCTCCCTTAATTATAGAAAAACAACTTTACAACCCTTACGACTTTGCAAGGTATAACTCTTGTTTTTCTATAATTAATATTGCCAATTTGCAATACTTTCTATAATAATCATACAATCATAACTTTTATGCTCCCACTACCATGATGATTACTATAAAACATAACACTTATGCTCCCACTAGCTTCGACATGTATTCATAAACATCTTAACTTTCAGAGAGACAATACCTATTGAATTTCTTAAGTCCATATTTCTAATACTTAGTGCTTTGATAATCTTTTATCAAGGCTTCTTGAACTTATACACCTTTGCCTTTAGATAGTTCATATATGTGTCTTAAACAATTAAGACTAATTGCCAAACCTCACAATTCAAATCATGGAAAGGGATACCGTAACCATGATCGAATTCGAGAATGCAATTTTACAATCACTATCTTCTTAAAATATTTCTTAGTGAAAGCATTTCCTCATAATCATTTTCATGAAGGAGGAAATCTTATGACACTTAGATTTAAACGGTGTATTTGTTCCTATCCATGTGAATTTTTTAAAACCAAAGTTTACGATAAATTCAAACTCATATGGACTGAGCCTTTTTTAATCATGATTTCTTGCCTTATGGTAGCACAGCTGCCCACCACATCTTCCAAGTAGTTAAGCATCTCACCCTTTTCCTATCAATGTACCTTTCATTGATCAAGGTGCTTTGCCTTTTATGCGTTCAAAATGAGTACTCATAGGACTCACATGCATAATTAACTCAATTGGAACAGCACAGAATCAAAATATTGTCAACACGATAGGTTGTAAAACTCAACTCGTGTGCTAGTGATGATCGATAAGGTTTATTTGATTTGTTCTTGAAACCTTTCTAGACCAATAAGACTCCCACTAACTCCTTGACATATAAGATTCTTTTTTCAATAAACATTCCTTGACAAACAAATATTCAAGAGTTAGTGTAGTTTTTATCAAAACACTTCATAAATTGGTCCTAGTCGATCTTTGTCTTATTCAAGACATCACAACTTTCCACATTTGATGAATGTTATGAACCTTTAATACTTTTCACTCATCGTCACAATCTTAACTTTAAGACTTGTTATTGGAACGAAGTATGATAGACTTCTTGATTTAACCATTTCTTCAATCCTTGATTCCTCTTCTTAAACATACAATTGTACTAATACTTACTTAGAGGATCAATTGAGATATGGTTCTTAATCATTAAGACCCATTATAAAGCATAAAAGCTACTCTCCCTTCTTCTTAGAATGGAGAAACTTTTATCTTTCAGCCTACTTGATTCTTCTTATTCGTTCTACTATTGATCTAAACCCTTTAATCAATTCAGAATTACACTTAATCTTGTAAGTGTAATCATATTTACTAAGCCTTTAGTAAATCATGACGAATATCTTTGTTACTCTTATGGTGAACTTGATCAACACACAACTTTGTGTACTCGATCTCCTAGTCCTTCACTTGACATTTTGTCAACGAATTTGTCTAATTTCCAAATATGAAATTTCTCATTCATCATGCAACCAAGTTGCGTGATTCCAAATTTCAGTCCAATTGAAATTTGGGCGATGAGAAACTCTCCCTATTTGGTAAATTCTCGACATTTCCCTAAATAACATAACTAAGAATCATATCCATTCGTTGTAGAAATATGCAAACATCAATTTTCATAACGATTTCATTGCAAGGAAGTAAACAAATAAATAAATAAGTCAAACAAAATTTATTTTATTTATAAAAGCAGCGGAAAAACATTTGTCCTTACAATGCAAAATCTATTGAAAACTATGTAAAAGGGAAATTTCTAACAACTCTATCATAACTATCTAAGCTCAAAATCCAATCTTCAAGTCCATGCGATCAAGATCCATCTCTTAGATTCATCTTGCTCTCTTATCAAGCTTCCTTTCTTTTCACCGATCCTTCAAAACATTCAAATGCAATCTCATCACATCATGTATTAAGAATCAATGAATAGGAACTTAATGGAGTTAGATAGTGGATTCTTACCTAAAGTAGAGCCATACGTTCTGACTCTCCCATCTCTTAGATCTCTTAGGTAATTAGGGCAACTTCATCTCCAATGCCCCTTCTCTTGGCAATAAAAGCAAATTGACTCTTTTGGAACAACACATGGAACTACTTAAGACATCGCCTTTCTCTTATGATCAAACTTTTCGATCATTGCATGTCTTTCATTGCCATTTTCTATATCCATAGAGGTCTTGAAGGCAGATTCACCAATCAGCTTTGCTTTTCTATTGCACCAAACCATTTCTGATTCAGCAGCAATAAGCATATAGGTGATATCAATAAGGGTCACGTTGTGGTTCATCATATAGTACTCTCTTACAAACTCACTATACGAGTTAGGAAGTGACTGAAGAACCCAATCAACAGCCATCGCTTCACCGACAACGGATCCCATCATTCTTAACCTATCAATGTGTGACTTCATCCCTAAGATGTGTGCACACACCGACTTGCCTTCTTTATGTTTACTTGCCAAAAGGGCTTGAGTGATATTGAACCTTTCAATTTTACAATCTTGTGGGTTAGGGAGAATAATTGGAGGAGGAGGAGGAGGAAGTGAGCATGATTTCTTGTTCCTCGATCGAATCGTGGAATATCATCTTCATGTGGAATGCTTGTTCCACAGGATTTGGGAAGACCATAGTTGTCGAACTTTGACATCTACAAAACGGGAGAAAAACGAATTCAAGTTAGCTGATAGATTGAGTCCTTAGTAAATCACCCAAATGAAATACTAAGGCTAGGACCCAACACAATATTCTACAACTCGGGAGAGGGATGCCGTAACCCTAATTGCAGAATATTTGAAGGTAAGTGAATGACGATTCACTAATTTCCACCACGAAAAACGAAAAAGAAATTCAAGTTTTAAATCTATGAAAACTACTAGATCCGTTGAGATTCATTGAACTTTCAATGGCATGTTTAAATCCCGATATGCCCCTCTTGTTTGTGACTGGGATGCCGAGGATCACAAAGCGGGTGTGAATAACCATGAAAAATTACATGGTGCCCTCACATGTTACAATCACCTATTCGATGTGCCGGTAAACCACACACGCTCCACAAAACTATGACAAACATTGAGTCACCCTTTGCTACCTTTGCTTAGAACCATTTAGTGTGCCGGTAAACCACACACGCTCCACTAACATCTTCGCAAGGGCACAAAGTGTAATTCCATGGAATTGCATCAATTCACTTTTGCCTAAGTAACTAAGATTGGGAATTTGAAAAACATTTAGTTACTTTGTATTTCATTATACTTATAATGGAAGGTTTCGTCCTATCCTACCCGTTCGGCTAACGACCCTCCATTAGTCAAGAGTGCGGTAGGTAAGAGTGGATACCCATTCAATCGCCATTTTATAGGCAATTTCCTTAAACACCCCTTATAGACCAGCTTCGTGAATGAGGCCTACTAACGGTAAGACTGACTTTTACTCATACATATATATAATGTTAGACTTTTAATGTTATATATATATATATATATATATATATATATATATATATATATATATATATATATATATATATAGTATAAGGTGCATTTTATACTTTTAAAATACTATGTGGTTAACTTTAACAATTACACTTTTAATTCAATTAAATGGTTAACCTAAACTTTTATGGATTTATTAAATCTCTTTTAACTATACACCTTAATTAATTAATAAAACCATAAGGGTGTATTTGAACTTTTCAAAACTAGGGTTTTAGAATTTAACATTCCTAATTAAACTTTTTAATCAACTTTTAAATTCCAAAACTTGAGGGCAAGTTTTGAAACATTTCAAAACAATTTAGTTTTAATCTATCTTAAAATTTCGAATTTATGATATTTAAATTTAAAATTTTAAATATTAAAACTCTTGATTTAATAATTATCTTAAATTAGACTATTAATTTAACTATTAAATCATATGGGATTATGGGATTATCTTAATAATGAGGATAATTACCATTTATACATTTAAGTTATCCTAATCCCTTAAATATCTATATAGATTTCGAAAATATGGATGGATAATGCAAGATCTTGAATTACCATATATAACAATTAGAGGATAATTACAAGATATGGGATAATCCAAATTCCTAAAAATTAGGATCTTATCTTGGGGAGGAGGCAAATTTCGAAAAACAAGGGATTATAACAAACCCTAGATTTCGAAATTTAAGGGTTTAAGGAAAGGATTTGAAGATCTTATTCAAACTCTTGCAAATTTGGGTTTGTAAACCCTAATCTCGAAAAACCCTAGCCTATTAGGGTTTATTGGCAATAAACCCTAAGATATCAAGTTCATACAATTGAACCCAATCCAATGGCTCTGATACCACTGATGGGTTTTGGTCATAAGACATCCTATGTGCTCATACAAACCCTAATGCTTGGATCTAGTTTTCTCTATTGTACATGCTTTGAATCCAAGACTTCAAACCCTAATACTAGCATACGGAAATCGATATTAACATATAATAAGGTTTAAGAACATACCTTGATTGTTATATAGCAATAACAATCCTAATTCCACCTTGAATTGACTTTGGAATGCTTAGAGTCACAAGTGTCACTCCTCTAATGGCTTACAAACACCAAGAGCAAATGGAGAAGGTATAAAGAGAGAGGAGAGAGGTTAGAATTCGTCCTTAGGACTCCTTGGGAAGGGATACCCGAATTCATGAGCCTTAAGGTCTTTATATAGGTGTAGAGATAGGGTTTCAGTCATTATCCTTATCTAGTTGCTTATCCACAAAGTAATCCATAAGATAATCCTTGAATCCTTATCATAGTCGAATTCTAAGGTCTTATCACCTCAAATTCGTTCACCATATATTTAAGACAATCCTTACCTTATTTTGTAACTATCACATAATTACAAATCAGCCCCTCTAGTTTAATTAATTACACTTGATCACAAAATTAATTCCTAATTAATTATTGACCAATATTAATTAAGAAAATATGATTTCTCCTTTAATATATTATTCTTATAACATATTAATAAATCATAATAACCTCTCTCTCTTTATTTATTTCTCCAATCAAGTTGCTTTGGTGAAGGCAACCTAAAAGGACCATGCACCATTGGGTCAAGTACATACCAAAATAGTTATGGACTTAGACACTAATCCAACAAATACATCGAGCAACGAGTTGTTCCTCTGTCTCCTGGATATTGTTTCGGGCAATTAATTGGTAGAACTCAGTTGTGTAATCATCAACTGATTGGCACCCTGCTTCAGATTTTGCAACCGTTGGTACATCAACCTTTGAAAATTATGGGGTAGGAAGTTGGATCGTAAACACTTCTTCATCTTCCTCCAAGTCACGACTTTTGACTTTTCGAGCCTGTCTCGTGTCAGTTTTAGTTGTTGCCACCATGCAGATGCCCTACCACGTAGCCTGGTAGTGATCAACAACACTCTTTTGTTTTCAGGGACTTCTTTGAACTCAAAAACTTCATCAATAGTAGCCAACCAGTCGATGAACCCCTCCGGATTCAAACTGACCTCATCGAATTCTGGGATATCAATTCTCATTCCGGTTTCCCAATGCCTATTGTCACCTCTAATATCACACCTTTGTCTCCTTTCTAGATCATCTTCAGAATATGAATTGTCACTACCGCCGAACGGGTTCCCAAACTCACCATCTTCCACTTACGAATGAGTTCGAGACCTTTGCCCTCCTCGATTCATCAGTTCGACCATCCTATCAGCCAGTTGGTCAACCATTTGATCCATCCTCTCCTCCATTCGTGCCATAATACGTTCTTCTAGTTCTTGCTCATCAACATTGGCGGGTGTCCTATTTCTCCACGGAGGCATTTTAAACCAGGAATTCAGCTCTGATACCAACTGATGCAGTGCACAAAAACAACACAAAGATAACCAAGAATGAACCTGTTTATTCTAAAAGAATAGCCAGAACAATCTCCTCAAAACCACGTTGATTCTACGAATACTGTGGGATTGGCTTCAAAATCTAGGTTAACACACACAAAATTTGGGAAAAAATTGAAAGTTCATAATATTGATGATCGAACATCCAAATTACATCAAAAACATTTAAATAAGAAGCAGAAATTAAAATGAAACCCTAAAAGTCCATGGGCCAAATACAAACCCAAAAATTAAGGAAAAATAACAAAATTGTTCATAACTCCATTTAGAAAGCGATTTCTGGACTCAAAATGGGTAAGTCCCCTTTGGGGAGTTATCTAGACGTGCTCCTTGCTCCAAGATTCGATTTGATTGGTCGTAGGTCCAAAACGGAGATTCGTAGCCAAAGTTATGGCCATTTCCGTGAAGCCCATTTAGTCACACGATTGTGATCCTCTAGGAACGCAAGGGCCCGATCCTCCACACTAGGGCCCACATCAACCTTCCACCAAGATTTTGCTAAAATTTCCTATATGTAATTCCGAAGTTCATTCCATAAATGAAATTCTTATCATCTTTCCCCCGAGCTCAATTAGCAACTCTGAACCTGAAATCAATCAAAGTCTTCTACTTCAGATGACTCTTCAATGTCTCATGAGCCGCATGACAAGGTATTTCCTAAGCATACCGTCAATGACACTCGTTGTTCTAGAACTAAACCAAAATTTCTTAAATCAAATAATCAAAGTTCTTCAGATTCAGAAGTTGAAAAGAAATCAAAATCTAATGTTAAATGAAAGAATCATGTAATCAAAGTTTTTTATCGATGTGGTGATGCTTCTCACAAGGTCAACGAGTGTTCTTTTGAAAAGAAATCCATTCATGCTGACAACATCATGATTCAAAATGATAAGTGGATAAAAAATTAAAACTCTTTAAACTATCTCCCTGATGATTGTTATAACATATTTTCCTAAGTGATCCATTGCAAGATGGGTTAGTGTATATAAAGTGTATATTTTAGTTTCAGGGTAAAGAACATATTTGGTATCTAGATAGCGGTTTCTCAAGACACATGATTGGATTTAAGTCTCTTCTGGAAGATTTCAGAAAGAATGATGGTCCTACTATTACAAAAGGAGATGATGGCAAGGGAGCTACAAAGGGATATGGAACCATCAAGTGCAATTATGTTGTATTCAAGAATGTCTCTTATGTGAAAGGTCTTTAGCATAATCTCATTTCAATCAGCCAAATGTGTCACCTTGATTATGAAGTTCACTTTAACAAGAGAGAAGGAAAGGTTGTTGTCAAAAGAATGTCATTTTTCTAACTGCTAACCGACAGAATGACATATATGTCTTGTATATGTTATTTGCTGACAACTCTCTTTGTCACTACTTCTTCTCTCCTGATCAGTCTCATCTAAATTAGTTGTGGCATAATAGTTTATCTTATTTGAATTACAAGAACATAATAAAGGTTTCAAGGAATTAGCTTGTAAGAGGAATTCCTAAGATGCAATTTGTCAAAGATAAGTTATGCTCAGCATGTGAAAATAGGAAGAAAACCAAGTCATCCTTCGAGCCAAAGTCTTGTTCCTCTATCATCAAACCACTTCCTCTTCTCCATATGGACCTTTTTGGACCGATCCCAGTTAAGTCGGGAGCTAGGAAGAGTTATACTTTGTTATTATGGATGATTTTTCTAGATTTACCTGGGTAGTCTTTTTAAGAAAGAAGAGCCATGCTATTGATGAAATCATTTCTCTCATTAAGCAATGAGAGGTTCTCTATGATCACAAAATCAAGCAATTACATAGTGATCATGGAACTGAATTTGGAAACTCATCATTGGAAGACTTTTTCTCAAACTCAGGAATTTCCAAGAATTTCTCTACTGTTAGAACTCCCCAACAAAATGGTATAGCTGAAAGAAGGAACAAAACACTCATTGGAACTAGAAGAACTATGGTTGTTGAAGTTGGTCTTCCTTTGTCATTTTGGGCTGAAGCTGTCAACACAACGTGGTATACCCAAAACCGGTTAATCATTGTTAAGCCTCATGGGAAAACTTCCTATGGGCTACTTAAGGTAAGGAAACCATACATCTCTTACTTTCATGTGTGTGAGTGTGTTTGCTATATTTTGAATCAAATAGATCAGCGTTCCATGTTCGAAGCTAAAGCTGATCAAGGAGTGTTTTCAGGTTACTCTAGTATATCCAAAGATTTTAGGTTATTTAATATTTCAAGGAAAACTATTGATGAAACTGATCATGTCACCTTTATGAAGACTCATTCATTCATGACCCAACTAATCACTTGTCATCAATTCTAAATGAACTTACTTACAATCCTTTAGACCATGTTCCTAAATTCCTACTAAATGACACTGAGCCTATTGTTCCTAATGTTGATTGATGTGTATTTTATATGTATTTTAAATACTCAAGTTTTAAATTTGTAAAAGTAATTTTATCTCAACCGGGCTAAAAAACACACTAGGTAGTGTACCTAGTCGTGTAATAGTATAGTTGTGGTAAGAGCAGGTGTTGAACACAAGAGGAACGGTGGTGAATTAATTTTAGAATTTTTTATTATAGGTTACACAAAACACACAAAAGCAATAAGAAGGGATTTATTAAAACTCAAATAACACTTAACATCAAATGTTGAAAAACTGACTGCATGACAAATTTCTTTAGGTACTTTGATCTAGATAAATTACATCTCAAAATAATGGCTAACTACTAATACAATGGATATTTATTAATTATTCACTAATTCCTAATATGATTAGCATCATGATCAAACTACTAATCATTTAATTTCAACAAAACTATTAATTTATTGATCAAGTGAACAAACAATCATGCAAATCAGTATTTAGTTCGTATTAAGCAAGATATGATCTTATTTAACCCTAATGATCATAGGAGTTAAATCATGCATAGAATGGTGATCTACTCATTCACACACATTAAAGGTCACCACTTTCTTTCCTAACCCTAGTTTTTGGTCCAACACTAGTGTTGGGTCAAAAATATGGTTTATATGTTACTTTTCTAGAAAAAATATATTTTTGTGTCTTGGACCGTAAACAATTTGGTGTTTATAGCCGTATACGTGTTTACAGTTGTGTTTACGGTCGTAAACCCATTAACGGGCCATGTTCAGTTAGCCCATATTCCCCTTGTGTATATATAGGTGTTAGGGATGAGGAGTAGAGATTGATGAACAGTAAGGAGTGTACGGCCAAGAGAGAAACTAAAGAGAAGTTTTGTGTGTGTGAATTTTTTGTATCCGGATCTTCATTCTAATCAATTCATACACAGATTCATATTATTCTTCTTCTCCTTCTCTTCTATTTGATCTGACATCATCCGTTTGATTGGGATTCTGCACCATCAAACGGATTTGATTGATGCACAGGCAAATTAGGGACTTACAACTAGTCATAATCACCAATGGTCACTAGACAAATATGATTCAAATTAATTAACACACTCAGATGGTCATCTAAACTCTATTAATTCAGCAATATGGAACAAAGTAACAATCTTTAACACATATGGATCTTTCAATCAAACTTGACAAAATAAATTAAATAAGAATAAACAATCCAAATAACAATTAAACCATATCCTCAAAGATTCATTCAATCATAAACACAAAGTAAAAGGTTTTAATGCCCAAATCATAAAGTAAAAACATAATGGAATCACATTGGAAAGCTAATCATGGTCACGTCAAAAACCATATGATCTCCGACCTGAATCCCCTCCCTAATCCTTCAGATCTTAGCTCATATCAGCTTAACGGCCTTTCGGTCGCCTTCTAGACCCTCAATACAGCTTCTCTGAGGTTTCTTGTCGATGAAGGATCAATAAAAGTCATAAACCCCCCTTAAAAATCATCCAGATTCTCAAAATATCTAGATTCCCAAACATCTTATCACCATGACATGGTAATGGTACCACGCAATGGTCCTCGTGTATATCCCGTGTTCTCCAAGTCAGTCTCAATGATCGTGAAGTTTCGATTTACCACGTCGTGGTGTTGTCACCATGTCATGGTAATTTGGAATCATCATTTTTTCAAAAAACGAAAGTTGTCCGGACTTTTTTCTAGTTTTTAAATCATTTTGAATCTCGTCAATTGGAGTTACAAGTCATAAGATATGGCCAAAACGCTGACGAAAAGTCAAGTTGTTCAACATCTTTTTTGCGTCTTTTTAGCTCATTTCTCATCCTTTTGCATTCCATCTCCCACTTTAACTATAGTTGAACATTTCAAAGCATAGTAAGTACCTTTTATTTATAAATAACATAAAAACATAGTATAAAATAATAATAAAACATCATAAATATATGCATAAAATAGATGTTATCAAACAATAAATAACTTGGCAAATTTCGCCTTATTCTTGAGTCTTTGATAATTTGGAGCCTTTATTCTTGATATTTCTTGATATGCATATCTTTGTAGACTCTTTCAAACTTTGCACCTTTTTTTCTTTTTTTCTTTCTTTTTTCAAAACTTTTTTTAGTTTTTTTCTCTTCTCACTTTTTTCACTCAAAACTAAAAATCCTAAAATCATATGCTTCAGCAAGGGAACTTAACTTCAACCCTTATTTGTTAGAGATATTAGTCTAATGTGAAATGGCCATACAAGCTCTCCTGGATATATTTCTGGTACACAATGCTAAATATATTGCGGGCCTCAAACTACGCAAGGTCGTATTTTATTTCATGATTTCACTAGGATAGGGAAGTAACAAATACACTATAACATATTGGCTCAAATAAATATTAAAACTTGCATAGAATCCTCCCACACAACGCTAGCAACCTAGATCTCAACACAATAATTTCTTCACTAGATTCAATTTTAGATTATTGTTTCAAATCTTTCTAATAATTTTTAAATCCTGGTCATTGTTCAAAATTTTAATTTATCAGTAAGCTTGTTTTCCTATATTCGACCCCCTACCCCATACTTATTTGATGCAATGTCCCCATTGCATGATAAAACAATTAAAGAACATAAAATTAAAGATAGAGAATTAGAACAGACTCCCCTGGGGTAGTAGTGGCAAGATCGAATGGGGCTGCTAAAAGTTGCTGGAAGACTTGGACATCTCATATAATGGTTGGAAACAGTACTTTTTAGATCTTCTTGCATGAATGCAAATGTGCCGAATCGAAATTAATCAAAGAACCATTCTCAAGAAAAAAATGTGTTGAACCTCTAAAACTTCATGGGAAAGCAATGTCACGATGTGGTGACGAGCTGCAAGTCATAATGGTTGAGCAAAATAAGATCGTCACGATGTGGTCTAAGGACGCCACATCATGGTGCAGTCGAATGTAGTCAGGATAAACTAAATTGCCACGACATGGTGTGAATGGCCACTTTATGGTGCTTGTCAAAGAACCTTATAAGATCGAAGTAATGCATCGACTCTTCATAATGGTTAAGACCATTCCCAATCTTCTCTTCCAGTAAATATTCTTCAAAATGCAATTCTCTTTATTATGTGGAAACCCTACACTTATCCAAAAATATAGTCTTCAATTGTAATCTTTAAATATCACATAACATTTTCTCTCATGACAAATCAGCATTCGACCTCAATTGTTGAAATTTCTGAAAGCATCCGAAGGGCAAAAATTCTGCAAAGATCT
The DNA here is from genome assembly GCF_052625555.1 of Lactuca saligna. Lineage (NCBI taxonomy): Eukaryota > Viridiplantae > Streptophyta > Magnoliopsida > Asterales > Asteraceae > Lactuca > Lactuca saligna. Next base: position 38,637,112 of record NC_136417.1, on the reverse strand, counting down.
GAAACATCAAGAGAGTCAACATGGAAAACAAATTTTAAACAAACTAAAAATAGAAATAAAAACTCACTAAAATAAATAAAAAATAACAAACCAAAATAACTAAAAAGTATATCAGGATCACTCGTCTTCGTCAAAATCAAGTTACAATTGTTGATTAAATCCCTTGCATGCAAGAGGTGGTTTGTGAAAACAAAAACTTTCGGGACCTGTCAGACTATTTCTTTTGTTTTCTTTGCACAATTAACTAATAAGTAGAACAAGAGTTGAACCAACTAATCAAGTGAATCAAGAGTTCGCTCTTCCACTTAACCACCTCGATACGTCTTGTTATACTATGCATCGTGGATTGAGTTGGACAAATCACCAAAATAGTAGACTAAAGAAGTCAAGAATTTCCTAATTGCTTGCAATCTCGAAACCCATGCAAAAAGTAAAACCAAGAAATGCGTATGATCATGAATTCATGAACATAACAACTAAAACATTCACGACAAGTGACATGTTATCAACGAAAATATAAATAAAAGTAAAATAAAACTAAAATTAAAACAAATAACGAAGAATCAACCAGACTAAATTAATTGAAAACCGTTCCCCGGCAAGAAAATAAAAATAAAATAAAAACTAAAAACAATAACGAATAATCAAACAAACTAAATTAATTGAAAACCGTTCTTCGGCAACAATGCCAAAAACTTGATGTGTGTTTTTATATGTATTTTAATTACTCAAGTTTTAAATTTATAAAACTGATTTTATCTCAACCGGGCTAATAAACACACTAGGTGGTGTACCTAGTCGTGTAATAGTATAGGTGTGGTAAGAGGAGGTATCAAACATAAGGGATACGATGGTGAATTAATTCTAAAATGTTTTATTATAGGTTACAAAAAACACAAAAAAGCAATAAGAAGGGTTTTATTAAAACTCAAATAACACTTAACATCAAATATTGATAAACTGACTGAAGACAATTTTCTTTATGTACTTTGGTCCAGATAAATTACATCTCAAAATAATCGCTAACTACGGATACAATGGCTATTTATTCATTATTCACCGATTCCTAATATGACTAGCATCATGGCCACACAAATAATCCTTTGATTTCAATAGAACTATTAATTCATTGATCAAGTGAACAAACAATCATGCAAATCAGTATTTAGTTCGTATTAAGCAAGATTTGATGTTATTTAACCCTAATGATCATAGGAGTTAAATCATGCATAGAATGGTCATCTACTCATGCACACACATTAAAGTTCACCACTTTCTTTCCTAACCCTAGGTTTTAGTCCAAATCTAGTCATAATCACCAATGGTCACTAGACAACTATGATTCAAATTAACATAGTCAGATGGTAACCTAAACTCTATTAATTTAGCAATAGGGAACAAAGTAACAATCTTTAACACATATGAATCTTTCAATCAAGCTTGAAAAAATAAATTAAATAAGAATAAACAATCCAAATAGCAATTAAACCATAAACTCAAAGATCCATTCAATCAAAAACACAAAATAAAAGATTTTAATACCTAAATCAAAAAGTAAAAACATAATGGAATCACATTGGAAAGTTAATCAGGGTCACGTCAACAAACCACATGATCTCTGACATGAATCCCCTCCCTAATCCTTTATATCTTAGCTCATATTATCTTAACAACCTTTTGACCACCTTTTAGACCCTCAATACAGCTTCTCTGAGGTTTCTTGTCGACGAAGGATCAATAAAAGTCGTAAAACCCCCTTAAAAATTGTCCAGATGATCAAAAATTATATATTCCTTAAAATATAATCACCATGATATGGTAATGGCACCACGTCGTACTCCTCATGTATATCCCGTATTCTCCAAGTCAGTCTCAACGATCGTGAAGTTGAAGTTTCGATTTACCACATCGTGGTGTTTTCACCATGTCGTGGTAATTAGGAATCATCATTTTTTTTGTGTCTTTTTAGCTCATTTCTCATCCTTTTGCACGCCAGCACCCATTTTAACTATACTTGAACATTTCAAAGCATATAAGGTATCTTTTAGTTTTAAATAACATAAAACCATAGTATACATAATAAGAAAATTCATAAATATATGCATAAAATAGACGTTATCATTGATCAAATTATCATCTTGCAACCTATCTCTGAAGATCAGCCTGTCATCTCTAAAGAAGTTGAACCATCATTTCATTAAGATTCTATTCCAAACAACATAAATGAATTTCCTAATCCTAGAATTCTTAGAGATCATTCTGAATCTCAAATCATTGGAGATGTAAATTCTAGGATTCTCACTCATAGCAGAGTCAGCAGCAACTTATGCATGTTTGCGAATTATGTCTTGATGATTGAACCAAAGAATTTCAATGACGCTTTGAAAGAAGTCGAATGGATCAAGGCTATTCAGGATGAGTTGAATGAATTTGAACGGCATCATGTTTGGACTCTTATTCCCAAGCATCAAGGAAAAACTATCATTGGCACTCGCTGGGTTTTCAGAAACAAGATGGATGAAGATGCGATCATCATAAGAAACAAAGCTAGACTTGTGGCTCGAGGTTTCTGTCAGCTATAAGGGTTAGACTATAATGAATTATTTCCTCCTATTGTTAGACTTGAAGCAATTCATCTGTTTCTTGCTTTTGCTTCATTCAAGATCTTTAAAGTCTATCAAATGGATGTTAATACTGCCTTCTTCCATGGAGATCTTCAATAAGAAGTGTTTCTAAAGCAACCTGCATGGTTTGAAAGTGAAGAGTTTCCAAATCATGTATATCGTCTTGATAAAGTTGTATATGGGTTAAAGCAAGCACCTAGAGCATGGTATGACATATTGGCGAGTTATCTTCTTACAATTAGATACAAAAGAGGAAATATTGACAACACCTTGTTCATAAAGCATTCAAGATCTCACATCATTCTTGATCAAATGTATGTTGAAAATATCATCTTCGGATGCACTGATGAGAATCTAAGTTTTGAATTCAATTAGATCATGGATAAGAAGTTTGAAATAAGCATGATAAGTGAAAAAAACCTTCTTTTTAGGTCCACAGGTTAAACAAGTAACTGATGGTTTTTTTTTTTTTTTTGTCAAGCTAAATACATAACAGATATGCTGAAGATGTATGGTTTTTCTAACTGCAAACCGACAAAGACTCCAATGTCTTTATCAACTTCTATTTGTGCTTATATGAATTCAAATTTGTATCGAGGAATGATAAGCTCATTGCTCTATCTTACTACAAGTCGTCCTGACATTATGTTTGCAACCATATTGTTTGCTCGTTATCAAGGCAGTCCTAAGGAATCTTATCTTTATGTTGTAAAGACAACTTTTTGTTTAAAGCATACATACAAACTTAGGTTATGGTATCCATGTGATTATGAGTTCAAGTTGGTTGGATACACTGACTCCAATCTTGATGGATGTGGCATTGATCGTAAAAGTACTCTATGAAGGGCTCAAATTCTTGGAGATAGATTGGCAAGTTGGTCATACAAGAAGCAAACATCAGTGGCTTTTTCTACCGCTAAAGTTGAATATGTTGTTACAGGAAGGTGTTGTGCACAGATTCTATGGATTCAAAATCAACTCTTGGATTCTGGTATAAAATTCTCAAAGACACCCATTTGTTGCAACAACACCAGCACCATTCAAATGATACAGAATCTAGTACAACACTCCAAAACCAAGTATATCGATATCCATCAACACTTCATTAGGGACATTGTTCAAAACGAAAAAATGTAGTTGTTCTACATTCCATCCACTGATCAGTTGGCTGACATTTTTACCAAGTCATTGGACAAGAAGACTCTAAACAAATTGATTGTAGATCTTATCATGCTTTCAATGACTTGATTGTTTTCTAACACATTTGAATTAACATTGTTTCTGTTTTCTTTCTAAAAAACACAAAAACACAAAAATAAGTGTTTCTTTTATTTTATTTTTAAAGATCTTTACAAAGTTTGCTTAAGCTTTGCTTCTAATATTTACAAGTATTCTCTTTTCTCTCTTTTATCTATCATGCCTATCTAAGATTTGTCTACATCTCTTTCCTCTAGATTTTGCAGGAGTTGGAGTCATATAAACTGTTTTGAATGCACTTGGTGCTGAGAAGAATAGTGGCATCATGTCCTCTTCTTGTTGAAAATGCCCTTTTTCTCCTCCACTCACTGTCATGGGTGAAAGGAGCAACCGTCAATGCAATGAGTCTTGTTTTCATTTACTGACTCATAATTCGATAAAATTGTGAATGCCCTCTTGTTGATCTTGTAAACATGATGGTTTCCCATATTTGAGCCAGTTAACTCGCTGGTTACAAAGACTATTTTTTGCTCTTCTCTTGTTCTTGGTGAACATGAAGCTTGGAATCAATATGCAATATCTCAACGATTAAAAGCATTCTCTCTCTTTGTTTACTATGAATTGTGTTTTTGTTTGATATAGGTGATCTTTTTTGCTCTCTCGATTCAAAAGATTTGGTGGATCGAGTCTTTATCATGTTTCTGAAAACGATGCACAAATATCACTTTTAGAATATTTCCTTGTTTGACTAACTCTATTTTTGTATTCTTATACTATTTATTATTGTGTCATGTACCATACTAAATGAACTTTTGGTGAAGTTTAAAGTTCTAGACTACAACTTAACTCTGTGATACAGAAGTTAAAACACTTTTTCTTGACCAATTAACTCTGTCTATGATTCACGTTGATTCTACCACACCGTGACTGAAACAATCATTTTTTCCTTAACTTATTCTTAATAAAACTTTACGATTCACTATGATATACCACACACTGATAGAAGTTTGTAACTCTGTGCCGATCGCTAGTCTATGTATTGTGAACTATAGCATGCACCAACCCTTTCTTACCTTTACATTCTTCTTTAAAAGCTTTATAATTCGACGTACTGTACCATACGCGGATGGGAGCTTGAAAAATCTATGCCAATGGTTAAGAAAAAACACCACAGCTTATCATGTGCATCAATCTATTCTCTCCGTATATTCTTCTTTAGAATTTTATGATTCAGCATATAAATTCAGTCGTTGATGACAATTCAAAAATTCTTTGTCAATGGGCATATCATTGTCCATGATATATTACATGCACCTACCCATTGTTTCCCAACATTTCTTCTATTAAGAGGTTAATGATTCACTATATTCGTCATATATTGATAAAACTTAGACACTCTTTGTCGATGGGTACATTTCACACCGGAATGTATTACACGCATCATACCACTATTTCCTTCTTCTAATACAAGTGATTAATGAGTCAGTAGATGAAACCACATGCTGATGAAATCTCGCAATACTAAGTCAGTAAATGATAATTCAAAATCACACTATTAGGAGACATCATAAACGTATTTCCTGCTGATGTCAAAAAATGGGAGAAACTTGTTCTATACCTTTCTATATGTGAGAAACTACTAAGTTTTATTGATCTGAAGAAAAACAAAATCTATGGGGGAGCCAAGCTAATATCAACAACTTAACTATACTCACATCTATCCGCCTGCTACAACTCATAGACACTGTGACTACTATTGATGATCAAAAATTAGAAGTCACACTTTCTCGGGGGGGGGGGGGGGGGGGGGGCATCATTAAAGCTGAAGAACTTAACGTTTCAATATTAATCTCAGGGGGAGCATGAACTGAAGAATCTATTGAAGATTAGTTTTGACATCATCGGATAGGGGTAGATTGTAACATCACACGTTATGATCTGATGAGTCAAACACTCCATACGCTATCTATCAACGCCACAAGATCAGCATCAGAGCCAATGTATCAAGCCTTATCAGCTTCAACGTGTAGATAGTTATTATGTGTAACCTTTGTGTATTAGGTAATGATACAGATAAGTATACAATAGATAGTAGATATGATGTCTTTGTTGTGAAGATCGGTTCTTAGTTTAGATTAGATACAATCCTTTCAATCAAGGGATATACTTGTATAGATTAGTATATATTCAACATTAGGGTGAAACCCCAATGTAGAATATCTTAGTGAACGTCTTTGTGTCAACTCATTTTCATTGGTGAAAACAACTACTTTCTTCGTGAAAGACAATTTGGTGAATCCTCTATGTTATTTACTTTTCTATTCTTTATTTGCTTAGTTATTTTGTTCTTGTTCATTATTCTTGAAGTGTATCCGATCGACACAAACCTTCAGTGGGAGTATTTCTGGTAAATACTTGACCCGACCCGGCATGGTCCATTTGGGTTGCATGGCACCATGCAATTGGATAAACTAAATGAGAGAAATAACACATATGGTTTATTAATATATTATAAGTTCTAATATATTAATAATATTATTTAATTAGTTTGATCAAGAATTAATTTAGAATTAATTAAGTGATCAAAAGACAACTAATTAAATGTATGGATTGATTATGTAAATCATCCATAACTTATATAGTGGGCTAAGAGGCTCCATGGATAATCAAGATGGGTTATACCCATTGGATGGTCCATGGAGGCTTCATGGGAGTTACAAACCCATGGGTCATGGAAATGAAGAGTCATGACACATTAGGGTGTAACCCTAGATGTGTCAACACTATATAAAGCTCATGTGTTCTCCCCAAAATTGTTTAGACAAGAAACAAGAGGGCTAGAGCCGATTTTGAGTGTTATACATTCTCTCCAAGTTTACTCCATAGCATTTGGTGTTGTGTGAATCATTTGAGGCATCACACTTGGGGTGCTAGGCTCACAAGGTTTCAAGGAACACCCACAACAACAAGGTATGTAATTCTATCTATTATTTAAGTTCAAATTGTTCCCCATGTATTCTAGATAGGATCATAGCCTTGGAGATCAACTTTGCATGATAATTAGACAAACATAGATCCAAGGTTATTAGGGTTACATGTACACTTAGGAAGTGTTAGAATGCTCAAAACCCATAAGTATGGGCCCGTACTACTGAAAGCATAGGATCCTTACTCGATTCAAGAAGGGTCGAGATGAGACTTGGAAACTTGTAATGTGTGTTCGATCCCTCAGTAGTGATATGTTATCTGATGGTTGATATGATATGTTTCTAGCATGGTGACGTTGTGTGAGATACCAGTGGGTGGATCAGGTGTCGGAGAGAGATCAGGCTCGGGTTTAGGAGCTAGACAGCTCGGGGAGCAGATGAGAGAGTTCATCTCAGCTGAGATTACGTGCAGTATATTGGACCAGACTCCTTTGATCTTTGGTATGATCAACGAGGGGATTTTGGAGTTGTTAGACAGCCGCCTTCAGGCCTTTCGGGCCAAGAGCGCTGCAGGGCAGTTAGGGCCTCCTCTGGGGCCGAATGTTTATGGATCATTGGGATCCCATGGGAGGAAGAATTTCATTAGTAGCTTGTGTTTTTAGGGAGCAGAGTTGGGGCATGCAACCGGTCTTCACGAGAGTTCACTGCATGATTGGATTGCTTGGGAGATTTCGCGAGCCATGCGCGAGGAGCTACCCGATATTGTTGAGTGTGTGATTGGCAGAGTATCCGTGAGGTTTCAGGGGAAGACAGTGACTGTTTAGACGGTTTATGGGGCAAACAGGACAAATCAGAAACAGGAGGTTGACCTAGCATTAGGGAGGAAGAGGAAATCGGATGAGGTTCATTTGTCCACGGGTTTGGGTAAAAGACCCAATAGGCCTGACTCGATATCGAGAGACTTTCGGAGCCGCAGTCGCAAAGACGAACACGAATGGACACACGAGGGTATGCCTAGGAGCAGTGGTAGAGGTGATATGAGTTGTTTTAGTTGCAATCAGATCGATCATTTTAGCAGAGATTGTACTATTACCTTCTCCCGGGGACCAAGCATGGTGTGTTTCCATTGCGGACATCAGGGCCACAAGAAGGCCTAATGTCCCAGTTTGCTTCTAGCAGGGCAGGTCAGGGCTCCTACCCCTGTGACTTTGAGGGTCACTGGCAGTCACCAGGTCCGAGCGAGGGCGCCTACGACTCGAAGCAGGGCGTACCAGTTGTCTGTGAAGGGGTCGCGTGTAGCATCAGGAGTTGCAGGTGCGTAGCTTTTGATTCCATGTCACTTTTATTCATGAATTTATAGTTATAATACTGCATCGGTATGGGTGAGGTTGTTTCACAACTTTTTGGCCTGCTTGTGAATGAATTATATGCCATCTGCATGTCATGGATGATAGAGTAACAGACTGAAGATGTTTCCCCTAGGGCAGGTTTTCAGGATGCAATCACTGTAGAAAGTCCAATTGGGATTGGGAAGGTGCTCTATTAGTTGGCAAGATTGGTTCGGATCTGGTAAAGGGTTAGATGGAGCACCAGCAGAAGTACACGTAGTTGACAGTAGATTGACACTTCAAGTGATAGAAAAGATTAGAAATATGTTTCAAGCAGGAAGCAGTAAAGGATTAGTCGAATCAAATTGGGGGAGAACCCTCCGAGTATTCAAAGAGCAGTAGCATGTGAAATCTGGGGGAGTTAGTGACCTTCGAGAAGGAAAGGAAAGCAGCACGAGGGATTATGTGGATAGAGAAGTGCAGGAGTTGGGAGTTTGAGAAACTTCCCAACATTGAGTTCACGTAATTATGATTAGTAGACGATTGGTTTTGGAAAACCAAGTTGGAGATTTTCTTGGCAGAATGTGAGTATAACTAGGATGTAAGACTAAGGGATAGCTGTAGCATTCATCAGTAAAGAGATAGTGTGGGAAGTGTGGTGAGACCGCAGGATGACAGTATCATTCGTTAGTTGATGGCTAGTTTGGGAAACCAGGTTGAAGGATTGATAGCAGGACTCGAGTGAGTCAAGATGCAGAGTGTATGAACGACCGGCATGGGATGCTTTCGGTTTAATAGTCAGTAGCAGAGACAGTATGGAGAGTGTGATAGAACTGCAGGAGAGCCGCAACATTTTAGTAGAGGCCAGTTAGAGGAGTGTAGGAGAGGGCTCGTATCTCCTAAGGTAGAGGAGTGTGGGCGAGGGCCCATATCTCCTAGTTATCAAGGTAAGGATCAGGAAAGAATAGTTCATTGAGATTTAGTATGGATTTGGTCTGCATAGCCCTAGAGAGGTAAGACCTAGAGAGAGTCCGTTCCAGGATACAGATGGGTGAGACCTGTGGGCGAGGCCCGCATGTTGGTAGCAGTAAAGGTGAGACCGAGGAGCAGGGTTGCTAAATAGTATGGTTTGGGTGAGACCCGTGGGCGAGGCCCGTGTGACAGTAGTAAGACAGATGAGACTAGAGGGAGGGACCTCTCTAGAATATAGTCGGGTGAGACTAGTAGGCGAGTCCCACATGATTATAGTAGTACAGGTGGGACCTGCTAGAGACCTTAGAGTTAAGATGGGCAATCGAGGATCCCAAGACTCATAGAAACATAGTGGCAGGGTAGATAGAGCAGTTTGGATAACCGAAGTTTCCTTCGGGGGTCGTTGGGAGCGACTGAGCGATTGAGTTAGGGTTCAATAACCAATAAGAGTCTTGTAACCTAGTTGAGGGCAGATTAGTTGGGACCAGGGTGGTCTCTATTCATCTGGAAGGCGGATAAGAGTCAGCAAAAACTTCAGTCAGGAGTAAATAATGATAAGAGAAGTTTGGAATGGAGTAGCTAGTTGGTTGCGAAGTGTTGCGCCTCTCACGACAAGGTTGAATAATCTCAGAGGGAAGGGTTTGACCCTGCTGCGTAGCTCTCGTATGAGTCTAACAGTTGCAGATGAACCTTTTACTCGAAGGATTATCTGATCCATTCGTTGGGATACAACGTAAGCACCAGGACAGAGTAAGAGGAAGCATTCAGTAGTAGTCAGTGAAGTAACCAGCACTGGAGGTAACTGGAGATGTAGTTACAGCAAAGATATGACCTTCACATAGTTAGAGAAGGTAGTTGTTTAAGGGAATTTTCCTTATGAAGGCTAGCAGACGTGCAAGGAAGAAGGGGTAAACCCCTAGGATGTTCAGCATGGGTACTCGGGGAGTACCGCAAGGAAGGTCGGTTAGATAAGAGTCACGTTCCAGGATGATTGGAGATTAGAGTGCTCGCGAGGTATTATCGGCAAGGATTAGTTATAACAGGATAATCGGGCGGATGGCCGATGGAAGAGATTCTGCGAGAATCGGACCCAGTGAGAAACGTATCCATATAATAGGGATATGGTAAGAAGACTGCAGGATAGCTGGCAGTAGCAGACTTCGAGGACAAATTTTTGAATAAGTGGGAGAGAATTGTAACACCCCTAACCCAGCAGCACCAAGAAAGGAAAAGAAAACCTCAAATTAAGGAAGGGGCTCGTTGAGTAGATGGAGTGACTCGATGAGTAGGAGCGCAGATAGTGTCGTGAGTTAAGTGACATACTCGACGAATCAGAGGTCTGACTCAGCGAGTTGGTCAGGTTTTGGGAAAACCCTAAATGGGGCCTTGTACCCTATTTAAGGAACATTATAGCCTCTCTTCAGCCTCCATGATACTCCCTCAAGTCGAGAACAAAACCCTAGTGCCTTCCATGTGTTGTAAACCGTTTTAAGGGTTCTTAAGTGTTCTTGAAGCTTTGAAAAAGAAGAAGGATTTGGAGATCTCATCCTCATCATTTTCTTGTAATCAAGTTCTCATCTTGACCTTTACTTTGATAGATCTTTTCTTTGTCATTTTTGGGGGGTTTTTGGTCCAAGAACCCTAGCATGTGAGGAATAGACGTCCCAAAGGATTATGTCTTTAGATCTAGAACCATTGTGGGTTGTTATGGCATTAAGGTGCAAGCTTTATGCCATAGGAGACCCAATGCAAGCTTATGGGATGTTGTTTTGGCCTTTCTAGCCCAAAAGGCCCATGTATGGAGGAAAAAGGCAAGATCTTTGCATGGTTATGAGGTGGTTGGGTCCTGATCTGTCTATGGGTACTTGAGTTTGGGGTATGGTGGCTTGTGAACCAAGATCTATTTCCTTAAGAGTTAGGGTTTACATGGAAACCCATTAAGTGAGGGTATTAATGGGTAAAGTTGGAAACTTTACCCTCAATAGGTCATTTCCATTTAGTATTCGGAGTTTTAATCTTGGATATGGAATGGAAGGGCTTAATCCATTAAGTTAGCCCAAAAGACAAAGGAACTCGACGAGTCCAGGGAGAACTCGACTAGTTGGAGTGGGTTGTCCCGAGTTGAGTCGCGTTAGAACTCGGCGAGTCAGAGAATGACTCGGAGAGTTGACTTGGTTTATCATGAGTTGGATCAGTTAGGGAACTCGGTGAGACAAAGGAGAACTCGATGAGTTGGTTCATGATTTTAGTATTCTGAGCTTAAGAACTCAGCGAGTTGATGGAGCAACTCGGCGAGTCCAGTAACCTAAAAGTGTTGACTTTGACCGTGGACCATTGACTTTGACTTTGACCAAAGTTTGAATTAGTTTGACTTCTGGAGGACATTTTGGGACTAAGTGTTATGTTGGTATTGGTAGCTCGGGGAGCTAGAGGAGCATCGGTTCGGGAAGTTGTCAGATAGCAGTCAGGAGGGTATCAACAAGAGTTTCAGCAGTGAAAGGTGAGTTGCTTTTGTGTGAATGGGTCTAAGGCCACAATGTCGGCCCATGTAGTTATGGGTAGGAAGACCTGGGGGTTAGCCCTATGCATAGTATGCTAGTATGATAATCTGGACCAAGGTCTAATGTCGGGCGGGAGCCCAAGGACTGTTTTCATGATAGATTATACTTGTCGTCTGTGTGATACTTGTATGTGCGTGGTAGGGAGGTGAGTGTGGGTGAGGTCCCGTATCTCACCACTAGCAGAGTACAGACAGAGACCGTATCTTATTAGTAGTAGATCAGGGGTGAGGCCTGAGATAGGAAAACAGTGAGTGTGGGCTGGGGGCGTATCTCACTAATAGCAGGAGCTTGGATGGGATTCCATGACTCATATTCAGCAGGATAGAGGCGAGGCCCAAGTGCCTTAGAACATGAATACAGTAGGGTACGTTCAGTTTATTTGTTACATATTATGGTTATATGTAGTATGTGCTTAGCGAGCGGGGCCTAGAGACATGCGGGGCCTAAGAGAAACAGATATGTATCCGAGCGGGGTTGTTGTAGCGGGCAAGGCCCAAGGTAGCGGGTGAGGACCGAAGTAGCGGGTGTGGCCCAATATTTGAAGTATATGATTATCCAGGGTATGTGGTAGGTTGGGGAACTCACTAAGCTTCGTGCTTACAATTTTTAGTTTTGGTTTCAAGTACTTCCGGTAGCGGAGGGAAGAGCTCGGGATGATCACATGGAACACACCATTGATTATTCAGCCTGGGATGTTTTACTCTGATAATAGTAATGTTTTGGAGCAATGAGATTTATCTTTTGACAGAATGATTTGATGACTTGTGGTTTTATTATTAAACTTAAACGAAATTTTTAGACTTTATTTTTGGGACGTTACATAGCCGTAAACACTGAGCTGTATACGGTCCTAGACATAAAAATACATTTTCCTAGAAAAGCAAAGTATAAACCATAATTTTAGACCCAACAGAAGTACTTGTAGATATTGTGTTATTCGAGTTTTCATCATCTCTAGAAAACTTGTCTTCAAAGAATTCCACATCTCTGGATTTTATAACAACACCATATTCATCATCTTATAATCAGTAAGCCTTGTTGTTCTGAGCACATCCAATGAATACACTCTTCATAGCTCGAGCTCCTAATTTTGATGAAATACATTTTTCCTCCTCAAGTAAGTATTCCATTTAATTCATATATATATATATATATATATATATATATATATATATATATATATATATATATATATATATATATCAGAATGAATCAACTCAAGTAATAATGTATTTCTCTTAACTAATGGAAATGGTTTCTTTATAAACTTCGATTTCACAAAAGTTTCATTTTTTTTTTTTTTGCAATGTTTTTAACATTAGTGTGTTCTAAGCATTTATTCCATAAAGAAATTGATCAAACAAAGTAACCAAAAAAGTTTACTTCTTTCACATTAGCAACCAATCCACCAATTACATCATTACTAGCAACACTAGACAGACTTGCAACACTCGTACCATTACTATTAACACTTGGTCCACTCGCACTACCCTCATCACTAGGGCACAAATGATACATCCATGAACAATTGTTCGTCCTCCCAACATATCTTCTGTCCTTCGCGATTACACTCCTGCCTTTCTCAAGCTCCATTTTGAACCCACCCTTATCAAACTTGTTCGTAAAAACCAACCCCTTCAAGATAGTAGTAACATGAATAACATCACGAAAGGTAGCTCATTCACCATATGTAAACTTCAAATGGACATCACCTCTTCCTTGAACTTCAGCTCAGTGACCATCAACACAGATAAATACCATTTCTAGTGGCATTGGATGGTAAGTGCAGAAGCTCTCTCATTGCCCATAAACATGCACAGTGGCTCCAGTGACCACGTACCATCCTCAAGAACATATTGCTCTTGTAAGGGAAGAGATCATGAAAATATCTCCAAGGTTCATACTTGCCACCATATCAGTCAATTGCTCAACTACATGTGCTACCAGTCCTAATTTGCGATCTTTACATGCTCTCGCATAGTGTCCAATCTCTTTGCAAACAAGGCAAGGTCCGACCCTCTTAGGCTTTGAGTTAGAATTCGAATGACTCGATTTCTTGAAGATATGTTTCTTAGGTCCCAAGTTCCTTTTATTTTTCCCCCCAAGCTTGATCTTATGACCAGAATCCCCAGCTGACACATGGTGCACAATCGATGCGACTTTACCATGCTTGTCCCTTATACGAGTTTCATCCTCAATGAAAAGGTGTTTCATCAAATCGTCCAAGGAGCACTCCTCGTATTTATGGATCATTCTCTTAAATAAGTCTTTCCACAAGGGTGGTAGTTTTACGATGATCCCACCAACCTGAAAGAGTTCTAGTATCGAGATGGAGAGTGCGTTCAGCTTGTTGACCATGACCTGGAGTTCATGCACTTACTCGATGATAGGTTTCTTATCAGCAATTTGAAACCCTCGGTACTTAGACACTAGGTACTTGTTAGTACCTTCCTCGTGTGTCTTGTACTTGAGTTCCAAAGCACTCCCTAACTCTCTCAGATGTTTGATCGGCGCGTAAAGATCAGAGAGTCGATCAGACAGTGAGCTCTTGATATGACCCACACACAATTCCTTATCTTCCTATGAAGAGCCCTTTGCTTTTCCAGATCAGAGATGATCATTGGATGCACAGTTTTCCCCTCCTCGTGAATTGGATTAGCATGAATTAGGTTCAGTTTTGGGTCCAAAACATAGGCGAGCTTCAGCACATTAAGCATAAATCTGACCTTGTCGGTCCAACGGGTGTAATTCTGACCATCGAATCGGTCAAGCTTGGCAACTCTTGGTTCATGTAGTGGAGACTAGCAGTTTATAAAAACCTTTAAGATTGTTGTAAATCAGACCTAATCGACACGCAAGGAAACCGACAAATAATATTGAGAATTATATATCAATTAGTTGCGAATAATAAATCCAATTATTATTATTCTGATCACCAAGTTTCGTCCAGAAACCAGATCAATCATTCTCGATTAGATCTGATTATTAGAAAGGTAGAAGAAGAGTGTCATGTTATTGAACGAAAGTAAACGCGAGACATAAAGGTAAAACCGACATGTTGACGACTGATCTTGATTTTAGAGAACTGCATGGATCGGACTCCTGTCCTTAAAGGTTTTTACTTCGTTTTTATTTGTTGTAAGCAACAGAGTAAAACCCCAAGATTTAATGCAGATTTACTAAGTTTCCAACAACAATGGAAAATGATAAAGGCAAAGTGAATACTCAAAAAGATGGAAGAAATCATCAATAGAGGGAGAGAGAGCTTTGAAATTTTTGTGTGTATTGAATATGACTCCATGAGGGTTGTATTTATAGGTACCGAAACCCTAGAAGACGATAAAGGGCCCTATTGAATATGACTCCATGAGGGTTGTATTTATAGGTACCGAAACCCTAGAAGACGATAAAGGGCCCTCATAGACCAAACCCTAGAAACCCTAAGGCAACGCCTTGCTCTCCAAGCAAATCATTTTCTAGGCCTTCCAGAATATTCAGTTACCTTATCTACGAAGTCAATGTTGGTCAACCACTTGACTGGATCGGTCCCGAACTCGCCAAAAATAAAAGGCCTTCAGCTCCCAATGGCCAATGCATCATGCCAAGTGCATCTAAATCACACACTCGCAGTGTCAACTAGTGGTAGGCTAGGCTAGGCACGTATGGGCTTGACTCATTCTTTTGATCCACTAAAGATTTTAAAGACCTATAAAGGGAAATGGTTTATAAGCTCACAAAAAGTTTCTTCCCCCACCAATGTAGGGTAGAGAAAACTTGTAACTTGCAATATTTCCTCTATAATTTCCAACAATAAAACGGATAAAAAAAACCTCAAACTAAAGGAATTTTGATAATATCGGTTGATGGATACATCCGTTTATGTGTGAATAGAGATGTGACTATTTTTTTCACGTGTAACAATATTTTGTTTCTTGAATTTCTTTGTGCTTTATGATAGGATCATAACCCTTCGTTTTCGTACATAACAATTTTTTTTCCATAAACAATTATTGTGTTTTAAATGTTCTATTTATACGAATCACTTTTCTTTCCAAAGCATCACAATGGTTCGCTTGTAAGTTATAAATTGTGAACAAAACTATCATGATTAAAAGATAACTAACACAATTAACAGTCTTGGTTAACCTTCTAACACTATCTACATACTAAATTTTTTAGGAAATTAAGACATTCTTTTCAAACAAGATTAACATTTAGTACTCCTGTCTTTTAATAACGAGATAATGACGTACTGACAATAGCAAACATAAATATGATTCCACACTAATTGATTTTCATCCACTTATCGTGACGATAATGATTCGTTGACGACATATAACAAAACATAAGTTCACACTACGAGAAGACAAAACAAAAATCACCAAATATTATTATTTTCATTATTTTAAAAGTATAAATAAAAGTTATAAAATATCAGTTTTGTTTGAAGAAAACACATCTGCTAACGGCCCACCGCCCACGTAAATGCTCCACAAACGAAGGAGTAATAAGTAATTGCACTTTACATACATGCTTGAAAAGGGCAAGACATGCAGGCTTGTTACTTGGACCAAGTCCATGAAACCACGTTTTCGCTTTACAAATGAATGAAAATGAAGTGAAACAATATGTAAATTAAATAATTTTCAAAAATGTGTATAAATAAAATAGACAAAACTTCAAAAATGAGCCATGTGGTTTTCGAAAATATCAAGTTTAATCCCTAAGTTCAAAAAACCTTACAAATGGTCCCTGTGGTTTCAAAACTTTTAACAAATGATCCTTTTCGCTAACTCCGTTAACGTTTGGCCGTTAAGTGAAGGTTATTTCTGTTATTTTACAAAAGAGGGACCATTTATGAAGTTTTTTGTTATTTAAAAAAATATAATTATTTAATAAAGGGTCTCACCCTCTCTCTCTCTCTCTCTCTCTCTCTCTCTCTCTCTCTCTCTCTCTCTCTCTCTCTTCTTCTTCTTCTTCTTCTTCTTCTTCTTCTTCTACAACTGATGGAACAAAAAAACCCAACACCCTCCTGTGCCTTCACCCTTTTACTTGTTGACCAGCCAAAGGCCAAGCCTTCTCTTCTTCATCTCGGTGGTACCAACTCGAGCATAAACAACACCACCACCACTCTCCCTCCCGAGGACAACCCAAACCTCCAACACCAATGAGAAACCTTCATCACCACCTGCCATCTTCCTTGCCCCACTCTCTCTAAGTTCACACCGATAAAACACAATGGAGGGGCAGCGGAGCTGCCACAACACACCACCCATCACCGCCACTCGCTGCTCCGCCATCCGTTGACATCATATTTGCTGCAGGTGTGAGTTTTCCGACCACCACCATATACCCCTTCCTCTCGTTTCTTCTTACAACCTCGTGTTTGTCTCCCTATCCAGGTTCCATACATTTTTGAGGTTTGAAAAGGATTGTTCATAATAGGGGCAAATCAAAGATGGAGATGGGGATTACCGAAGTAGAGAGAGGAGTAAGGGTGGAGAGGGCTATTTACCTTGTCTTGGATCTGCAAGACGAGAAAGATACGAGAGGAACAGAGAGAAAATGGTTGCAGTCGACCCATCACACGCTTTTGAAGCCACGACATCTACGAGAGGAACAGAAAGAAAACCGGAAGGACCAAATGTTAAAAGTTTTGAAACCATAGGGACCATCTGTGAGGTCTTTTGAACTTAAGGACCAAACTTGATATTTTCGAAAACCACGGGAACCATTTTTGAAATTTTGTCAATAAAATATAATTTTTTTTTGATAAAAATGGGTCAAATATGTTGTTAGACGTTTGAAATTTGAATGCATTCCAATGATTTTTACTACGTTTTAGTTTCAACTATTCATATCTATGTACATATGAGAGTGATAGATATTATGTGAATGTAAGTTGAATTCCGAGCGTTTGATTGAAAGAATGAATAATTCTTATCTATTATTAAGTATTTAAAGTTTACCTAAACTAAAGGGAATTAATAATGGATAAGAATTTATTGTAATTTATCGGAACCATTAAATCTCTGGATAAGCTTTTAGAATGAATTTATATTCACATAATATTTGTAATTCTTAAAATAACTTAACCCTTCAAACATAATATGGTTATTGGTTAATGCAATAAAAATCTTTAACTTTTTAGGTTTTTGTCCTTTTATCCAACATTGAATTTTATGTTCGTTTTTACCTCCAAAAAAAAAATGTTTGGTTTTACCATTTTACCGGTGATAACAACTTTTCGAGGTTATCACTAAATTAACTTTGCAAAAAAAAAAAAAAAAAAAAAAAAAAACCCTTAAGTTTATATTTTCTTTACATTTTTATCCTTAGAAAAATCGTTTTTATATATGAAAAAATATTAAATTAAATATTGTGTTTACGACTTTTATTAATGTTATTTCTTATTGCGTGGTTATACCATTTAAAATGCAAAAAAAAATATTTTTAGAATTATTAATGTGTATTTAATAGATTTAGTTTTTTAGAAGTATAAATATATATTTTTACACACATATATATATATATATATATATATATATATATATATATATATATATATATATATTAAGATTGAACAAATTTTTTGCGTATAAACATGTTTATATATATATATATATATATATATATATATATATATATATATATATATATATATATATATATATATATATATATATATGTGTGTGTGTTTGTAGTTATAAAAACATATTAATTTGTTTTCTTTTTTTTTACATTTTAACGGTTTAACGAGGAAAAAAACTCATATATATATATATACATATATATATATATATATATATATATATATATATATATATATATATATATATTGGGTAAAAGCGTAAAAGAAAATTATAAACTTAACGGTAAAAATGCAAATAAAAAATCAAACAAAAAAATCTATAAATTTAAGAGTTTTTTTTTTTTTTTTGCGAGGTTAATATAATGGTAACCTGAAAAAACCTGTTATCACTGGTAAAAATATAAAATCGATCGTTTTTTGGAAAATATAAGGGTAAAAACATACATAAAATTCAAATTTGGGTAAAACCGATAAAAACCTAAAAACTTAAGGGTTTTATGACATTAACCCAACATATTATACCCCTTTACATAAAAGTAAAATATTACTCATACCAACCAATTTCCTAGTAAACGAGTTAAAAATGATCTAGGTAGTTAGGGGTCACCGTTTTAGTTATATCCAATGGGTTGTTTGTTTTTTTGGTTGCAGATCTGCGAAATCACTTTTGTCTGTGTCGCGCAGACATATATCCTCGCAGTGTGTTTGTTGTTTCGATGTGCGCAAATCTAAAAATGTATTTGCAAGGTCTTCACACATAGACATGGACTAGCCTCTTCTAAGGTCTTCGAAGTGCTTTTAACCTAAAAAAAAGCATGCCTTTTGTTTTCTTTCTATTCGGTGCCTCTATTCTTCCGAACTTTCCACCCACCATCAACGCCTCCATGCCTCGCTTTAGCACTGTCTTCGTTGTTCATCATCTCCAGTCAACACCACCGCCCGCCACCACCAACCTATCTTATCGTAGGCAAATAGGCAAACACCTCATTTCTCATCACAGGCGTAAAGCTCCTCTACGCGATGAATAGGTTTGTTTTCTTTTCTCTTAGTTTTTTTAGTTCTAACATGAAATTGATGATTAATTTTGCTTGAAAACTCTCTAGTGTACTGAAATATGTTGTTTAATTTTGCTGAAATTGTTTTATGTTGCTTAAATTTGTTGTTGTATGATGGAAATCTAAAAATCTGGTTGAAAATAAGTTTTCTTGCTTAAATTTCTTGTTAAATGTTGTTGAAAAACAATGTTCCTTGGTGTCTTTTGCTGGAAATTTCATAACATTGTTGATAATCAAGTTTTTTGTTGCTGAAAATATGAAAATAATGTTGGAAAATCCATAACATTGCTAAAAATCAAGCTTTTTCATTCTAAAAATATGAAAGTAGTGCTGAAAATATGAAAATAATGCTAAAAGTTCCAAAATGTTGTTGAAAATACTCCTTATTGCTGAAAATAGTCATTATATGCTGATTTTTTTTTTTTCAAATGTTTATGTTATGCATGTTTTGAATTAATGTCTGTTGCAATACCTTTTGAAATCAGATTTATGAATGTTGCAATACCTTATGAAATCTGATTTATCTATAATATATTGGTTATTAGTAATGGAAGAGAAACAACAATGGACCATTGATAATTTAAAATGCTTATCGGATAATTGTATTGAAAAAGTAGAGAATGTGGATAAAAAATGATTGAGTTTGCACAAAGATTCATGGATTAGGCTTGGAAGAGTTCTTAAGGAAAAATTTCCCATGGATTTGTCTAAAAAACAAATGAAAAACACATATGACAATCTGAAAGCCAAATACACAGGATTGCTATATATGAAAAACAAAACTGACAATATATTTATAATTCTCAAACAAACACTTTTAACTTAACAGCCGAGGAGTAGGATGGTTTTAAGAAGGTTGTATATTTGTGTGTATTTGTGTGTGTGTATGTGTGTTTGTACATATATATATAACAACTGAGGAGTGGGATGATTTTAAGAAGGTTGTATGTGTGTTTATGTGTGGGTGTGTGTGTGTTTGTATATATATTGTAACACCCCGAATCGCAGGTATGAACTTTACAGTTTTATTTTCATTTTTAAAGGTCTACTCGACCAGTTGGATCCCCTGACTCATCGAGTAGGAACAAATTTGGCCGCGTGTTTTAAGTGACCAACTCGACGAGTTGGAGCTGGATGATGAAACCCTAATTTTTGGGGTTTTGCATCCTATTTAAAGGGTCATTAGCCTCCCTTAGCTTCCCTTACAGCCCCCTTTGAGCTCAGAAACCCTAAACTGTGTTTTCTCTCCATATTTTTGTGTTGTTAAGCTTGGAATGATGATCTTGGTGAAAGGAGCTTGAAGATCAAGAAGTATGAGGCAAGGAACATGTGTGGATCTAAATTCTACTCCAATTTAGCATCACTTGAACGTAACAAGTCGTTACCTTGATCTCTTTCTAGCTATATGTTTCTATATTGAGGTTTGGGTGGCATTTTAGCATGTTGGTGTTTCATTTCAGGTGTTGGACCATGATCTGAAGTTTCAACTTCAGATCTAGGCTCATCTTCGTCCTTATAATCATAAAGCTTCAGCCTTTAGCAAGATAATGCCTTTTCCTTACCTAGAACCTCTTCTTTAGCTTGATTTGGGCCATTAGCACCTTGCATATACGTAAAGTTTGCAACTTTACGTAAGAAGTATGCCTTAGGAGCTTACATCTACAATATGGAGCTTTGGGGTGGCTTAAAATCATCTAAATGGAGAAAGGACTGAAGGGAATCGATGAGTTGCATAGTCAACTCAGTGAGTCCAATGAAGATTAGTCTTAAGGGTTTCTGCATGAACTCGACAAGTCAGCAAGATGACTCGACGAGTCAGTTAGGTTTTTCTCGACTTTTGGACATACGTGGACTTAACAAGTTATCTGGAAACTCGACGAGTCAACTGGGGGGTTTCACAACTTCTCAAGTTTTGGAAGGACTCGACAAGTCAGTGAGCTGCACTCGACGAGTTGGGTCAACATGGACTGTTGACCTTGACGTTGACCAAGGGTTGACTAGTTAACTTCTGGGGGTATTTTGGTAAAGTAGAAATTTATGGAAATGGTCTTATGGTAAATATAGTTGGTGGAATACGTGGCTGTGATTCGAGAGTTGAGCTTATCACTTCAATTCGATAGTTGTGAAGTGAGTTATCCTCACTATACTAAGGGGTCAAAGGCACCAATGTCGGCCTATTGGATCTGATATCCTAGTAGTTGGTATTATGTTGAGTATGAAATTGGTTATGCATGCTAATTGTTATGCCAGTTTGGTAGATCTGTAGGACTCTTGTGTTACTATCTAATTATCTGTATGTACATTAGTTATATTATTGTTGACATGTTATGTGGGGTAGGTTGAGGTTGTATTGCTCCGTGCGGTAGCCAACAAAGCCTAGAGCATTCCAGATACAAGCTGAGGGCCAGGCAGGGCATGCCAGACTGGTACTGTGGGCTCAAGAGCATTCCAGATACGAGCTGAGGGTCGGGCAGGGCATACCAGACTCGTACTATGGGCTCAATGGCAAGCCAGATGTGAGTTGTGGGCCCGAAAGGCAAGCCAAACTCACACTGTGGGCCTAGGGGTAATCCAGTCTGTAAAGGTGTGGACCCATTACATGTTGTTATTTATATATGTGCTATTTTCTATGTATTGGTATTTTGGGGGAACTCACTAAGCTATCGGTTTACAGTTTTGGTTTTGGTTTCAGGTACCTCAAAGGATTGCGGGAAGGAAAAGGCGTGATCGCACAGCTCCCCACACTTTATGACTATGTTTCCGGGATACTCTGATATAGAACTGTTTTGAAAACAAATTTGTAATAACTGTTGGTTTCTAAATGATTTTAAAAAGTTTAAATTTGGCCTGATTTTTATGGATGTTATATATATATACATACATACATACATATATATATATATATATATATATATATATATATATATATATATATATATATATATATATATTAAACATTTATGTTTGAAGTTGCCAAATATCATTATACTAGTTTTTGTTATATTTGGGTTTAAGGGCATTCGACCAAAGATTATTTCATTGAAGATAATTCTAGCGCCTTTTCTAGGTCTTTGTGCACATCTTTTTGATGGAATTAGTGTCATTGGTAATTTCAAGTATTACGCAACCTAAACATCATCAGGAGTCAGATCAACTTCTTGTCATGTTCCACTACTTCAAATTACAGGCACCCCTTTTCTTACAATAGATGATGATGATGACACTTCCCATCATGCTAGTAAGCCTGTATGTGAGCCTTCACCTTCTATTGCTTCACATTCTACTCGTTCACCATCTACTACCTTTAGTAACCCAAACAAAATGGCTAAACCCTCAACTCCTAGAGCTCCTAGTGCCTCACCTGATGAACCTTCTATTACTGATGACGATTTAGCATCTGAAATGAAAAAAGATCTACAACATTTGACTAAAGGTTATACAATTCCTCAATGTTTATAGAACTTAGAGTTGCTTGAGTTAGGCCCTACAGATCTACACTTTATTGTGTATCGTATTTTTTTAAGGGACCGTGAATATAAGAAAGATGTGGATGACTTTGCCTAATGTTCCCGAGATATTAAGAGGATGGATCGAGATGACAGGTACAAGTTTAGGAGTTTTAAGGGACGGAAAGATTGTCCAATGATTTTTCTTGTGTTGAAACCATTGTTGAAGGGTTTTTTAGCTTGTGTTTGAACTGTTTGTTAGGGTCTTTTTGCTTTTGTTGGAACTATTTTGTTAATGTAATGTTTTTTGTTACTTGAAATTTGAAATATGGTTAATGTAAAGTTTTTTCGCTATTTGGAATATTGTTAAGTGTTGTTTTTTTGCTACTTGAAATTTGAAATATGGTTAATGTAATATTTTTTTGCTACTTTGAATATGGTTAGGTGTTATTTTTTCTACTATGTGAATTTGGTTAATGTTATGTTTAAAAGTTCTACTTTTGTTGATTAATAGGTTCATAATGGATAACGATCAAAAGATAATTCTCGTAATTCTTATATACTTGTATGTTCATTATTTTTGGAAGGGAGGTGTGAAACGAGTGCAAGACAATGATTCGGAAATGACGGGACATGAATACACATTAACCACATTCACATAGCAAAAAAAACAAAACTTAACCATATCGCAACATAATCCTTTAACATATGTGGGACAATAGACTTATTGCAACGTAATCATTTATAATGTGTTGAAGTACTATGCATATCTCGTGAATCTTTTTTCCGACTATGTGCTCATTTTACAGTAAATTAGTCGTTAAATGATAGCATACATGTATCGATTGAGGAAAAAGATGAATATGTTTTTTATGATGATCGGTCATAATCAACGTTACGTGATCATCAAACGGAGATTTCAACAATAAAAGCAAACAATTCATAAAAAAGTTTGTGATGTGTTGAAAAAATATTTTAAGTTTATAAAATCAGTTTATTTAAAATTTAGTTTATTTTAACAACATGCATACGTTAAAAAACAGACTTCTTATTGCAGACTATAGACGCTTGGTCCACCTCTTTTATTGTAGAAGTTTGCATATGTGGTCCACAGATAGACATTTTATCTCTAAAAAACAAACAGCACATTATTCTTGAAGTTTTGGGTTTTTTCATATTCATGGTCCACCAACAAACTTTACAGCAATATTATTGTTCTTGTATAAGAATCAACTATGATAGTACGAGAGTCTGTCTATGAGTCTCCAACTTGTAGAGACTGAGATTATGTGTACTTAGCACCACCATTTATGTTGGTTTGTGAAATCATTCCCATAATCAGGGGCGGAAGGCTATTAGGGGGCGGAAGGTTGTTAAGGCCTGGGGGGCCTAGGGATGACAAAAAGCTCAAACCCAACATGGAAACCGAAACCCGATCATTTCGGGTCGAGTAATGGGTCGTTATCGGGTTCGGAGCAGGGTGTGGGTTATCCTCACCCCGACCTGTCCCGTCCCGATTATATATATATATATATATATATATATATATATATATATATATATATATATATATATATATATATATATATATAGGGTTAAGTTCAAATGAGAACATTTAATGTGAGAACATGAGAACACTCTTTTATGTTAATATTTTACTATGAATTTTGTATATACAACGATATGATATTATTCATCAACAAATATACGAACAATCAAACATTAAAATTCGCATTAAAATTTTGTATGTACAACTTTATGATATTATTCATCACCGAATATATGAACAATCACATATTTAACATTCACATTAGAATTTACTAAATTACTATATATATATATATATATATATATATATATATATATATATATATATATATATATATATATATATATATATATATATAGAATAAAAACACTATTTAATGTGAGAACGTGAGAACACTATTTTATGTAACTATTCTACTATGAATTTTGTATATACAATGATATGATATTATTCATCAACAAATATACGAATAATCACACATTAAAATTTTGTATGTACAACTTTATAACATTATTCATCACCAAATATATGAACAATCACATATTTAACATTCACATTAGAATTTACTAAATTACTACACATATATATAATTTTTATAGTTGAATAGCAATATAAAATTTAATATATTCATATTATAATTACTACAATACTATACATATTAAATTCATTGTAGAATAGTAACATAAAGTAGTGTTCTCACGTTCTCACATTAAATAGTGTTCTCATTTGAATATATATATATATATATATATATATATATATATATATATATATATATAATTTTTGAAACCTTTGAATGTTAATTGCATGCATTTAAAGATAAAAAACTTATTGTGGAAAATCTTTTTTGTTATTAACGATCTGGTGTGAATGATCATTTTTTTATGTTTTGACGTATTACACTAAACTTAAATCAAATAATTTTTAATATAACGTCGAATTTATTTTATTAAAGTGATACATCATATTTTTAATTTAAAAGAGAGGATAGAACATGTATTTTTATAAGATATTTGGGTACCCTAAAACGGAATAAAGATTTCGTTATAAATTGTTGTAAACCCAATAAAACATCCAAAACCTGACGGGAAAACCTAAAACCCAATAGGATGTCATGATAAGATACCCGAAAGATATGGGTACGGGTTTAAGAAACCATGCCCTGCCCCAAACCTTCCCGTTGCCATTCCTAGGAGGCCCTCTGTTTTTCTTTCTTGCAAGTATTATTATTGTTTAAATTCATTTGAAAAGAAATATGTTTATTAATAGAGTCTTAAAGCCACAACCCAATTGTAGAACTAGGAAATTCTTATGTAGTTCGCTACGTAGGATCTAACAACCGTTATATCTTATTCTCTAAACTAGGCGAATGCTCGCGAGTTGCGCACAAGCATCTATATAATTGAAATTTTTGCACGTTTTTTTAAAAATATAATAATAATGTTATTGTTAAATTTGATATAATAATTCGTATACTAAGGAGATATAATATATTGATTATTTTGAAGAGTAAATTACACGAATGGTCCCTATGGTTTGGGGTGATTTGCGCGCTTGGTTCCTAACTTTTTTTTAACTCGGAAGGTCCTTACTATTTGTTGTTATTATGCGCTTTGTCCATACTGTTTGTTTTTGTTACACGTTTGGTCTCTGTCTTACCTAAAAAGACTATTATCTAAATAAGGAAAAATTGTGGGGTAGTTAAGTTAAGGTGAATGGGTGGGGTTGGGGTGTGTTTATTTAAATAAATCAGAAAATCAACGGAAAAATAGTCTTTTTAGGTAACACAGGGACCAAGTGTGTAACAAAAACAAATAGTAGGGACCTTCCGAGTTAAAAAAATAAGTCAGGGACCAAACACACAAATTACTCTAAACCATAGGGACCATTCATGTAATTTACTCTATTTTGAATTATATGATAATATATACATCTATTAAAACTATATAATCTCAATCTTTTGAATGACCTCTACCCGCGGGTTACTCATGAATAAAGTATAATATAATATATAGTTTAATGTTATTTATAATTGTAGTTATTATTAATTAATTTTTTAAAATTTATTTGCTTAACGTTTTAATTTTTATCATTGTAATTATTTAAAACATCAAACAATTTTTTTTATTTTAAAGGTGACAATATAATCATTTACATAGAGTTATTTTTAACTATTGATGTTGTAAGTTATTTAAAGATACTTATTTGAAAACTTTTAACGATTGTAAAAATATCTTTAGGAAATATTTTAGTTAAATTGATATTATAATTTAGGTTTTGCATTTAGCACTACAATTTATCATTTTTAACTATTTATAAAATATTCTTTAGGTTTTTTAAGTGGAACTGAAATTTATATTGAAGTTAACCTTATAATGTTATATTTAAATTAACAATTTAAGTATTTTTTTCCAAATTGTTCAAAAGTTGTAGCTTTAAATTGATAATGGTTTATATACAACAACATATTAAATCTAATAAATTAAGTATAATATGTTAAAAGGTAAAGACATAACTTTATAAGTAGAAGTGAAAATATTATTTTATTAAAATTTAGTTTATTTATGATTACACTTTAGGTTTGATATTTATTTAACCTTATTAACCAACTTATAATCATTATTATAAAGATACTACAATTTATCACTTTTAACTATTAACAAAATATTCTTTAGGTTGTTGAAGTTGAAGTAAAATTTATATTTAAGTTGATCCTATAAAATTATATTTAAATTAACAATTTAAGTATTTTATACAAATTGTTCAAAAGTTGTAACTTTAAAATGATAATGATTTACCTACAAAAACATATTAGACCTAATAAATTAAGTATAATATGTTAAAAGTTAAAAACACAACTTTATAAGTAAAACAAAATATATTCTTTTAATATTGGAATTTAGTTTATATATGATTATACTTGAGGTTTTATATTTATTTAACCTTATTGACCAACTTATAATCATTATTAGAAAGTAACTGAAAACTCATGGGAGTTTCAAATGAATGTGATGAAAGTAAAAATAAATGGGAATTTCAAACGAATGTGGTGAAAGAAAAAATGTTAGATTTATAAGTATACTAGACAAATTTTCGCACGTTGCGCGGGCAGGTTAAAAATATATTATTAGAATATAGTTTTCAGACACCTTTTAGTTAATTTGATTCGTCAATTTAGGTTCTTTTATTATTATTATATTTAATGTTTTCCTTTTAACTTTGTTAAAATATATATATATATATATATATATATATATATATATATATATATATATATATATATATATATATATATATATATATATATATATATATATATATATATATATATTGAATTTTTTTTAACATTATTTGATATTTTACTTTAGGTTTTAAATTTTACACTAAATTTTTAAGCTTATTTGATATATTAATGTAGGTTATTTATTTAACTATATATTGAAGTTAACAAAATTAAGTATATCATATTGATAAGTCATAAATTCCTCCATTTATGATAATGTTTACAACTAAAAACATATTTAAGTTAATAAATTAAGTATATTGTATGGAAATATGAAAAGTTGGGAGTTTCA
The DNA here is from genome assembly GCF_052625555.1 of Lactuca saligna. NCBI lineage: Eukaryota > Viridiplantae > Streptophyta > Magnoliopsida > Asterales > Asteraceae > Lactuca > Lactuca saligna. Next base: position 38,609,286 of record NC_136417.1, on the reverse strand, counting down.
AATGAATATGGTGAAAGAAAAAATGTTTTCTTTATAATACAGTATGATATGATGATTGTAGTTTTAATTTTAAGTCATTGTGATATATACAATTATTTGATAATTTTATAAATCGTTTAAAATTGTGTAAATTATATATCAAATGTATCATAATCTATATATGATAGGTAACAAAATGTATGAACAAAAATATGAACTACAACTTTTTTTAACATAAAAATACAAAAACATCTATTATAATACCCAACCAAGGGTTTACGGGTGTAAACCCTAGTTTACGGCCGTAAACTCCAATACTTGGAGTTTTCCGGCTTGTATGTTGCACACTGAACTTTAGAAGATACTTCCTAACACCCTATCCTTGAAGGTACTAGGCTTAGAACACTTAAACAGACCCTTAACAAGGCTAAAAGATAGCAAAACAAGTCTGACTTTGGTTTAGTTGAATGGCTATACAAGATAGAAATTTTCGGATTGTCACATCATCCCCCCGTTAGAGAGAATTTCGTCCTGAAATTAGAGTTTAAGCAATTACAAATAATCTAAGCAAAAAGATGAGGATATTTCAGTTTGATTTGATCCTTGTGATTTCCAAGTGAATTCAGGTCCCCGCTTGGCAATCCAGCGAACCTTCACTATCGGGATACGGCTTTGCTTCGTTTGTTTGACCTCTCGGTCCATGATCTCTACTGGTTCTTCCACGAAGTTGAGGATCCCATTGATCTCGATCTTGTCGAGTGGGATCACAAGAGTCTCATCGGATAGACACTTTTTCAAGTTCACAACATGGAAAGTAGGGTGTAGATTACTAAGTTCATGAGGTAGTTTGAGTTTGTAAACTACAGGGCTGATTCTAGAGATAATCTCGAAAGGCCCTACTTATCTTGGATTTAGCTTTCCATGATTTCCGAAGCGTATCAAGCCCTTCTATGGTGAGACCTTCAAAAGAACACGGTCACCAACCTAGAGTTCCAAAGGTTTCCTTCTCTTGTCTGCATAAATTTTGTGTCGGTCTCTAGAGGCTTTCAATCGTTCACAAATTTGAACAATCTTCTCTATCGTTTCCCGTATAATCTCCAGACCCGTGAGAGTGCTGTTAGGAACTCGTCCTTTAGCTAACTGTGTGTCACCCACCTCAGCCCAACACAGAGGGGATCTGCACTTACGGTCATAGAGGACTTCAAATGAAGTAGAATTTATGCTCGCGTGATAATTATTATTGTAGGAGAACTCGATAATTATTATTGTAGGAGAACTCAACAAGGGTAAATAAGTATCCTATGCCTTCCCAAAGTCTATCACACAGGCTCGCAACATATCTTCCAAAGTTTGAATAGTCCTCTCACTTTTTCTGTCAGTTTGTGGATGGTAGGTTGTACTCATGTCCAGCCTAGTTCCTAGGGAACTTTGTAGCGACTTCCAGAACCTTAGGGTGAATCTACTATCTCTATCAGAGATAATGGATATGGGAACACCATGCAGTCGTACGATCTCCCTAATGTATGTTCTTGTTAGTTTCTCCATCTTGTTAGTTTCTTTGATAGGCAGGAGGTGTGCAGACTTTGTTAACCTGTCTACGAACACCCAAATGGTATCGAGACCACCCGTCGTCTTGGGCAACTTGGTTATAAAGTCTATCGTGATCTGTTCCCATTTCCATTCTGGTATCTTCGGTTGTTGTAGTAACCTGAGGGTTTCTGGTATTCAACCTTAACCTTGGCGCAAGTAAAACACTTACTCACGAAGGTAGCAATTTATGCTTTCATGCTAGGCCACAAGTATAGCTTCTTGAGGTCAAGATACATTTTATTTGAACCTGGGTGGACGAAATATCGAATGTTGTGTGCTTCAGCCATGACCAAGTCTCTGAAACCACCGTGCTTCGGTGTCCAGATCTGGTACATAAGATATAAGGCTTCACCACCCTTGACTTCCAAGTTCTTATCCATCCCTATTAGGGATTCACCCGCCATGTTTTCAGTTTTCAAGGCTTCTAGTTGAGCCTCCTTGATTTGTGTGGACATATGTGAATGGATAGTCATTGTCAATAATTTGACTCTACAACCAAAATATTCTTTCTGACTTAGGGCGTCATCTACTACGTTGGCTTTACCCGGAGGATAACAAAATTCACATTCGTAGTCATTAAGTAGCTCTACCCACCGTCGTTGTCTCATATTGTGCTCTTTCTGGTCGAATATGTGTTGCAGGCTTTGTGGTCTATATAGATAGTGCTTTTTGTACCATACAGGTAGTGTCTCCAGATCTTTAGAGCAAATACCACTGCTCCTAATTCAAGATCGTGTGTGCTGTAATTAACCTCCTGTGTCTTTAGTTGTCTTAAGGCATAGACGATAACCTTACCTCGTTGAATCAGGACACAATCGAGCCCTTGGTTGGAGGCATCACAATAAACTATGAAGTCTTCTATCCCTTCTGGAAGGGATAGTATCGGTGCGCTGCATAAGGCTCGTTTTAGCGTTTGGAACGTTGTTTCTTGTTTCTCCTCCTAGTCAAAGGCCACCCCCTTCTGGGTCAATGTTGTAAGCGGATTTGTGTGGACATATGTGAATGGATAGTCATTGTCAATAATTTGACTCTACAACCAAAATATTCTTTCTGACTTAGGGCGTCATCTACTACGTTGACTTTACCCGGAGGATAACAAAATTCACATTCGTAGTCATTAAGTAGCTCCACCCACCGTCGTTGTCTCATATTGAGCTCCTTCTGGTCAAATATGTGTTGCAGGCTTTGTGGTCTATATAGATAGTGCTTTTTGTACCATACAGGTAGTGTCTCCAGATCTTTAGAGCAAATACCACTGCTCCTAATTCAAGATCGTGTGTGCTGTAGTTAACCTCCTATGTCTTTAGTTGTCTTGAGGCATAGGCGATAACCTTACCTCGTTGAATCAGGACACAATCGAGCCCTTGGTTGGAGGCATCGCAATAAACTATGAAGTCTTCTATCCCTTCTGGAAGGGATAGTATCGATGCACTGCATAAGGCTCGTTTTAGCGTTTGGAACGTTGTTTCTTGTTTCTCCTTCTGGGTCAATGTTGTAAGCGGTTTCGCGATTCTAGAGAAGTTCTGGATGAACCTGCGATAGTAGCCAGCAAGGCCTAGAAATTGATGAAATTGTGTAGGCCTCTTCGGTGCTGATCAGTTCTCAATGGATTTAATTTTGGAAGGGTCCACGTGAATTCCTTCTTTGCTAACCACGTGTCCCAAGAATTTGACTCTTCGGATCCAAAATTCGAATTTTGAGAACTTCGCGTAGAGTTTCTCTGTAGTGTTTCAAAGATCAATCGCAGATGTTGACTATGCTCCTCCTTACTACGATAGTAGATAAGTATGTCATCGATGAATACAATGACAAACTGATCCAAATAAGGACGACACACCCTATTCATTAAATCCATGAATATTGCGCGCGCATTAGTCAATCCAAATGGCATCACCACAAACTCGTAGTGTCCATAACGAGTTCGGAAGGTCGTTTTTGGGACATCCTCCTCTAGCTCTCGTAACTGGTGATACTTGGATCTCTAATCAATCTTTGAAAAGTAATTCTCCCCTTGCAGTTGGTCGAACAAATCGTCTATACGAGGCAGAGGGTAACAATTTTTACGGTAAGCTTGTTCAGTTCTATGTAGTCGATGCACATACGGAACGATCGATCTTTTTCTTCATGAATAAGACCGGTGCTCCCCAGGGCGAGAAGCTTGGTCTAATAAATCCCTTACTGAGCATTTCATTAAGTTGAACGGATAGTTCCTGCGGCGATTTGGCTACTGGGGTAGCCCCTGGAACTAAGTCGATTCTGAATTCAACTTGACGTTGCGGTGGTAATCCTGGTAGTTCTTATGGAAAGATGTCGGGAAAGTTGCGAACTTATGGGATGTTCTGCAGGACTTTTGTCTCTTGGCTCATATCGACAACAAGAGCAACGAATGCATCACATTCCTTTCGTAAGTACTTTTTGGCTTGAATACTCGAGATGATACAAAGGTTTGTGTCGGGTTTGTTGCCATAGATAACTAGAGTTTCGCTGGACGGTAGATTAAGACAAACGACTTTTTCATAACACATGATGTCGGCATGATGAAGACTTAACCAATCCATGTTGATTATGACGTTGAAACTTTTAATTAAGACCAACATGAGGTCGATTGGAAAGGAATGGCTATCTAGAGTTAGAGTACATCCTATGTATATACTGCTAGTGCTCTCAGTTTTCCCGTTAGCCATTTCTACAGTGAACGGTTCTTTAAGTGTGCGTGATTTTGTTTAAGTAAGTGAGAAAATTTCTGGTTCATGAGACTCCTCTCCGCTCCGCTATCAAACAATATGCATGCATAAGAGTTATCGAGGAGAAACGAACCAGTGCCACTATAGGGTCCGCTACCGCTTCCTCGTGACCTATAACCAAAACTCTGTCTACGCCACCTGTGCTCCCTGCCTTCAGGCAGTTCCTTTTGTAGTGACCCACCTCGACATATCCGTAGCAAGCTTAGCCCACACCAACACCGGGGACTTGGTTGATTGGCCTATCCGGAGATTTGCAAAAACGGGCAGTGTGCCCTTTCCTATTGCAGTTAGAGCACTACATTTCCTGGAAGGGCCCATTTTGGTGGAAGCTGCATTTGTTGCACTTGGACAAGCTCCCAGCATACTGTTTCATTGGCGCAGTAGTAGTAGGTGTTATCGCAACATGAACTGCCACGACCTGCTACTTCTTGAAAGATTTTTGTGCCGCTTTTTCCTTCTTGTTACCCTAGAACTTCCGCTTGTTATCAGTGGCTTTGGAAGATTCTGGGATGGCCAGGGTTATTGTTGTTGACGGGGTGCAGACTCCATGATCTACGAGCCGTTGTGCCAGTCGCTTGGCATTGTCGAAGGTAGTGGGGTTAGAAGCTAATACATTCCCCTAGAATGGAGGCATCAGCCCCGAAGCGTACCTCTCAATCTTATTTCCCTCAGTAGGGACCATTCCCGGACATAGTGCCACCAGATTGCTGAATCTGGAAGTGTAGGAAACTACGTCAGAGCCCTTCATGGTTAGGCTCCATAGTTCCTGTTCAAGTTTTTGAACCTCGCCCCTAGGGCAGTATTCTTCAATCATGAGATCCTTCAGAGCTTCCCAGCATTAGAGTAAGTGACTTGACACAACTATTCCACCACGTTAGGGCTCTGTCCGCGAAGGTACAGGTAGCAAATTTAACTTTTCTCCCTTCCAGACAGGAGCATATTTTGAAGATCGACTCTGTTTTCTCGAACCATTGCAAGAGGGCAATGATTCCACCAGTCCTGTTAAAGGACCTAAGCTTGCAGTTGGTGAAGTCCTTGTACGATCACTCCCTAGAGCACACTGGAACATCACCTTGAGTAGAATATACTATTGTTCCACCCCCACTAGTACCGCTCGTACTAAATTGAGCTAAGGCTGCCTCAATAGCCGCAGATACCGCAGCTTGGAGAGCTGCAGGATTGTATTGTGGTTGAGTTGGAGTTATCGGATGGTTGATAGTGAGAATCAATTGTGAGTATAATGCGAGTGATCCATGGACTAAATCGCCTTAGTCCAACAAGACAGATGAGAGTATGAGTTTAATGAAGATCTAAGAATAGAAAGATGAAAGCATTTGGATAAAGATTTCTCATAATATTAGATGTCTGTCAATAATATTGGCATTAATGATGTAAAAAGTTCGGGGAAAATGACCTAAAAGTAGGTCTTACATCAAACCATATAAAGAAAAATTTGACAGCACTAAGACCTTAATAAACTAAGAAGTTCAAAGTCTTATCATAGACAGAAAATTAAAATTAGAGCTTTTATTTAGACCTAAGTTATATCCAAAAGAGAAATTAGAGTAGACTCTACTAGCGACGAGAACCACTCGAACGAGTCCTTGAGTCAGCCAGACGACGCTCCATGTCTCGCATGCGCCTTTCAAACGTTGCCTGACGAGCTCGAAGTCCCGTGACTTCATCTTAGGTTGTAGTAAGTTCTCTCTGCAGGGCCGTATTTTGGTTCTGAGTTCTTCCATGAGCAGATTCCAGATGGCGAATGCAAAGTGTGTTGACTCCTGCATCGGCATCATCCATGACTCGGTCAATGGCCACCCTTCCTTGCTCCTCATTGCGATCAATCCTGCAAACCAGGATAGGCAGGACCCTGTCTGCTGATCCTCCCTTGCTCAGATTGTAGAAGCTTCGGTCTCCGTTGTAGGGTAAGGGTTGACCCTGCTCATGACTCCATATGTTCAAGTTTGTTGTCCACAGAGGTGTGGGGCCTTGAAATACTGGACGAGGGTTAGGATTTGGGATTGGAGCCACCAGAGGTAGATTATTGACTTCTGGCTAGCAGTCAGAATCCTCAGGAAAGTTCTCTGTAAAGTCATCATCCAATGGGATTGCCTGATTCTCTTCTGGCTCTGCATCGAACCATCCATCATTGCCTTGGTTGGGAAAGTACGGGTCGCTAGGAGGATTGAATCCAGCCATGTTATCTACGCGAGAATAGGGATAAAAGAAATAGTTAATAGACGTACTACTTTAGGATATTTATAGAATGATCCTTACCAATTACTTCAATACTCGCGTAGTGCATACCAGTTATATGTAATCAAAACACGATAGACCTTCGAATAAGTGACCCTAAATCCAAATCCACAACCAAATAAGGAACAAGAAATCAAGCAAAGATCACAAATTCTAAGTCTATGACACCTTAGTCACATATAAACTTAGCGTATCCACTCAGCAACTATTGACCTACTAGTAAAGACCTTTTTAGTTCTCAAATAAGTAATTATAATAACACAAAATACTCCTATATCATTTTAGTTTATGTTCTGTTCTAAAGTTTTCATTGTAGTTGTGTTGGTAAGTTTTTAGACTTGTTGCAACACCGCAACCATTCATAGGCACATGCTAATCACCTCTTGTAAAGATATAGTTGATCAGGCTATATTACTCCCATATCTGATTATATGTCTCTAAGCCTACTTGTGTTGTACAACAATCGCAATACTTTTTGTTTTGTCTTAGTGACACTAATTTTAGTATGAATGCAGGTATGTATATACTTTGGTTAAATATTTTATTATTTAAAAGTATAAACTCTTGGTCAGAGTATTTTAATCCCAATGTGTTTCTAGTTTGTATATCTTTTATGGGTTGATATACTCAATTCACTATAAAAAAAATCTCTTATATCAATCTATTACACCCCCAAATTGAATTGGCAGAAACATCCGAGGGCGGAGGACGTCATGTACAGTATCATAACAATGCATAATAGTAAACAAGCAACAACATCATCCATATCATTAATAGTATAATTCAATACAAGTGTGTTCAGTGCAATAATAATACAATACCAAAAATGAATAATCAAAATAAAGACGAGTCTTGAAAGTGCTCCGTCTTCTCAAAACCTATCATCGGCACCTATCTACTGGTGAGCTGAGAATACAAGTTATTTTGAAAGAGAGGAGCAACATTTAAGTTGGTAAGTTCATAACTATTTAGTGTCAAATGTTTGTATAAGTTTGAAGAAAGTGTTTATAAATGTTTATAGTAAATGTTTGTAGTAAATGTTAGTATCTCCTAGAAAATCCTATATTCTCTACTAGAAATGTAGCCTTCTACCAATGCCCAAATGTTCTGAATGTTGTTTGTTTGCAAAGGTGAATGTTTTTCCCAAGTATGACTATTGTTACCAAAATATAGTTTTACATTACCGTTTATGTGAGAAGATCACAATGTGAATGCAATGGGAAAAATAAGAATGTACTGTAGTATTGTATACATTAACTATTGTTGTACTAACTACCTTAAACCAATTGTTAATTAAGGTACAATGTGATATGATTGTAACCATGCTTGATTGACTAGTAGAAAACACGACGCTCGAAGACGTTGAAATATTATAACATTCGTCACCTATAGACATGTAGGTCCCACTGTAGCTAGCAGCAAGGTGTAGGATGGTCAATCCAGTATAGACCTATACACAAATTCACGCTCTCCCTCCAGGAGACTCTGGTTACAAAACATGACACAACAGTATAACGCCATGCCACGAAGTAGTGGCTCACATTAATGTTATAGTATTCTTGTATTTGTATAGTATGCTCTGTCTGTTCTAGTGTATTGTATGTTCTCTTTGTATAGTGTATAGTATGTTCATCCTTATTTCTTATTATAGTATGTTCTTTCTATTTCTCGTTATAGTATGTTTGAACTGACTCATGTATGAACTAACTCTTGTATGTTTCATTGTACTAGAAATAGTGAATAGTAGGCTCCTAAACTATACTTATATAGTTTACTAGTAGTGTTGTTTGATTGATTGAGTATGTTTGTACACCTTTGTTACCCAAAGGCATTGAACTAATGTAAGAACTTTTATATCTATACATATACACATAATATATAACTAAGATTCAAATGACATTCGGACAAACAACCGATACCCTAAGTCCACAACCAAACAAGGAACAGGAAATAAAGCGAGTTATCAGTCCTAAGTCCTTTCAACCTTATTTATATAACTATATCTGGATAGACATGATTTTGACAAAATATAAGGTTAAAAGAGTTTGATAAAGAGTTTTAGCATATAAAAGAGTTTGATAAAATGTTTTGATATAGTTGTTTGATAACACAGTTTTGAAATATATAAAATCCATATGTTTGATAGTTATTACACATGTGATTGACATAATAACTATAATGTTTCAACTTGTATCCCCCTCATAAAAAATTAAAATCATTTAAAAGGTAAATTAGGGGTATGAACTCACTTGCAGTGAGTGATTCGTATGAAAGATCGATAAAGGATGTTGAGTGCTAAGTGAAATCTCGGGCACAAACGGATCCTATTAAGCATATAATGACACATATATGTATATAATTAGTGTATAAGCAACTAATAATGCAAGGAAACCACCTTAGGGACTAGGAAGCACTTATTTTGAATTGTTACAATCACAAATGATTGCATCAAAGGGGTTTACGACCACACAATGGTGTGTACGGCCAATATGTTTACGACCAAAGGGAGTTTATGGCCATAGAGTGTATGGTCATGGAGTTTACGGTCGTAAACTCATTGAAGAGCTTGCAAAAGAGGTGTTTTATGGTCCTAGCTAGCATCCATTAAGTGTTCAAGATCCAATGTTGGGACATGAGGTGGGTTTAAGGCCAAAACATGCATCAACACAAGGGTTTGCGGCCATGCAAGGGTTTACGGTCGTAAACTCTTGATGTTCATGCACTAAATGATGTTTCAAGGCTAGGGACCAAGTTTTTATCAATCCTAACTAGAAGATAGAAGAGATACTCACACTTTTGAAGGCTTCTAAGGAGTTCACGGCCCAAGAACTAGCAGGTCTTCTTGGTGAAAGTGAAGAAGACTTGAAGATCTATCCAAAAGAGATATTTCATGGATGAAAACATGGATCTTCACTAGATAATGCAATGTATCAACTAATAAATTAAAGGAATACTTACATCTTTGAAGATCAAGGTGAAAAACTTGATGATAGTTGAGAGAGAATTCGAGTTCTTGAGTTGGGAGTGGGGAAAAGGGGTGAAAAATGAAGGAATATCATATATGGGGGAGGAGTTCACAGCCAGCCAAGGGTTTACGAGCGTAAACCCTAGTTTACAGTCATAAACTCCAATACTTGGAGTTTTCCGGCTTGTATGTTGCACACTGAACTCTACGAGATACTTCCTAACACTCTATCCTTGAAGGTACTAGGCTTAGAACACTCAAACAGGCCCTTAACAAGGCTAAAAGATAGCAAAACAAGCCCGACTTTGATTGAGTTGAATGACTGTACAAGATAAAAAAATTCAGATTGTCATATTTTCCTCTTTTTCTTTTAGATTCCTAAATAGCATAAAATAAATGTACTTAATATTCTATTGTTTTCTATTTTAGGTGGGCCTCTGGAAGAAGAGGTGGCATGACTTTTTTTTGGGGAAAATTGTTGTTCCTGAACCTCTGAATTTACATAGCCAAAAGTACAGTTTTACTAATGAATAGGCAGTTATCTTTGAGTTTATGCAATAATAATCTGATATTTTTTCTTGATGTTTCAAGGTTAGATAATCATGGTCTAGATCCAAATGTTAATATGGTTCCCAAGTGAGTGCTGCTATATTACAGCTCTATACTCTTGGTGGTTGTTATAATATTCTATATGCCACTTTTACCCCTAAAGTTACTTACATTCCTATTATTTTCTCTATCAAGGGTAGTTGGGGAAGTCGACCATCTTCTTCAACCTAAAATCCTTGGGGTGCATCAACAGTATCACTAAAATTCTGATGGTAACACCGTTTCGCCACATCATCCCACTGGCCGCCCATCATCTGGTGGGGGGCTTAGTTGACCATCAACAGCTGGCAGTAAAAGAACCCATAAGCCTTCTGCTAATACATGGGGCCTAAATTCCAGGCCATCATCTGCTTCAGGGATATTAACGTCAAACCAGTCAACTATAACATTGACTCCTATGTATGAATTTAAATTATTTTATATTCATTTTTTTCAGGGTGATGTCTGTTGAATGCACTAGTTTTAGTCCTACATTTTAAATATAATTTAGACACACAAAAGGCAGTGTACATGTCAATTGGTGGTATAGTCAAGCAAGCAGGGTATCGAACATAGGGAACTGTAATTAAACTAAATACTAGAATTATCTAAAAAACAAATAATAAAAGAAAAAAGGTTTTCTCTAGTTTTGCAAGACTAGAAACTTAAGCACTTAACTAACACTCGAACAAAACAATTAACAACTAAAGCAAATAAAAATCAACTAAATTCAATAATAAATGAGACTTTTGTTCAGGTTCGACTTACTTATTCCGATGGTTGATTTTATGGCAAGTGCAGGGGATTAATTTGTCATTGGTTACCGATTAATATGATTAGGTTCATGTTCACTATTACTAATCCTTAGAAAACAAATCAATTCAAATAGTGGCCAATTGGTTAAATTAATGAGTTTCCTAGTTTATTGATTTGGGTTAAGTAAGACTTGTAGTTAGCTAATTAAATTACTAATTCAATTAACTTCTTGTATGGTTGTTCATCACACAAGCTCACACATTGACTTACCTATTTTCTAATTAACCCCTAGTTTCATGTTCACTGTTCCTAGGCATATAATATTGTTTTCACATAAATTATATGAGACAAGAAATTAAGAGATGATCACGTAACTTAAAAGACTTAATAATTAACAGAAAATAGTTAATGTCATCACATGAGGATCTTTAATAAGCTTAACAAAACAAAATTCGCCAAATTAAATATTCCAAGCCATAAAATTCAAACCATAGTTATAAGTTTGTCTACCCTAAATAGAAGCAAAGAGTTTTTAGCTCATACTCATAGCAGAAAATATCTCACAAACTAAACCTAATGATTCAAACATGATGTAAACACATGATTAAGAAAAGAGAATATATTTGTTCCTTTCGATATCCTCAAAATTGAATGCTAAGGTTGATCCTCGATTTTTAGAGCTCCAACGGCACTCTCAATTGCAATTCAGTCTCTAAGGGTTCCAAAGAGAATTCCTTGTCTCATAAGTTTATGTCCTTTATATAGTTTTATGAAAACAGGTGCGACTCGTCGAGTCAATAGACTGACTCGATGAGTCCCTCACTTAAAATCTGTGCACGGTAAGGCACCCAATGGTTCGTGAATGTTTGTGCCTACTCGTCGAGTAGGTGTCCAACTTGCCGAGTTCTTTAGGTTTTTGACTCTTTTTCTTCTTTCTTCAATTCCTAAGCTTTCGGTTTCTATTCCCACTTCCTTTTGCTTTCGAGCACGTCTTTTAGGCTGAAAATACAATTTAAACATAATTAACTACCTTTTCGTTCATTAATTGAAATAAAATAGCCAAAAAAAGTATTAAGATTCTACAAAAATATATATATATATATATATATATATATATATATATATATATATATATAACTAAATATGCACATATCAAAGGGAAACACGAAAAGTTGGAGGCCCCAACTCATCGAGTAGAGATCAAGATGGCCGCGTGAATTTTAGAATCAACTCAATGAGTTGGAGGACCCCAACTCGACGAGTTGGAGATGAGTGTGAAAACCCTAATTTTCAGGGTTTTCGTCATCTTTAAAGGACCTTAAGCCCTTTATTCTGCCTCCCTCATCACCTTATCACCCTGAGACAAACCCTAATCGAGCTATCATCCACTGTGAAAGAGAGTGAGGCTAAGAGTGTGTGTTTTGGTGCATTCTTTGAAGGAAATTGAGGAGTAAAAGGCTTGGAACAAGAAGGAGTCTTTGGATCCGACATTCATTCAGTGTTAACGGCCATTTAGATGTAAAAAGTCATTATCTTGATCACTTGATTTTTAGATCTCTCCATTAGAAAGTTTATGGCCATTTTTAGCATTTCTTGACTCATTATTGGTTTTGAGCTTACCTTGAAGCTAAGACTTTAGATCTGGACATTATTAGGCCCTTTAGGCCTAAAGAATGAAGCTTTATCAAGCTTTTAGCAACTTCCATGCCTTACACCCTTGTTGAGCTTTATTGTGGCAAACTTAGCCCTAGATGTCATGCATGGACGTAAAGTTTGCAGCTTTACGTGGTATTTCAACCTTAGAAGGCTAGATCTAGAGTTTGGGGCCTTAGTCTCGCTTAAAAGCGTCTGAATGAATGATTGGGCGGTAGGAACTCGACAATTTGGTTAGGGTTTTCCCCGTATCCTGGATGCGGTACAAACTCGGCGAGTTGTTGAGACAACTCGGCAAGTTGAGTTGGATTTTCCTGATTTTTCTGAGAACCGAAGGAACTCGACAAGTCGCATAGATGCACTCGACAAGTTGGGTCAACATGGACTATTGACTTGAGTGTTGAATTTTGTTGACTTTTAGGGTTTGGTCAAGTTATGGACTTAAGAGACCATGGAGGGGTAAAATGGTCTTTCACCCTTTCCAAGAGTTAGTAAAGGAGTTAGCTTAATATATTTGGATTTGTTATTATAAATTGTTAATTAGAGATGATTATGATATATGTAGGCAGAGTCTAGACCGACCGTTGAGTACGAGTCCAACTTGCTTTACTTGCGAGGTGAGTCTTCTCACTATTCTTACCTGAGTGGTAATACTATGTGACCGGAGGGTCTTATCAGAGTTATTGATATTATACATTTTGTCTTTGTGATTTATGTTGTATATTATTTTGTGCCTTTTTGAGTTAGGACCAGAGGGTCCAAACCGAGTTATGAGATTGGATGGTCTTCACTATGAAACATGATTGGAGGGTCCAACCCGAGCTGTGAGACCGGAGGGCCTTCACTGAGACACATGACCGAAGGGTCCTTATTGAGTTATAGCCATGAGAGGCTAATTATTTGTATGTGGTATTTTGGGGAACTCACTAAACTTTGTGCTTACAGTGTTGTGTAAAATGTGTTTCAGGTACATCTCAGGATCGCAGGAAGGCGTCGGTATGATTGTACACACTAGCTAGTTGATTGTGTTTTGAGGATTCCGGGATACTGTCAAACAATTTATTGTTTTGTGTGTGGAACGGTGTACAAATTTAGGTTTGAGAAATGTTAAACTGTGTTTTTGTGTAGATTTAAATATGAAAATTTATTTGAAAATTTAGAGTGTTACATCAACACTAACAACCTCACGCCAAGTCAGTGCAAAGACAAGACCTGGTAGCTCACACTTATCCTATTTTGTTGAACCTATATTTGATAACTCCATGGTGTGGGTCCCTAATGAGACATCATATAATCTTGTAAGTTCTTCTTTCACCATAACTGAGATGCTTATGTGTTGATTGTAAAGAAAAAGGCATCTTTTTAGTCGGTATTTGCTTTTTTTCCTCCAAGGGTACATAAATTAAGCCCAAATGGCTAAACCAACTAAAATGGGTTTTGCTTTCTTTTCCCGTTAGGGAAAATATTTTTTAATTTTTTTTATTATTTATAGCTTTTTCATAAGACTCATCTAACGAAATTATATTAAAAATGAGCAACATTAAAGCAACTATTTCAAATATATCTAAAACATCAATTTATACAATTCACTACATTAAAAGTTAAACAATAATGAAGTTTGTCCCCAAAATGGTTATTCTAGATTGTATAACATGTTTTATATAACTACCTACTTTTTTATAAATAACTAGAGAAGAATCACGCGTTGCGGGTATTGGAGTTATGGTATTGAGGGTCCAGATTAACCATGAACAACACACATCCAAAATTTCATTATTTGACGTAGCGTTTAGACTCTTCCAATTGTTGCTTTGAATTTCATTTGAAGCAACGAAATTCTTGACCTTGGAATTTGTGGTTGCATTTTTGTAAGGATGGTTTTTCATTTAGAGTAAGTTTTATGATAAAAGAAAGCATAACTCATCTTCTTTCTTTTTTAATTACCTTCCTCGCGTATGCATAAGACCGAATCCATTCGATTTCTAAAAGAGATTACTAATTTACTGGATGAAAATGGTCAAATTTATATAAGTATGGAGGCAAAATTATGTATAAAAAGATAGCTATCGATTGATACACATCATATCCATCAATAAAGTATGAATAACACTAAGAACTACCAATATTTTCTATTTTTGAAAACCTTTTTAAGGCACACAAATGAAATTTACAAATTCCCTCCAAATTCGCTTTGCCTCATAACAAAGTTGTGAAATTACACGAATTCAAACCTATCTACGTTTAGACTTCTTGTTGTTTGACTTGTTTGAGTTGTTGTTTGACGACTTCGTATTCTTATTTTTCCCATGGAACTTTTCAACCTCATCCTCCTCCTCTTATACCCTCTCACTTCCTTAATATTCTATAATAAAACCAAAACCATATTAACAAAAACCATAAAACAAAAAAATCAAAATTCAAATATAAATAATAATAATACCATGGGGGATAAGCGTTTAGCCTCGGTGACAGGTTCCAAGAATAACAAAACCTCTTCTTCTTGTGCTTCAAACTCAGGTAACTTGTTACCAATAAGCTTCTCTATTTGAATATACCACTCAAGCTCATATTGATTCAGCAAAGATATAGCAACCCTTGATCTCCACGCATGTGTTGTTCTTCCCACACGATGAATATAATCCTAAAATATATCGTTTATATATAAATATATTGGTATCAAAGATTAAAACATCAAGTAGAGTATATATACTTACTTTTGAGTTTGTGGGAATATCATAATTTATAACCATGTCCAATAGAAGGAATATCAAATCTTGTACTCACCACATCAGTGCATATAACAACATTACACTCCTAACCTTGAACTTATTCAACACCCCTAGCCTTTTTCCTTTATTTAATAAACACACATTATACATACTATCAAATTTATAAAATTAAATAAAAAGTAAAAATTGATTGATACCTTAGTCATTTCACCAAAAATTGGGATTGCACCCGAGTATGTATGCCTACAAAAGTTTCCATATGACTCTTAACATTAAAAAAAAATATGAAATTACCTAACTAACCCTATCTTTATTCAAGCAAGTATACTATTACTATTAGTAGTGCTAACTAGCCATAAAAGCATGTATCAACTCTTTTTTATTGAATAGTTTCCCCATCCACTTGTGTGTTGATTTGTTGGATGGTTTTACTCGATTCTCAAACATTTTTTGTACTTAATTAGTAGGTGCTATTAAACCTTTCAATCACTATTCCCCTTTCAAACTAATGAAATCAGAACACATCCAAAACATACAAATGTCGATGAAAATTTCATGTTCATACCATCATACAACATACTTTAATATTTGTATCTATTATTGCTTGAATTTGAGTTCATCAATGGATTAATAGATAGATATTAGGTTCAACTTGTACCTTACCATTGAAATTGAATCTTTTAGGGTTTATGAAGCAACTTCTTTCAGCTTCCAAAAGGGTATGTATGCGTTGCAAATCTTCAATTCAAAGGAAAATGGAACAGATTAAGTGACCTAAGTCGTAGTTCGCTTCCTCTTCTTGATATTATTGTTCTTTCTCTCTCATTTGTGCTCTCACTTCAAATTTCATGAGATTTGTATTACTACTGATAAAAAACAGAAGGGGGCTTTGTAGTTTACACACAATAAATAAATAAACCACAAATTATTTGTAAATAAAAGATAGAATGAAGCATTTACCGGTTGGTTTGCTGAATATTTTCAACTCTGAAGCAGAAATTTTAGTTTTTTAGAAGGCAACAATTTTCGGTCAACCGGAAACGGTCCCAGAAATTGTAGAAGTTGCACAAGGCGGAGAGTGGACGGAAGTTGTAAGTCTCGGCGTCTGGTATCTATCTGATGCCTTGAGCGACGAAGATGACGGAGAAATAGGATGTGGATTGGAGGTGGGAATGAAAGGCAATATACCCAAAATCCAAATAGCAACACTATAAGGATGGCCATCTCCTTTATTGCCGATGTTTCCCTATAGAACTCGGGAGGGTTCCAGAAAATGGATGTGTGGTGAGGGTTTTTGTGGTGGAGACGAATGGTAATTGAGGAAAGTCTGATGAAATCTAGTGCATCCGATTTTGATTGTTACCATTCTGATTTCGATGAATGAACTGGATGAGGAAATATCCAATTTTTTGATTGAATGGAGGTAAAGAGAAAGAGGGAGATGGAGAGGGGATCACGTTTTTTCTCAAAGAAGCGTTACAGTATCCGAATGAGATATTTGGATTAATAGAAGTGAGCACACATGGTGGAACAATCCCATTAGAGGTGAAAACGGTGAAGACGGAGAGGCAAACACGTACCATTAAAACTTACTCCAACATTGGCTTCTGTAACACGTGTCTAAGAAGATGACAAGTTTGCCTAGTATTGATTACGACTAAATAAAAAAAATAAAAAAACAATAGGAACAAAATACTGTTCACTAAGGGGTTGTAAATTAAACTCTATATATAATATGGGCCTAAATTTAAGTATTGTTTATAAATTTACCTCAAATTTTTATATATTTGCTTCAACTTTTTACGAATTTATTTTTGCATTTTTTAAGAACTTTGTTTTTGTTAAAAAAAAAATTCAATCCTTCTTACAAATAATAATAATAATAATAATAATAATAATAATAATAATAATAATAGCCTTAAATTTATTTTTTCACAACTTGGTTATTTACAATCACATTCTTATAAAGTGAGTATTTTTACTTAATATGAATAACATGTGTTTCTAAGAGTTCCCTCAATGATTCATCCTTTGATTTAGATCCACTCGAGGAAATCTAACTCATTGATTAAATGCATGAGAAAAAAACATATTAGTTTGTTGTGACCAATTTATTATTAGCTTAGTTATGAATTGTATAATTCTTTTTCCATCATTTCTACTGCAGTAAGAAAGATTCTGACATATTTTTTCATATAGGTTTTAAAAACTTACCGGGCGGCCATGATGTCTCTATGGCAGCAAAAAAGAATTAAGCATTTATAAATCATCATTTTATTGTTTTTTCTACTGATCTTGTCAATTAAGTTATATTTTCTTTTAGTAAAATCGAATGACATACATCTGATGGGTTTTAGCCATAAGAACATCCTATGTGCTCATGCGATCCTAATGCTTGGATCTAGGTTTCTCTATTGTACATGCAATTCATCCAAGACTTTAAACCCTAGTTCTAGCATACAATTAATCATATTAACATGTGAAAGGGTTTTAGATCTTACCTTGATTGTCATGTAGCAATAACAATCACAAATCCTCCTTGTAACGACTTTAGAAAGCTTAGAGTCACAAATGTCACTCCTCTAATGGTTCACAAACACCAAGAGCAAGAGGATGAAGAATAAGGAGAGGGGAGGCTGCCCAAAACTTGTGGAAACCCTAAGGAATAAGTTCACCACGTTTTTGAGTCTCAAGGGTCCTTTAAATAGTGAGGCTATTAGGGTTATCTAACAAGGAAACCCTAATTTGGATGCTTAGGCCCTAAGCAACCCATGGACGCCCTCCTTAGAGGCCTAGGACGATTTCTAATGGGTTTCCCCATAGAATTCGTCCACCCCTCTAATATGGAGTCCATTAGCCCAATATTCAACTATCACACAATTGACAGTTCTAATCCCTTAAGTTTAATTAATGTCTTTTAGCCACAAACTTAATTCTTATTAATTCTTGACTAATATTAATTAAACAATATAATTTCTCCTTTAATATATTATTATAATATATTAATAAATCATAATTAATCATTTCTCTCCATAATTCATCCTATCAAGTTGCTTTGGTGAAGGCAACCCAAAAGGACCATGCACCATCGGGTCAAGTACATATCAAAATAGTTATGGACTTAGACACTAATCCAACAACATCACTGGTCTATTTTAGAAATCCACTTCTTCAACAAACACTTCCACCTATCTCACTTACAAATGACTTCTTTGGAAAAATGACTTGATAGGGTAAGATATTTTTTGAAATGTACACATTTAGTCCTTATTCTTTTTTTCTTGTAAAATAAACCCTTATATTTTATTTTTTTTGTAACAATGCAATCCTTGTGACCGGCTATACCTGGTATACCGGTCATATATGAATTTTATTTTAGGGAAAATGACTTGATAGGATAAGATACTTTTTGAATTGTACACATTTAGTCCTTATTCTTTTTTTGTAAAATAAACCCTTTTACTTTATTAATATGTACACATCAGGTCATTTCACTGGATTATACAGGTTTTGCTGATGTGGAAGCACAAGTGGCACTAAATAGCAATTAATTAGCTTAGTCACCAGAGGTGAGTGATCCTCCAGCAACAAGAAAAGGGCGACGACCCTTCTCTTTCTCGTCTCTCTTCCTTCCGGTGAAACAGCAACAGCCACACACCTTTTACCTGTTGTGTTTCTCCGATATGTCTCTCTTTACCTCCATCTTTGAGATATGTTGCAAGAAATAGAAGAAAGAATCGACGAGGGGGCTACCAGAGCAGCTCCTCGCCGCCAATTACCGTCTCTACTTCCTCCTGCCTCCCCCTTCGACCTTGCTGTTTTTTCCATCATTCCTCCTTGCTACCAGTGATGTGTAGGAACACACAAAGGAGTCGTCAGAGATTGGGGTTCTCCCTCTTTTTCATGATGAATAAAAGTTGGAAAAATCTTGTTGTGGATATGTGGATGCTACCTGGGTATTTCATTTCAACAAAACAAAAGAAAGGGAAAATAACTTGATAGGGTAAGATACTTTTTGAAATGTACACATTTAGTCTTTATTCTTTTTTTTTTTTTTTTTTGTAAAATAAACCCTCCACATCAACAAAACCTGTAGAATCCGATGAAAAGGACCTAATGTATACATATTATTAAAGTATAAGAGTTTATTTTATAAGAAAAAAAAGAATAAAAACTAAATGTGTACATTTAAAAAAATATATCTTACCCTATTAAGTCATTTTCCCATTTTTTTTATAGGATTCAAATGTGTCTCTATTTTAATCTATCTTTTTAACACGTTTTCTACTCTTTATGCTAAATGTTTTTAATTTATGTTTATGTAGAACCCCAATATAGCAACTGCCGATCCATGTGGGTCAATCACACCATAAATCATTATGTTTTCTCCTATACAAGTGGATAAGCATATAAAATCATCTTATATAACTAAATTAGTATTTTAACAATATAGTTTTTGATTTTTTTCTAATCATATTTAATTCGAATAAAATTATTAGAAGAGACAAAAAAAAAAATGTTACTTGGTATATGACCCGTTATATTGAAAATTATTCGATTCGACTTGTTGTTTAATAGGTTTGTTTATTTGACTACCAATGACTTATCACTTAATGAAGATGGCTTGTTAAGGATTCAACCCCCAAACCATACCATCGTCTCTATCACTATGGGACCATGGTTTATTTTGATGAATGATTCATTTTCTTGAACATTCACCCTTTTCTCCATCAACAAACTTCCCCCAAATAATGGTTGGGAGTCGTGACCAATGATGTGAAAGGAACTATTTTTTTTAAATGGTTAGTTTGTTTATTTTGTAACAAGTCACTGTTTTGTCGTTGTCAAATTAAATAATAAATCATAAACATTAAATTTTTATGAAGTAAGAGGAAGAATCTAGAAAAATATATATTTGTGTTTTTTGTTTAATATTACTTTCAATTATTGTTGCAACCAATAAAATTCTATTTGGTCATTTTTTGGTTTAACGTATTTTTTTTATTCTTTGTAACTTTTAATTAAATGTAATATTCGACTTTATGTTATTTATCTATTGTTATCCGTAATCATTTTCTAAAACCTTCTGATATTATTTTAACTATTTTTATTGTTTAAATTTTTTTATAACTTATTTGATTTTTTTTAATTATTTTAAAAAATAGTATTTTATATTTTTAGTTTATTTGAGAATTTGATTTGGAAGGTTCCGGATGACCTTATGGTTGTTAACCATCCTGTGATGGAAATACGTCAAGCCGGTAGACCAAAAAACACCAATCGTATTCTCTCTCAATGTGAGGAACCAAAAATAAGAATGTGTGGTAAATATCATAACACAACTCATAATGCAAGAACGTGTAAGGAAATTGTTCTAAAAAAAACAAAGTAAAAATAAAAAACGTACTAAGGCGTTAGGGAGTGGGCATATCACAAGAATTAGACCAAAATTAAATCATTGACACAAAAAACAAATGTTTTTTCACCCAAAAAACAATTAAACTAAATCATAGAAACCAAACGAATGGTTTTTTTGACATAAAAAACAAACCGTACGATTTGACATCTACATATGATATTTTGATATTTTGATTTTTTTTTTTTTGGAAATAATAGTGGGTTTTTATGTATTTTTTATTTATAATTTGCCCTTTTCATTATTTTGCTTGTTAACTCTAAGTATTTTGGATTTTTCAAACACCCAAATATTACTATTTGGTTGATACAAACTCAAACAATTATAACATATCTAAACACTCTTTTTATTAAAAAAAAATTGTATTTAAGTATTATATGATTTAGTTATTCAAAGTCATATTTCAAAACATACATACAAACACACCTTAATATATCATTTGGACTTTTTGCATGCATTCTTCCTCGTTTACCTGAGCTTGAACCTCAAACATCTACGTATGGGAGTAAACACTAACCAGTAAAGTAAATAAAAAAAAACTTTTTTTTTTCTTTTTTCTTTTTTATAATGAATAAAAATTAAAAAATATGGATGATAACAAATTATTATAGCAGTCATTTGTCTGGAACTAGTGCCTAAGAAGAAAGGGCAATTTAATAAATAAATAAATAAATAAATAAAGTTCATATTATATTTAGCTTATATTTTGTACTACAAAATAATGTGATCAATCAATAATTTAATAATTTAACAAATAGAAATCAATGTTTATATTTTATGCAAACAAAACTTACAAAACTTATAACATTCTATTTGGGTTTTGGGTACCAACTACAACTGAGACAAATATAGACAAGACTATTGGGCTATGAAGTCCAATATGGCCCAGTTATATTAAACACAAACCCTAATTTTTGCATCCTATAAATTCATAAAAAAACTTTTATCAGACGGTTTTCAATATTTCGGTGCTTCCTAGTTCTAGGGTTTTGTTTCTTCTCAATCTGCAGATATGGTAATGACCTCATACATTTACTTTCTTAATTCCTTGAAAGCCACTTGATTTCGTGTAATGATGATCGTTGATTCTGTTTGTTGTTCTTGAATCTGTTGATTGAAGGGTAAAGGAACAGGGAGTTTCGGTAAGAGGAGGAACAAGACACACACACTCTGTGTGAGGTGCGGTCGACGCAGTTTTCATCTGCAGAAGAGCCGATGCTCTGCTTGTGCGTATCCCGCCGCTCGCGTCAGAAAATGTAATTTTTCACCTATTGTTCTCAATTAATGTTCATAAGAGAATCCGAGTGATTGCATTTGATTCTCATTGCTTGATATTCATGTTAACGTCATCCCTGAATCTCACTATAATGCTATAGATATGTGTATTTGTAATTTTGGGGAACTAAAGAGCAAATATTTGAGATAAATTGATCGCTTTTCTTTGGGGATTTTGTAATTTTTGTTATGATCGTTCTCAAATTTTGATATACAATGATATACGTGTTGATTTTTTTTGGCTACACACGATGTACTTTCATATTCGAAATTCACTTAGTTTTCAAGATTTTCAAATGTTGCAATTACTCATTAGTAGCCCATTTATAGTCTATCAATGAAAATCTTTCATCGCTTATTTTACATTTTGTGCTTTTCTGTTTCAGACAACTGGAGTGTGAAGGCAATCAGAAGGAAGACCACAGGAACTGGGCGCATGCGTTACCTTCGTAATGTTCCCCGTAGGTTCAAGAGCAACTTCAGGGAAGGTAATTTGAGAAAAATAAGTATTTTTTTTTAAAAATTTTATATAAAGTTTATCTTTTTGTATTAAGTCAAAAAGAACACTTGTATATGGTTTAACTAGATTTAGTAATACTTTTATTAAGTATATACTTAAAGTAAAACGGAGAACAACAAATTAAGTGGTTAATTTTATTGTTTTCAGGCACTCAAGCAACTCCAAGGAGCAAAGGAGCTGTTGCCACCGCTTAAATTTGAAGTACAATTTTGTTTGATTTTCTTTTTTATATTTTTATTGGAAAACCAACCTTTGAATTATTGTTTTTACATTGATAACATTTTTGTTATTTTTGAGTACTAGTAAAATGCTTTGTCTTATTCATGATATTGGAAAGCAGATACCTTCTATTTGTTCTTTGTTTGGTTCCTTCTCATTACTAATGATCTTTTGAATCATTCTGGCTGCAAACCCTAATGGCGCTTATCATAAATTACTTTTTTCTGTCAAAGAGTTTATTACAGTCCTTTTTTCCTCTCCCAAAATTGCATCCCTCAAATTCCATAGCCTTGATTTTGTCCAATTTTTTTTGTGAGACTTGTAAGTTTGAGTTTTATGAGGTATATTTCATTCGATAACATCATTCAACAAATCTTACCATCAAATATGTTTGCACTTAAATTAGGTTCAATTGAAATCTGTGAATCATTTAGAGGTTGCCAAACAGCCCGTTAAGCTATCATAGCTTCTTCTTTATGTTCTAGCATATTAACATTTATAGCCATGAGCAAAATCTACCATCATCATGAATTGAATAATGTAGTATGTGGGATTGGAATATAATGTTAGCTTTAGTAGTGAATCTTGTGCTATAAATAGATACCTGGGTAAATGGTGCATTTCAAAAAACAATAACCCAAAAGAAGCTAGAGTAACGTCTAACTGAAAAATAAAAGGAATTTATAATTGTTAAAAACCCCTATCCAGCCTCTTAGTTGAAATGTGTATCTAGATCTTTAGAAGTTGCCAAATCCTAAAATTACCCATTAATGATAATAAGGAAATAAATGCAGCTAAATGATAATTAGTCATCAATCTGGTTTTTATATAAACTTCTTCCAAGAAGGGTTATATGAAAGTTCACGCTCTTTAGTAGGGTGCCAAATAAATGACTACTTGACTAAATAGGCCTAACCTTAGGGATATGGTAATACATGAATGCGTCTAAAAAAATATTCCATTAAACATAACCCCTCCGGATGGGACTGTAAACAAACTGAACGTTCGCGTAAACTGTTCGGCGGGAAGTTCGTTTGTGTTCGCTTATTTAATAAATGAACGAACATGAATATAAATTCTCGTTCGTTTAGTTAAACGAACAAATATGAACAATAGTCTCGTTTGTTAATTTTTATGTTCGTGAACGTTCATTTATGTTGTTCGTTTATGTTCGTTTAAACTTATTTATATTCATATATGTTCAATTGTTTTTTTTATTAAATTACTATAGTATATGTTCGTTATGTTCATATATGTTTAATTGTGTTTGATTATCGTTGTTCGTTTATATTCGTTTAGAATGTTCATAAACATAAACAAATGAACTTGAACAAGTTAATTTGTTAAACAAACGAACATTAACAATAAAAACTTGTTCGTTTATCCGTTCATGTTCGTTCATTTGTTCGGCCAACATAAACAAACGAATATGAACAAACCCTTGTTCGTGTTTGTTTGGTTCATTTACAGTCCTACCTTCGGATGTTGGCATTGTGGCATGGACTATTTAGCGTGCGAAACTTATGTAAAGGAATCCTTGTAAATCACTATTAAAATGAGATTATGCATTTTTGAATCATGAGGCTTCACCCCAAAAGATGGTATCTAACCCAATCGACTTACGTTCGTATCAGTCACTTCACACCAAAATTTGAAAAAGACAATATTCTCACCGAGTCAAGAAAACCCACATGAGTAAAAGCTTCTTCAACCTCGACCAACCTCGAGCAGAATGAGCATCCTAAATTGCATGAACAATAGGTCTTGTCTTAGGGGCTGTTTGTTTCGCCTCTTAATGATTCCATTAAGAGGTTGACTCTGGATCGATTAGATTCAAAGCATTTTGTTGAAACTTTTTTACTTTCTTAATCAGTCAGATGTAGCAAAAAATGATATGAATTGTTAAACGAAGAGTTTGATTTTTTTTTTTGTATGATACCCTTGCCCTAACAACAAGAGACGTCCACCTCTTTTTCTTTCTCCCTCTTCCTAAATATCGAACAGTCTCCTCCCTCACTCCCCCGGTTCTTAGGCAACGACACCTTCCTCCTGCCAACATCCGGTAGCACCACTCCGTCTCTACCAAGTTTTTAATATCTATTTTACTTTGATTATTAAATACATTATCTATTTTTCATATAACAATTGCAACACTCAAGCTTACAGATAAATATTACCTTTATGATGTCGCATACACTAACACTCTCGCATTTATGACTCCTTACCACAATTTGAAGTATTGGTTAGTCGATTTTCTACAACGTGCGTTAACTAAGGATGAACGGTTCAATCATGCTTATGCACAACTAAGAAATGTTATTGAACGCGCTTGTGGTTTTTTGAAAGTGATATTCTGAATCCTAAAACAAACGGTTCCTTATCCTTTTCTAATATAAAAAAACATAATAATTGCCTGTTTTGCAGTTCATAGTTTTATAAGGATACATTATATCCATGATCAATTATTTATGGACTTTAAAAAGGACACTATGTTTACTCAAGTACAAGATGGAGAATCATGACCAAGACGTACACCACATTCAATGGGTAACCAAACCAAGACAATGAATATCCGACTAATTTGTTTGACCTGATTGTCAATCAATTACTTTAAATTTGTATGTATAGGATTATGTTTAATTTGAATGTTGTATGATGTTTAATTTGGATTTTGTATTATGTTTAATTTTAATTTGCATGACAATTTATAATATTTTTATAATTATTTACAAATCCGGTCATCATTAGTCATTTAGATGTCTAAACAAACAACATCAAAACGATAAAGGGTTAAAATAGTCATTTTAATCAATTACTTTAAATTTGTATGTATAGGATTATGTTTAATTTGAATGTTGTATGATGTTTAATTTGGATTTTGTATTATGTTTAATTTTAATTTGCATGACAATTTATAATATTTTTATAATTATTTACAAATTCGGTCATCATTAGTCATTTAGATGTCTAAACAAACAACATCAAAACAATAAAGGGTTAAAATAGTCATTTTAATCAATTACTTTAAATTTGTATGTATAGGATTATGTTTAATTTGAATGTTGTATGATATTTAATTTGGATTTTGTATTATGTTTAATTTTAATTTTGCATGACAATTTATAATATTTTTATAATAATTTACAAATTCGGTCATCATTAGTCATTTAGATGTCTAAACAAACAACATCAAAACGATAAAGGATTAAAATAGTCATTTTAATCATTAAGAAGCAAACATTCAACTTTCAAATCAAACATCAATTTATCATTTAGATTTTGGACTCATATAGGTGTGAATAATCACCCTCTTCCTCTACTTAAAAGTTAAACCAACATGTTATCTATCAAATCAAAGAAAATCAAAAACTAATATGTTTAGTAGCCAATATCTGGTATGTAACACCATACCAATCGAATAGTTTCCTCAACAACCAAAGCAATGCAAGAACCAACACACAAATAACAAAGAATCGTGTGCATTCAAATCACAATTCTTCCTTCCTATGTTGAATATCTCAATATTTACAACTATGTAACCATCCGAAAAGTAAAATCTCAAAAAAAAAAATGCATCTCAAAGTACATGCTTCTTTCCCCTTAATAGTTTCCAAAAATACCAACAAACAAAAACAAAACGAAAACAACAAATCCAACAAATGTGAAGCATACATGGAACTTTCAATCATTAACTCTTCTGATTTTCATGTTCCTTCAAAGACAATCTTTTAAACCATTGTTTCCAAGCAGCATCCTGTTGTTGCTCAAGCCAAGAAAGAAAACAACTATCCAACAAGCAGAAAAAGTTTACATAAAGAAGTTGATACCTCACTGGAACAAACCGAAAATTCGCCACCTGGACAATCGGCCATATCCCACCTTCTAGAACCAATGCAGGAAGAAAATCTCTTTTCACATCTTCTTTTACTTGTTTCACACTCTTCCCAGATGCAAAACCCATGTATGTGAAGAAAACAAATAGATCCACGGGTCCAAATATGATCCCATCAAGTGCTACTTTAGTTGCTACAAATCGCATAGATTTTGGTTGGTATTGAAGTTTCAATCTTAATAATCGATCTAGACCTTCATACCTATAAAAAATTATAGTCTCATGTTATATTGACAATTTGACATTCAGATATTAATACAGTTTTTGAACATGAAATCAGTTGTAAGTTCTAACTAACCAAAAGTGACCAACGGGTCCCACAAATGCCATTCCAAATAAGCTAGTGTTAGCCACTCGTCTCCAATTGAGATGAAATTCTTTATCTTCCTCCTGTTGAGTTATTACTTATAAATATACCAAATATGACTAACTATATGTAATAGAATTAACTTAGACTGTGTATTTATACAATGTGCATTTCTAGAATCAACTAAAAAGCAAGCACAAATAATTTCGAATTGTATAGTACATAGCAAACTAGTGAATTCATTGTCTTTTTTCAGAATGAGCAATTGTTATAGCATTGTTCCATATCAAAAAATCAGCCACGTTAGGATAAACCCTAGAACCAAAGATTTCTCCTTGAATACACACATCTAATGTAATACATATTTCGACAATTACAAGTCATTTAATCACAAATGCACAAAGGTCTCAAGGATACTTGCGAAATCAAACCTTTTGATCGTAAACCCTCACAACAAGAACATTAAAAAACGTATCGATCAAATACTCGCAATCAACAGCTATGTAAGCTTGAAACACCTAGAAGAAAATATGAATATATAAGGGGAATGAAGAAAACTTACAGATTTTATAAGGGGTTTTTTCTTGACAGCAGTGGCATGGGTAACTGTCTGAGCTGCAATATCACCAAGCCCCCAAATCACACCGGAGCTGATGACCTGTGTTTTCAACGGATGGACAGCTAAACAATTTTGATACCATCTCCAGAGCTTCAACATTACTATACCGTACAATTTTCTCCAGAATTCTTTAAGCAAAACGAGAAATTAACTGGGAAAACTTCTGGGTTTTTTCTAGGGCAAAATGAATGGAATCTTTGTTTTCGTATTTTGTAACAATCGATAGCTAGAGTTACGAAAACGAGCTTCCTCTTTCACGTAAATTCTTCCTATTTGTGCATAAATTAGGGGTCGAATGAGTATCTCGTGTCCCGATAGGGTTGGAAAAAAATGGAATCGAAATTTTCTGTAAGATGGTTGAAGATTCAATTTTAGGGGTTTTTGAAATGGAATTGAGCTACCCACCAGGGCTGGGCTGGACTTCTAAATTATAAACTTAGTCCCTTGAGTATTCACAAATATGCAAGTTTGATCCATTTGTTTATTTATTTTACATTGGTATTATAAGATAACCATTTTTGCATAATACGAGTATTATCTAATGAATTGGTCACTAAGTTGTTAAGTGAAAGACATTTTTGTTTATTTATCACATTCATCTTCGTGTTCATTTGTCTATTCTAGAAGCTTTTAAAAGATGAAGGATTGTTTAAGTTATAAGAAATAATTATATAAAAATGCAATTTTATGAGAAGAATAAAAAATAATAATTACATAAAGCCTTTTTAAAATAATCCAAAATGGGCCAACTTTTGATTTTGAAATTGGATGTTATGGTATGCTAGGGTTTTGATTTCGATATTAGCAAAGAGGAATAATTAGTTTTGAATTTAGGAAAAATTATGGTTAGATTTTTTTTTAAATGAATATCAATTTTATATTTGAGGTTTTAATTCATATGTTCATGTTATTGAATATGGTTTAATAAAGGATTACTATTTTGATGTTCCTGAGTTTGTTTATGAATTTTGATTATAAAATAGAAATTCAAAATAGTTATGATGTTTGGAGATTGTTATGAGAAATGGTTTGGATATCGACTAAAACTATGGTAGAGAAGGTGGAGAATTATGATTAGGGTTGGCAAAATTATATCATAAAAAACCAACCAACATGTTACCAACCGAACCAAAAAACTTGGTAGTCAATATATTTGGTAGCCAACAAGTTGGGTTGGTAGTACCATACCAATTGATCAATGTTGGTACGGTAATGGTACAAAAATTAGAATATCATAGTAATACAGGACCAACCAATTCATTTGATATATATATATATTAAATCACAATATTAAAACATCACTTTAGCGTTAATTCAATAGAATTCTTTTGTAAACTAAAAGAAATACATAAGTAATTTCTATACTACACATCAAAATTCCGATGTCGTTGCTTATTTTTAAATCTTACAATAGAAAATTAAAAGAAGTTGGTATATATCATTATCAATTTGTATCAACCAAACTTGTTGGTAGCCAAATAAATTGGTACCAAGTATACGTGGTACGGTACCGATAGCAATTTTTTTATACTAATTATAGTTGGTACGGTATACGGTTTAAAGAAAAATGAATTGGAACCGTACCAATTCCACCCCTAATTATGATAATAGAGGTTGACTTACAAAGAAGTTGAAATTTATTGTGAGGTTATATTCCACATCCTAAACTGGTTGAATCCTGACAACCTCAAACAGTCTACATCGAATAGTCTCGATCTCATTGTGCAAAAGATAAACCATGTATACAACAACACTCTACAATAAGTAAATTGGTTGGTTAGCAAGGAGATTCCCTATGGAATGGAATCTACTACGGATGACCCCATATTGATATTGTTGAGGCTCAAACTTAAGTCATTTGTTTTATCCACAATTTGAAACAAGTTACCATTTAACAAATTAATTTTAATTCTAACATCATCTATATCACTGCAATATCAACTAATCTTTTATATATATGACATCAGCTTTGCAATAAACCTTTACATCAATATAATACTCATATTTATAACCAAATGGTCCCTAATATTTCAAATATATTTATCATCGTTTAATAACTAGAAATAACTTAGTATTTGAATATTAATTTATTAGTTTGCTACTTTATTAACAAAAATATTATATATTAATTGTTTTGTATTTTAATAACGAAAAGTTATAAAATAGTTTTCATTAGAGTTAATATAAATATAGTTTTATATATGTGGTAATGCACCATTCTTGATATAAATATAACATTTAAAATATAGAGGTGTAAGGATTGTAAGGCTTTCAAATTTAGAAAGAACTCATCCTATGTGGCTTGATATCGATAATAGTGAAAATGTGGCATTACAAATTTTTTGAAAGATATCGTTGTGAATAGTCTAAGGGCATGACATCATAGGAAATGATGTAGATATAGAATTAAAATAATAGAATAATAAATCTTCAATTACTTGTTCTATTTTTATGTTTAATTATTTATCTTCTTTATATATTTACTATTTTATAATATGAGTATTTCTAATGTCCCTATTTTCATTCACATGACATAGGTGCAGGGTGCTTATGTTTTCATCATCATATGTCTATGGAAACATCCTTTTTAAAAATCATTTGAGCTTTATTAAAACGAATTTAGAGTTTTAATTACGAAAATCTCTAGAAAAGTTTTAATATTTTACCCTAATTTACGAAAAAGTCTTAAACTACAATTTGTTTACGGAAAAATCCTAATTACCGGTAAAAATAACGATTTGACCATTTTTTTTCCGATTTATCGCTTTCAATAATTACTCAGTTTCATTAAAGTCTCATTATTTTAACATAATTTCATTAAAGTTTCATTATTTTACTATAATTTTGAAGTTATTTGTAAATTATGATAAAATAATGGGATATAATAAAACCGGGTAAGTAATAAAACTGGTAAATCAGGAAAAATGAGTTAAATCGTCACTTTTACAGGTAATTGGGACTTTTTCGTAAATAAATTTTAATTTGAGATTTTTTTATAAATTAGGGTAAAATATTTGGTTTTTTCCGAAGATTTCCCTTTTAATTATGGTAAATCACATTGTCCCATAGTTTAAAACAATTTAAAAAGATACTATTAAGATATATTTGTGCATGTCCAGAAGTATCAAAAACATAGATTTTTGCTTAAAAGAGTGAGATATCAATAAATTTAATAATTATAAAACAGTTCAAATGTAACTTCAAGACCTTTAAAATATCTTTAATATCTTCTAAGAAACTCCTAAGTCTTCAATCTAAACACAAGTCAACATAACAAGGTTGACAAGATTGGGATCTTACCCGGGAGCATTTTATGTGTTGTAAGATCGTGATCGTAAGATCGGATCGGGATACTAGCATCCTACCAAAATGAACACATATGCAAATTTGCTTGCAAGGCATTGAGTGTGCAATACACATTATAGTTTGATGTTGATTAAGATATCAATATGAAGTTAATTTTAACTTTTTGAACATGCACCAATATTTTATTTTGAAGGCCTAAAATTTAGGAAAAAAAACATTTTAATTGCAAACAAAAATAAGATAATTATGATCATATAGAACCGAAGGCTTAGCATTACGAAAGGAATATCATGAGTGTGGCCTATCGATGAAACTCTATGAGGCTTCTTGAAACATACAATACTCGACTATATAATAAAACTCGAGATGTGTGATTGGATCATGTTAAGATCTTAAGCTCTTAGGCGAGATCTTAAGATCCCACTATAGATCATGCCTTAGATAGATCCTACTGACAGGGTCGACGATAATTCAATTTCCACAAAACGCGATCGATTTCCACAAAACACAACCTTTGTTCTAGTGTTCTTCTTCATTTAGTACCTTCTCGATTCTACATTCTCCATTCTTTCATTCTCGATTTCAATTGTCTGATTTGATCAATGCCTTAATGATAAACTAAGTACCAAAATGCAGCCAGCGCCCGGTAGCCTTCTACGGTTCTGCCTTTTGGCCCTTCTCTGATTCTTGATGTCAATCATCATCATTATTTCTATTGGTATTGCTTAACTCTTCAAAAATTTAGGTTTATTTTTATGAAATAATTATTTTTATGATTGCAGATTCTACTTTTTGAATCATTTTTTTTTGTTATTAGAACTTTCTTGAGTGTACTCTAGATTGGTCATTCGTGTAGGATGACCATCAACCACACACTCTTTCTCATCCCTCTTATTTACTGGTTGTTCTTGGCACCATTTTAATAGAGGTTTAAGGTACGCACCTCACTAGTCACTACCTTGTACTATTTTTTTCCAAATATAGCAGCTACATGTTTGTCCTAAGTTCACCGATCACCATTACAGTTGTGTATAATCTATGTTAAATAGTTAATATGTGTATTGAACCTATATATGTGTGTCATTGTGTGCTCGGTTAGCTTTGAAGCATCATCGAAGATGTAACACCGTAAATTTCAGAACAAATTTTTCAATTTTCTTATAAAACATAATTCCATTAATATTCATCAAACAACCATATTAATTATCCAAATAGGTCAATACAAAATCCCAAGATCACAATGTAAAAATCCGAGTGTGTGTGTGTACGGATCAAGCCGGCGCCTTCCTGCGGTCGTCACTAGTACCTGAAACAATAACATCAAACACTGTAAGCACAAGGCTTAGTGAGTTCCCCAAAATACCACATATAACACATATTAGCCACTCGAGGCTATAACTCTGTGGGTCCGTGCACCCAATCTCTGTGAACCCTCAGGTTCTAGCTCTGATAAACATGCACTACATAAATCACATAGAAATAATGCAGTACAACACATAACATACATAGCATACAATACTCTATCACATAACTCAGGTTACCTACTCAAGGTAATATGGTATAGTGAGAAGACTCACCTCGCGTATCTCGGTATCTCACGACTCCTGGAAATCCCTCGTGCTCGATCCTCCGAGCTCTAATCCTCATATAACATTATATGCTTCTAATTAACACTTTGTATCTCTAAGGTTGACTATTTATAAGGAGTCAACACAGGTCAACTTTGGTCAACGGTCAACGGTTAACTTTGACCGGACTCGGCGAGTACCATGGCGACTCGGCGAGTCTAGACGTTTTCACCACCCTCTGAAATCCTCTTACTACACGTCGGGTATCCCCCCCTTTACTCGACGAGTTTCACCTGAATGAATCGCGGGGCCACCCCGACTCAACTCGCCGAGTCTCAAGGACAACTCGGTGAGTCCAGGTTTGACTCAGTCCACTCGTCATCCCTCTCTGACTCACCCTGACTCATTGAGTCTACCCATGACTCGATTGGACCACTCGCTGAGCAGTCCCAAGGCAATCTTCAAGCTACTCGCCGAGTCGGATGAACAGACTCGGCGAGTTCATGCCATGCAACCACTCCAACTCGCTTCTAAGGTCAGATCTGCTTCCAAAAACTATAGATCTGGCCTCCCTCGACTGATTCATCACGTAAAGCTCCTATCTTGGTGCTCATAACACACCCTATAACTCAATAATGGCGTTTTTGACCCAAGGCATGAGGATTCCAATCCAAAGCCTCCATTGATCCCCAAAAAGCTTGGGTAAAGGGACACTCTGGACCTCTAAGGGTCCAGATCTATGGTTCCAACCTCATAAGGGACCAAAAGAGCACCAAATCTTGCCATAAAAGGGTTCAACAAACCCTAAATCTAGATAAGCAATAACAACAAGAAGGTAACTCGGATTTATTACCACAAAAGTGATGCTCTGGACTCCAAACCCACAGAAATGGCTCCTTCTTGCTTTCCCTTGGCTAGCTCTTCTCCTTTCCTTGCAACAATGGCACCTCCAAGGTCAATAATGGCCTCCTACTTAGCTCCAAAGCTCACACTCGATTAGGGTTTCACTCAAGGGGCTGGTGAGCACAAATGACGGCCATTAGGCCCTTTAAATAAGTCTCAAACCCGAGAAATTAGGGTTTCATTACACAGCGCTGACTCGCCGAGTCCATATCCTGGACTCGTCGAGTCTAGGCGCGATCCTGCGTTCAAATTCGCGCCCCTACTCGGCGAGTTTGAGCTCCAACTCGCCGAGTCCCCCTCACAAATCAACAAAATACAACTAACAAGATACCTGATAAAATCCGGCTGTTACAACTCTCCCCCACTTGGACTAGACTTCGCCCTCGAAGTCTCGCTCTAAAAACAGCTCCGGGTGCTGCTCCTGCATCATACGCTCTGGCTCCCAGGTCATCTATGATCCCCTCCGATGTTGCCACTGAACCAAATTATATAAATTTAAAAGTAGATTAGTGAATGTACGAATAGAAGTTCCAAAAAATGATATAAATTTTATTGATTATAATATTTTATAATTGTATTGCATGAACAAATTTATGAAAAAAGGTTTCTAAATTGATACAATTAAATTTTAGGTACTAAATTTGATATAAATAATTTTTAGGGATTAAATTTGTGAAAAATAAATGCATATTGAACAGTAGGAGATAATCATAATTTAAAAATAATTATTATGTAATGATTAATTGTAGGGTTGTCTGAATAGCCAAATGAGATGTCTCTTTAGTCAACCCTTTCAATAGTTATGAAAGGCCTCGGATGACAAGACAACTTTTAACGATTATATGGCATTGGAAAACCAATTTACCATATAGACCATCTCCAATCCACTTTCATTTTTTCTCCCAAAAATAAAGTGAAAAATAAGATAAATAACGTTTCATCTCCAACCTTACTTTATTTTTTATACTATTTTTATCTCTAAAAAGTATATTCATAGTAGATTCCAATCTACCAAATTATATAAATTATTATACACACCCATTCTATTAATTTGGTTTTAACAAATATATAATCTATATATTTTTTCCATTACAAAAATATTAAATAAATAAGATTATATTTATAATATTGAATTATAAGCTTTTGTAAAATACATAATCGTGTTTTAAAATTTCAATATGTATTTAAATTTTTATAGGAATTTGATAAACAAAGAACAAACTTTATATTTATAATTAATTAATATAATTTAATATATAACACAATATTCTAAGTATTAAATATTACATTTAATTATTATTAGTAGATAAAAATAAACTAGAAATATATAAATATATAAAATAATGGACTAAAACAGACAACTCAAGTTTATCCTATTTTAGGGGAAATGAATAATATAACCCCCCTACCCCCCACACCAAATGGAAGAATAAATGGGATGTGGTTGGAAAAAAATGGGGTAAGAAATTAAAAAATAATGAAATAGGTTGGAGATGCTCTTAAACCATCTATATTAGGTCTTTCAAAAGAGTTTGCAATGCCAATAAAACCAATCATTTTTCTATATATATGCAAGACTTGCAAGTGATTTTTTGTTATTATTTTAAGTAAACAATCATATTTAAATACTAAACCAATCAAAATTAGATGACCTGCTAATTTCTTTTTTCAAAACTTGATCAATGAGAAGAAGTTGATGTTTCTTTGCAAGATCTTAAACTTACACCGATATGGATTCTCTTTTATGTCCAACAATCTAATTCAACACTTGTGGACGTCGACGAAACTTAAAACAAAAACGTTTTTCATGTATAATATATAACTAAGTGTAAAACTCATGTATTACATGGGTTAATTAAAAAAATTATAAATATTTAAATATTTAAGAACGTTAGATTTACAAAAAAAAAAAAATAAAAAAAAATAATGAATTATTAAAAATGATTTTTTTTCTTTTAGATTTAAATAAATAAACAAAATAAACTAATGAACTTTAATTTGATAATTCTGAAATAACAAGGTAAATCCATTAATAAAATTGGTATTTATTTATTATTACATTTATTGTAATTATTATATTAAAATATTATATGAAATTTATTAAAACAGAAAAGCTCATAAAATGACATGTAAAAATTAATTAATTTAAAATAATCACAAAGTGACATTTAACGAATTGAATAAGAGTGTAATATGTAAAAAAAAAAAAAACACTTCATTTACCATAGTAGATATAAATATATATTAACAACTCCAAAAAAAAAAAAAAAAAAAAAAAGACCTTTTTATTATATGAAATAATAGGTAAGATGGAAATCATCATTTAAATTTAGATAAACATAATGAAGTGACCAAGAATATTCCTATAAAAAAGCATTTATATTAATAAAGTGTCTTGCAAAAGCGAAGTAATAAATACACTAACGTGTGATTAGATTCTACTATCAACTAAAATCCAACTCGTATTTTGTTTTGTTTTATGAACGACTACTACGCAAAATCTCCTAATTTGTTTAAAGAGCATGAAACAAACATTCTTGCCAAAATAGTACCAAGAAGCTTCCTACCTCATCATCTATGTTGGAAAGAAGCTTCCTTTTACAATAACAATTCACAAGCGACATGGTTATTAACTTTTCAAGGCAAAATTATGTTTTAATGATTTTCAGCGTACTTAGTTTTATAATGTTTTGTTTTATATTAAGGAATTCACTTCATATTTTAAGGATATGTTTGAGAATTTAAGATCTGTTTGTTTTTTTGAAAAACATATCTTCAAACCTCTTATTGTTGCGCGACGCAGCACATGCGCATCATTTTTCATCTCGCAGTTGTTTGTTTTTTAGAAGTCTTCGGATTGAAAAAACATTTGTGCGTGTTCTTCTTGATGCAGTACTTGCTTTGCCTCTTCCTATATCTTCTTCTTTTCTTTTCTAGCTAAAATATTGATTATATATTATATAAATCTTATTTCATATTTTTTTCATTTTTTATTCTTTTTGAAATTGTTTATTTTTTTATATTGAATAATAATAATTTGTTGATGAAATATCATTAATTTATGCTAAAATATCTTTAGTTTTTTTTTTGTTAAAATATCATTATTTTTGCTGAAATATCATAAATTCTTACCGAAATGTCATATATTTTTAAAATTTTGATATTAAAAACTATTTTCGAATTATAAAATCAGTTTATTTTTAATTTTTAATATCTACAGCAGCATGCAGATGTTAAAAAAACAAACACACTTTTTATTACAGTCTGCAGCCATTTGATCCACATCTTCTACTGCAGAGGGTTGTATAGTTGGTCTACAGACTTTATGAATTTTGCTTCAGAAAAACAAATAACACCGAAATAAATGTTATAATAAAAATATTATGTTAAATGTGAACTCTTTTTATTTTACAATATAATGGTTTAGCTCTTCAATTTATGAATACAACAGAGGAAAACAAAAATATATGTGAAAATAATAGGCGATTATAAATATTTTATAACTTTTTGGACCGTTTGTTTGCATTTTAAATATGAGAGTCGATCCTTACATAACATTTTTTTGTTATAAATATCAATTTATATATATGGTATTTTATTTATTTATTTATAATTTAGTTATATCACACCATCTTGCAACAAAGGACCAAACTGTTTCAGCCACTTCATAGAGAAAAAATAGATGTTACGTCGATTCCACCCCAACCCTACATAACGAACACAATATACCACTTAAATCCTCCCCCTCCCCCCTAGTAGCTTGAATCCAACAGACAACCGATCAACAACAAAATGCCAACAAAAAATCTTATTTTTTTTAGGTAATACTTTACACCACCAAATAGTTTGAGAATGACCCATTAATAAAACATCATCTATGTATCTTCTGCTTTGATTTATCGTAAACTCAACGAATTGTACAATCATCTAAATCATAAATCGTTATGATAAAAACTTATTGTTTTCAGATCAATTCCTTTTAAATATTCATTACCAACAGGACCGGCCTGGCCTATGCACATGCGAGGTGTGCGACTGTACATGGCTCGTGTCATTAGGAGGACTGAAATTTCAATCCATCACTAATCCATTGACCTATCGCAAATTTATCCCCATCTATTGATAATCCTAAATTATAGGGTCCATTTTTTGTTTTTGGATAGATCCTTAAAATTCAACGAAACAACTTTGAATCCCAACCCATAAACTCCAATGTTTCGTTTTGAATCCCAAACGCATAGATTCCAATCGGGGCACCACTTATATATTAATAGTATAGTATTGATTTGCTCCAATAGTTACATATGATGTACTAAATACGATTACATAATAATATGTATACTAGTTGTGAGACCATTTATTAAATGAGTTAATTAAAAAAAATTAAATATAAAAGTATAAATATTTGAGAACTTTAAATTTATAAGAAAATAAGAAAAATAATGAATTATTATAATATAAATATTTTTTATCATTTAAATTTAAACAGATAAACAAAAAAACTAATAAGCTTTACTTTTAAAATTTAAAGGTAAGTTTATTAATGATATTGATATATAAATTTATTACTATATTTATTGTAATTATTATATAAAATGACATCTGGAAAAAAAATAATTCAAAATACACTATAAAATAATATTTGGTAAATTAAATGAGAAAGTGACGAACGGTAAAAAAAAACTTTTATGTATTGAAGTAGAAGAAGAAGATTTTTAATAAATTAAAGGAAAAGACAGTATAAAATTGATCAATATCTTTTAGTTATCATTTTAAATTTTTATTCTTAAACTTAAATTAACTCATTTTTATATTCATATTTTTCGAATTACACCCTTTCCAAATACATGTTTGTGTCACAGGGTAACCACACGCGTTTAGAAGGATGATCATACTTCAGTTTCACACAGGAGGTTTCTTTGAAACAATTAAACCTTATTTCATGGAGATTTACACACAAATCCAAAAATCTAATCTTTTTGGCTTCTTCAGTCAGCTGCATTTCCTCGAACCTGCGTTTTATCCGTTTTATAAATGGCGCCGGTTGTTATTCTTCATTTTCTTAAAGCC
The DNA here is from genome assembly GCF_052625555.1 of Lactuca saligna. Classification (NCBI taxonomy): domain Eukaryota; kingdom Viridiplantae; phylum Streptophyta; class Magnoliopsida; order Asterales; family Asteraceae; genus Lactuca; species Lactuca saligna. The sequence goes on along the minus strand of NC_136417.1, from coordinate 38,570,931 downwards.
TTCTGGTTTCAGTTATTGGTGAAGCTCTTTTTCTTCTTCGTTTTTCATCATCTACTTCTATTTGATGTAATGCAACCAATTCTTCTTCATCTTCTTTCCAAAACCTCTCATTCCTGCTTTTTTGTTGATTATCGATTTCTTATTTTGTAGTAAAGCTCGAAATCATCGCAAGATCAGTAAAAGCACATACATCTACCGTAATTTGACAAGGTATGTGTTAGTGAATCTAAATTTTGTTTGAATGTGTCAATTCGGCGATTTTTAACCTAATCAGGATTTAGGTCGTGTAGTACGTGTGGTTTATCGTGCTCATTCATTGTTCATATGCTTATTGCATCAATTTTAATTCCGTATTTGTGCAATAACATTGAAAGGAAAGTAAACCGAAATTGGATCTAATTCTATTTGCTGTAGCATTTTTGTAAGCTCCGGCATGAATTAACTGTTCATAGACCATAGTTACTTCTGTATTAATTAATATAGAGGAACAAATATCAGTAAACGACGTCGTACCACTGGAGATCAAATTGACTGCTATTTTTTTCCCTTTAATTAAAAAGCGTAGTCGGATATTTGGATATGATAGATCATTAGGTCGTAGATTAAGATTAAGATTCGTATTGGTAGTTTTTGCGAAAGCAATCACATAATGAATATTAATAATTATGATATATCATTTTGTAGAAATCCGTAGATTGGTTTTGAAAAGATACCATGAGTCCATGAGGTGCTAAAAAAGCATTAAGTTGTAATAGTATAGAGTTGGTTATTGTGAAGTTAGAAATGTATTATTTAATATTATAAAATTTTGTTTCTGAAAGGCTTGATACCTAAAGGTAGATTCTTCCATTATTGACACTAGAGAATATTCATATAAGTAAATAATTATTTGTTTAATTATGTTGAGGATGTTTTATACAAATATACAATGATAAAATATTTGTTATTATAATATTTTGTAATGCTTGTTGATTGATAACAAAATTATCTAAAAAGTGTTTTTTGTTTTTATTTTTATTTTTTTATTTTTTATATCAATCATAAAAGATTTAAAAATTAAATACATTTCTTATTATTATTTTTTTTTAATTTCAATCATGATATTATTCAAAATATCAAATATTATTTGTAAGATAATATGTAATATAAGTTTTAATTGTATGTTACTATTAATTATTATTATTGTTAATTAATTTTATAATCATTCATTATATTAAAATGTTATAAAAAACTTAAGTTTAGGTTCAAAGTTTTATTTTCTTTGCATTAAATTATCTGACGTTAATCAACGAATCTCTAATCATTAATCTAATCTAATAAGTTTGAAAATCATGAAAATTTCAGATTAACATGATACTAGTAAGTTGCTGTTTTTTTTTAATCAATCCCTTTAGAAAAAACTCGCAGTTAGTAATCTAATGACAGGAAGTGCCATAAAAAACTCTAGAATTGTTAAAAAAAAATATTTATGGAGATAATAAAGTGACAAGTGCACATAAAAATAATCTTAAAGAGAAAAGCTACTTAAATTTTATAGATTTTGAAATGGTCAAATGTATAACTGGTATGATACGTTTTCAGGGCCTTAAGCATTCAGATAACAGGGCTTAGTTCAAATGGGTGAAGCAAACGCCATAATCCACCAGCATCCACCACCACAACCACCACCACCGCCTCAACCACGTTATGATCTTCCTCGTCAAGATCTACTTGCCGGTAACAATACCATCCTATAAATTCAAACTTCCTTGTACTAATAATATTATTGGGAATCTTTGAGGGCATTTTCGTAAAATACACAGATAAAAGACGAAGGGACTTCATCGATATCTGTGTTCCTTTATGTGAAGCATTAATTAAAGCAGACTGGCAAACCGCAAAACACATCATCGGTAGCCCCGAATACCTCTTACGTTACAGCATCAATGAAAACTGCGAAACACCACTTCACATTGCAGCATCGGCTCATAGCAACACAGACAGCATCGAATTCGTTCGATATCTTGTGGGTAAAATGAGCAGGGCGGATTTGCAACTTCAGAACAGAAATGGAAACACTGCTCTTTCTTTAGCAGCTATAGCTGGAAATGTTGAAATGGCTAGAATTATGGTTAAGAGAAATGGAGACTTGCCTACTATCCCTAATGGCGAAAACATGATGCCACTTTATGTTGCTGTGTTATTTGGAAACATAGAAATGGCAGATTATCTGTATGAAGAGTCTCAACAGATGAATGGTCCTGGTTGGACACCTATTAATAGGAGTTGGGTTTTCTTGAAGTCAATTGAAATGGATTTTTTCGGTATGTATTTTACATACCGATATAATAATAATACACAGAATAGGGGCTACCCATTCTGTGTATTATTATTATATTAGTTAGGTTAGGCCGCCTAACCTAACTAAATTAGTTGTATATTGTTACATACATTTAGTTATTAACTAATTTTGAAATATTATTTTTCAGATTTCGCTCTAAAAATATTGGAACACCACCCACTACTTGCTCAAAGAGGGAATGGACTATGTGCATTGGCTCGAAAGCCTTCTGCATTTAATGAAATAAAACCACATTACATCAGAAGCATCGTCAATTCAAGTATCTTTTCATTATGCATTTTGTTATAAACGAGCTTTTGTATGCCCTTTTCATTCATCAACTTTGGTTTCTTATTTGATTGTTGTGTTAATTTTACTTTTGCAGTCTTCCATTTGAAGGCGGAGTCAGTGGACAATAAAGCTGTGCAGTTACTAAGAGAGATTTGGACAAGTATTGAAGAAAAGCCGAAAGCTGAAATAGATACAATACTCAGAGGCCCAATAGCTCTGGTAGATGGAAGGCAAACTTACCCCTCTCGAGTGCTTTTTGTTGCTGCAGAAACAGGCAACACTGGATTTTTGGTTGAGCTCATCCGAAGATATCCTGACCTTATATGGAAGAGAAATGAAAACAATCAAAGTATTTTTCATGTTGCTGTTTCTCATCGTCATGAGGGTATATATAATCTGTTGTATGAGATTGGATCCATGAAGGCTTTGATAATTCCAGTCAAAGATCTAGAAGGCAATAATATGTTGCATTTGGTTGGAAAGAATGCAGAAAAAACCCGACTTCCACATGTGTCAGGGGCAGCTTTCCAATTGCAACATAAATTATTATGGTTCAAGGTACATATTTGATATTTCTCTCAAATATTATCCATTTTAATTTATTAGTCATTTACATTCACCATATTGTATGATAATCTCCTATATATGTTTGTGTTGTAGGAAGTGAAGTCTATGGTACCCCCTCTTTACATAGAAAAAAAGAACAACGATGACCTCACACCATATGAACTATTCACTAAAAACCACAAACGTTTAGTAACCGAAGGTGAGAAATGGATGAAAGGAACCGCTAGTAAATGCATGGTGGCTGCCGCCCTAATAGCCACCGTAGTATTTGCAGTCGCTTACACAATTCCTGGTGGCTACGACCAAGAAACCGGCTTTCCTATGTTTCTTCACAACGGTCCATTCATAGTATTTGTCATCTTAGATGCCATTTCCTTAATCTTGTCTTCCACTTCAATCCTTGTGTTTTTATCCATTCTCACGTCTCGTTATGCTCAAGAGGATTTTCTTGAATCATTACCCAAAAAGCTTTTGGTGGGTTTATTAATGCTTTTTCTATCCATAGTCACCATGATGTTTTCTTTTAGTGTTAGTTTCTTTGTGATATATCGTCACAAGTTTATTGTCATTGCAATCTTCATTAGTGTGGTTGCGCTTATACCTATTGTTTCCTATGCTCAACTACAATATCCTCTTGTGAAAGATGTGTTTAGTTCGACGTATCGTTCTAGGTATCTCTTTAAGCCCAAGAAACCAGTGTTTTATTATCAAAATCCAAGGGTCTAGTAGTAGTTGTTGTTGTTGTTATTATTGTTGTGTGTTTGGTTTGGTTTGATAAAGATTTTGTTTCGAGAACATGTATTGAAACTTGTTTTTTATTATTAAAGTTTATAGTCGGTTCTTTCATGTAAAGTATATGTGCCTCACGTTATGTAGTTTTATTCTTTCATTCATGAATATTCTTTGTATCTCTTTTTAGAAGTATTGAAATTTGGTTTGTCATTTTCTTTTTAAACCATCCTCTTCTCATAACATACACGTGAGCATCATAACTTTAATTTTAACAGATTACACATAGAAAACATATTTAAAAGTATTGTGTTTCATAATTGAATAGCCAAGTGCAAAATTGTATTTCAAAATTCGTATTGATAATACTCATTATAAAAAAAGTAGTCTTGTAGTATATGTGATAAAAAGTAATAAATTAAATATATGTGTAGATTTCTTGTAATATAAAGTTAGTTTGTAAGCTTAGGTACCCAAACTCACTCCCAGCACACGTGTTTTACATCTGCTTCCTCCATCGCTTTTATCAGTCATGATTAAATCCACTCTCCAACGTCTCTCCCCCTCGACAAATTCCATGATTCTCTATTTGGTTAGGGCTCATATCGACGACGTCCCACCGATGGAGAAGAAGCCGACAAGAGGAGTCGATGAAGGACAAAGAGGCTAATGTAGGCAGCAACGACTTAGTATTGCAGTCCTTCTCCGCTTCACCGCTTCCAATCCAATGATGTCTACCTATGATGAAGTTTAAAGACCATTACTCAGACAACCGATGCATCTCATCGACTTCCCCCTCTATTCTACTCTCTTAACCCTCTTTCTGTCTAACCCTAGATGACATAATCGACGAACAACTGTCATCGACAGTGTTACTAGCTATGCTACTACTTGAGGAAATTCAAAAATACAAACTGTAGACGACTGAGAGGCTACGATCTATAGGTTAGAAGATGTTTAGTTGTAATGCCCCGTTTCGAATAAAGTCCTAAATCGAGGTTGTGGCCCGAAGAGTGCTCATCATAAGGATTAGGGCCTTTATAAAGGTAAGATTTAGGCACATTTATATGTGGGTAATGTAGGTATGTGACCCAATAGCCCGGTTTGCACTTTGGGGCAAGGGTAAAATGGGAATGTAGTGTTTCAAACTTCTTGTATGAATTTTGGATTTTAGTTCGGCTGGGTTTCAGGTTAAATAAAGTTTATAGAAGTGTAGGGCTTCTCTTTACCTTTCCGTAGATATAAGGATCGTCGGAATCGGATTTATAACGAAGAAGTTATGGCCTTCGGAAGTTTCATGGTTTTCAGGCTTAGCCGAGTACGCGAGAGTACTAGTGAAAAAGGCAGTACGTTGGGCGTAATGACCAGGATGGTCGCGAATGTTCTTCAAAGTACGTTGGGCGTACGCCAATCAGATCAGAACCCTATTTTAGGGTCTTGGACCCTATTTAAACACTTTATCTCATAACCTAACCCTAATATCTTCAACCTCCACCCCTCTAAACCCTAGAAATCATCCTTAATCATCCATGGTGACATTTTGGAGCTCATGGAGTCCGTTTTTGGAGTATTTGTTCCATTTCCAAGAAGGTGGAGTTGATGCAAAGATGGAGGATCAAGGAGAAGCTTATGGATCTGGCTTTTGTGACTTATTTTCAGCTTATTGAAGGTATAAAGCTTTGAACTTGATCATTCATCTCTTAGATCTACCATTTATGGGTTTTGGTCCCTTTTTGGTCCCACAGATGAAGCTTTATGGTTCAAATCTGATTCTTAGGCTTAGGGTTGCCACCCTTGGTGCTATTTGAGTCCTTAAGGCAGAAAGTTGCCATCTTGGAGGTCTTAATGGGTTCATGCAAGAGTTATAGCCCTTTTCATGGAAGTAGATTGCTATACTTTGAGTATTGGGTTCATATGGGTCATATAAGTCACCAAGTCAGCGACTTTATGGATTAAGACGTTAAGTAGAACTCAGATCTATAATTTGGTCCCTTGGTTAAAGCATTAATAGCTTAATAGCATAAAGGACTTAACAGAGTAGTACGCTGGGTGTACAAGATGGTACACACAGCGTACAAGTCACGAACCTAGTACGCGCTGCGTACAACTAAGTACGCCCTGCGTACTCAGTCAGAATGGGTTTCGCTTTTTGGGCTTCGGTGTAGACCAACTGTTTGGCTTGTTTATCTTGGGCTCGTTGGGTCATCTGGTTGTGGGCTGTTAATGATGTGGGAAAAGGCCCCAAAAGGATTTAGTCCCAATTTAGAAACTTGGGTCATGGTTTGGGCTACAAGTGTTTTTTAGCATTTTGGGCTTAAGTGTTTGGATTATTATTGAACCATCGGGATGCTAGGTGGTTTGGACTGAAAAGAAGGATTCGGGCCTCATGGCAAGACCCAGGTAGAGGTTTGGGCCCAATTTGGAAAATTGGGCCATTGATGGATTTATGGACATTATAGTGTTGGGCTTTTGTTTGAGTTAGGCCTTAGATTTGGGATCATACTGGGCTAGGGGTAGAATGGTCATTTTACCCCCATGCATGGATTAAGGATTATAGGATGGGACCCCATTGCTAATTGGGTATATTGAGCGGTATTGATAGCTCAGGAAGTGGTTAGGACAGCAGCTAAGGATTTCTTTCAGGAAGCTTCTGCATTCAAGGTGAGTTATCCTCATTGTACTCAAGGGTCTAAGGCACCAAGGCCAACCCTATGTTTGGTTATTAGGATTATTACTATTGTGATATGTTAACTCGGTATCCTGGTAGATAGGATGGTTATATGCTAGTATGATCTGTTAGATAGGTATCCTCGTAGATCGGATGTGGTTGTGCTTAATGGCCTATAGTTGGTTTGACTTTCTGCATGCTAGTTGTTATGCCAGTTAGGTAGATCTGTAGGACTACCTGTAGTATTATGTGATTCTCTGTATGTGCATTAGTTGTGTTATATGTCAACTTATTATGTGGGATGGGTTGAAGAGAAACTCCTCCGTGCAGTAGCCTACTAACCCGGGAGGATTCCAGATATGAGCTGAGAGAGACTCGTATTGTGGGCTCGATGGCAATCCAGATGTGAGATGTGGGTCTGGAAGGCAACACGGACTCACATTGTGGGCCCAAGGGTAATCCAGTCTATAAAGTTGTGGACCCAGTACATGCTGTTATTCGTATATGCATTATTTGAAGTGTATCCGTATGTTGGCATTCCAACCCAATGGTTGAGGGACTGGGGTATTCCATCCCGATGGATGATTGGACCCATAGTATGTTGTTTATGATTATATGTGTATTGTTGTGGCTATGGGTAGTTTGGGGTAACTCACTAAGCTTTCGGGCTTACAATTTCAGTATATTGTTTCTGGTTCAGCGGATGATTATGGGAAGGCGATGGCGTGACCGTACACTTCCTCGATTGATAATTATGATTTCTGGGAACTCTGATGATTAAACTATTTTGAAAACAAATTGTAATAACTAAATGGTTTTATATGATTTAAAAAGTTTTAAATTGGCTCGAATTTTATGGATGTTACAGTTCAATCGATGTCTTATTTCTTCGATTTTCAAACTTTTGAAAGATGAGTGATGGCGTAGATTATATACATCAATCTAGTAGAACGAGAACTATATATATATATATATATATATATATATATATATATATATATATATATATATATATATATATATATATATATATATATCACTCTTTCTCTCATCATTGTATTCTGTTTTGTTATGCTAAAAATAAGAAGAACAACAGAATCAACTAAGATGTTGAAGGTATACATAGTTGTGAAAAAAGTTTGCAATGTCACCTAACTGGGTGTTCATTGACCTGGTAATTATTTTGTATTTATTTGATCATTTTTGTCGATGGTCTACAACTCGCCATTGCTAAAAAAGCATAGTAAATTATCAAAAAAAATCTTCCATTCATGAATTTCTCAAAAAATAAGGTTATCAAAAGATGTTTAACTATTTTTGAATATGCAAAACCTTTCACTTCACATTATTAGCATATTATATTATTTGTATCTTTATATAAATATAGATATATTTGTAAATATCCTTTCCTGATTTATCTTTTGTAATCTTGGGTTTTCAACTTTATGTAACATCCTGTTTCGAGAAGTTTCTTATTTCGGGATTATGGACAATAAATGGATCAAGTAAAGGTATTGGGTTTCAAAGGAATAAGGTTTAGACCATATTGGATGTTGATAATATTAGTTATGCGATATAATCCCTTGGTTTGTGTTTTGGAGTCAATGGGTAAAAAAGGAAAAGTGATGTTTTGGACTTCTTTAATGGAATAAGTCACACATTGATAGGTTAAGGATGTTGGGTGTCGATATCTCAGAGATGTTGGCTGTTGACTGGGTTCTTCAGTCACTTCCTGATTCGTATAGTGAGTTCGTAAGAGAGTACTATACGATGGTTCACGACGTGACCCTCATTGATTTGACCTATTTGCTTATTGATGCTGAATCAGCGGTGATTTGGAGCACTGGTCAAGAAAATTTGATTGGTCGATCAAAATCCCATACTTCATTGGACACTAGCTACATTGGAAGTCCAAAAAAGGTTGAGATTGTCCCTTGCTATGTACCAAAGGAGTCCATTTGCTTTTACTGCCAAGAGAAGGGGCATTGGAGACAAAGTTGCCCTGTTTACCGAAGAGATCTAAGAGATGGGAGAGTCAAGACGTATGGCTCTACTTCAGGTAAAATCTGTTAACTAACTCTATAAGTTCCTATTTTTTGGTTCTTAATACATGATGTGATAAAATTACATTTTGATGTTTTGCAGGATCGAAGAAAAGAAAGGAAACTTAAGGAAGAAACGTGTTGAATCTGATCACGAAGAAATGGATTTCGATCGCATGGATTCAAAGATCGGATTTTTGAGCTGCTACTTTAGAGTTAGGGTAGATTGCTAAGAAATATGTAATAGCATAGTTTTTCAGTTGAATTGCATTGTAAGGACAAGTTTTTCCGTAATAAAATAAATTTTGAGTTTTATCTTATTTATTTATTCTTACAATGGCATGTATGAAAAAATTGATGTTTGTGTATTTCTATTATTAGCAAAATGGATTTGATTCTTAATTTGGTTATTTGTAGAAGTGTCGAGAGTTTACCAAATAGGGAGAGTTTCTCATCGCCCAAGTTTCAATTGGATAGAAACTTGGGATCATGCAACGTGTATTGTATGATGAATGAAAAACTTTCACATTTGGGAAATTTAGACTAATTCTTTGACAAAGTGTCAATTGAAGGACTAGGAGATCGAGTACACTAGGTCGTACCTTGATCAAGTCTACCACAAGAGTGACAATGATGCTCGTCATGATTTACTAAAGTTTAGTAAATATGGTTATACATATAAGATTGAGTGTAATTCTAAGTTGATTGAAAGAGTTTCAATCAATAGCAGAATGAATAAGAAGAATAAAGTAGGAAGAAAGATAAATTTTCTCTATTCTAAGAAGAAGGTAGAGTACCTTTTATTGTGTTTTATGATATTCTTAATGATTAAGAACCATATCTCAATTGATCCTCTAAGTGAGTCTTAGTACATTTGTATGTCTAAGAAGAGGAATCGGGAATTGTAGAAATGGTTAAAATCAAGAAGGCAATCATACTTCGTTCCAATATCAAGTCTTAGAGTCAAGATTGTGACTTGAGTGAAAAGTCTTAAGTAGGTTTGTAACACTTATCAAATGTAGAATAAGAAAGTTATGATGTCTTGGATAAGACAAATACCAACTAGGATCAATTGAATGAAGTGTTAAACTTGATAAGAAGCTACACTAACTCTTGAATATTTGTTTTGTCCAGAAATGTTTCTTGACAAGAGAACATCATATGTCAAGGAGTTAGTGAGAGTCTTAAATGTCTTGAAAAGTTTCAAGAACAAATCAAGAGTAAACCTAGTTGATGATCACTAGCACGTGACTTAAGGTTTATAACCTGTCATACTTTCTGTGCCATTCCAGTTGATTTAATTGTGTATGTGAGTTCTATGAATTCTCATTTGAATGCATAAAGGCAAGCACCTTGATCAATGGAAAGTACATTGATAGGTAAGGGTGAGCTGCTTAACAACCTGGAAGCAATGGTGGGCACTCGTGCTGCCATGAGGCAGGAAATTGAGATTGAACAAGTTCAGTCCATATTAGTTGGATTTGTCACAAACATTGTCTTATGATTGTTGTTATGACAAATTTAAATGGATAGGAACGCATACATCATAAAATCTAAGTGTCATAAGGTTTCCCTCCTTCATGAAAATGATTGTGAGGAAATGCTTTCACTAAGAGAGATTTTAAGGAGATAGTAGTTGTGTAAATTGTATTCTCAAATTCGATTATGATTACGGCATCCCTCTCCATAGTTCGAATTGTGAGATTTGGCAATTAGTTTGAACATTTGGGACTTAGTTTCATAAGTTCTAAAATTGCTTAGACACACATAAGCTATCTAAGAAAAGGTGTATGAGTTTAAGAAGCTTAGATAAAGGATTATCAAAGCATCTAGTATTAGAAATATGAACTTAAGGAATTCAATAAGCATTGTTTTATGGAAGTTCAACTGCTTTCTGAATACATGTCAAAGCTAGTGGGAGCATAAGTGTTATGCCAATAAGGATATAATCATCATGTTAGTGGGAGCATGATTATTATGGTAAGTATTGCAAGTTAGCAATATGAATTATAGAAAACAAGAGTTATACTTTGCAAAGTCGCAAGGGTTGAAAAGTTGTTTTGCTATAATTAAGGGAGAGAATATTATATTTCATTTCAAATCTAAAGGCTTAGATTGTGGAATTTTAATCAAATTTAGTCAAATATATATGAATGTTGTGTTGGAATGGTTCAACATGAGGAAATTCTATATATGGAAAGGATAATTGCATTCTCAAAATTTGGTTATGATTACGGCATCCCTTTTCATAATCAAAATTGTGAGAACATGGCAATTAGAAATATTATAGCAAAAGACTAGTAAAGTATCACGTCTTTATGTAAGACATTATGAATCGTGTCCCATACGCTTCGGGTATAGGATCGATTGCATACGCTATAATGTTTGATCGTTCTAAAATTTTCCAAATGCTTAGTGCATTAAGAGGGAAAAGGGACTAGAACGGTTTTTAACTGAAATTATTAAACAACGATCAAATGACGATCTAAGGTTTGCCAAGGATTTGTTGCTTGTGAGTAGTTGGAAGTATAATGTTGGATGGACTATATCGACATTATTGAGAATAGATAAGATTCTATTAAGAATGAGTTGTCGTATGGAGAATATTCCATATTGGGAGTTGTAAATTAAGAATTTATGTCTAAATTAGAAAATTTTATGCAAAAAGGATGTTCAAAGGAATGTACTTTGAGTAAAAGACATCACATCTATAGAATTGTTTTGTAACAATTCCTGATAGATAACCTTGTATTTTCATTGGCCAAGTCTTGGTGACTTTCGTGCTATGACTTTATGAAAGGATCGTTGTATAATATGTTAGAATCTAACATATTCTAGTAGTGGCAAGAACCTTGTATTCCTAAACTAATGATAAGGACAGGAAATTGTGAAATGAGCATCATTGGAAAAGTTTTCAATTGATCTATTTCACAAAGTATAAACCATAGGTAAACATAGTGTACATGTTCAGAGCATGGGACAAATATTGTTGAAATTCAAGTAATAAGTTGATTAGCTGAAACATTAAACAATTAATAATGAGTAATCAATATGGTGTTTAAATAAAAGTGTTTTATTTACACTCAAAAGTTTTGGGGCCATATAGGATTAAGTGTTATTGTGTTTCAATTTTGCATGTTATGACTTCCAGAATAACTGGGTTATTCGAGCCTCCACAGTCAGTCATACGTTGGAAGTAGGTATGAAGCAAGACTGTCATGAAGAGTCTGTAGATTGTCTAAAGAGTTTAGACATAGCACAAGTTTGCTGCCGAGTTCATGAGTGCTTTGATAAGATTAGAGTATTGGATTAAACCCACGCTCACGTGAATCACTTGATAGATTTTATCACAAGTGATTGTGAAATGATAATATTGTATATTCTAGAAATCGAGACGTGTGAGTTGTTATTTGCTGGTCATTTGCACATTGATGATAAGTAAACACACTAGTAACTTCGTGTTATAAAACTTATTGTTGTGTGTGACTTGATGAGTAAGTGCAAGCGAGCATTTGAGTCGAGGTTTATCCATTCCTTTTACCCAAAGTGGGATAAAAGCGATATCTGTGGGCCCCTCGATGATTTAGTGATGACACCTAAGCGCTTGGCCAAGCCAGGACTAAGTTGATGTGTTCAATTGTAGTCTGTTGTCAGTCGTCATAAATCGGATGTCGGAAAACAATATAGAGAGAATGATTAAAATTCATGTCTTGTGACGACTGATAACAGCCTACAATTGAACACATTATCCAAGTGCTACGATTGATGATCGCCTGATCAGGTTTTGAAGTTATGCAAAATAGTTATTAGACTTATCCAATTGGGAGACTGGTTGATTAGTGTCTAAGTCCATAACTATTTTGGTATGTACTTGACCCAATTATGAGCATGGTCCTTTTGGACTGCCTTCACTATAGCAATATGTAGGATGAATTAAGGAGAGAAAGGTTTAATTATGATTTATTAATATATTATAAGAATAATATATTAAAGGAGAAATCATATTGTTTAATTAATATAGTCAAGAATTAATTTAAAATTAATTTGTGGCTAAAAGAGATTAATTAAACTTAAGGGCTGGATTTGTAATTATAAGATAATTGCAATTGGGCTATGGATTACCTAATAATATAAGTTGGAAGAATTCTATGGGAAGCCCATAAGGAATTCATCCAAGGGATATTCCAAAGGGGTCCATGGGCTGCTTAGGGCCTAAGCAGTCAAATTAGGATTTCCTAGCTTGATAACCCTAATAGCCTAAGTATATAAGGAGCCCTTAGGCACCAAAAATGTGGCTAACACTTGGATTAGGGTTTCCAACCGTTTTTGGTGCCTCCTCTCTCTTCCTTTCTTCATTTTGTTGCTTAGTGGTGTTTGTGACTCCATTATAGGTGCAACACTTGAGGCACTAAGCTTTCTGAAGCCAAGGAATTGATTGTTATTGCTATATAACAATCAAAGTTTAGATCTAAACCCTATTTTATGTTAATATGATTAATTGTATGCTAGATCTTGGGTTTATAGCTTTGGATATTCAATTGCATGTTCATTAGACAAACTAGATCCAAAAGCTATTAAGGTTTGCATGTACACCATAGGAATGATGTATTGCTCGAAACCCATCAGCAGTACCTTACCTTTATATGCCCAGATATCACCTATGTCGTTCAAAAGGTCTGCCTCTTCTTGCATGCCTCATGTGAACCCCATTCTCAGTTCATGAAGCGCATACTCCAATATCTACAAGGTACCATTAGTTATGGATTACAGATTGTTGTTTCTCCTGCTCACACTCTAAAGACTTATTATGATGCTGACTGCGGCGGCTGGCCCTACTCCTGTCGATCCATGTTTGGCTATTGTGTCTTTTGGGGAGATAAACTTGTCTCTTGGTCAACCAAACGACAGCCTACCATCTTCCATTCAAGTGATGAGGCAAAGTACCGATATGTTGCTAACGCTGTTGCCAAAGCCACGTGGTTGAGAAATCTTTTGGTCGAACTGCACGTACCTTTGCGTAAAGCCATTTTCTCTATTGAGACAATATTTTTGGTGTCTACCTCTCACAAAACCCTATTCAACATTAGCGCACGAATCATGTAAATATCGATATACATTTCGTTCGCGAAAAGGTTCGATTTGGACAAGTCAAGCCCTCCATATTCTTTTCTCTCTACAGTATGCAAATATCTTCACGAAGGGGTGCCTTGCCATCTGTGCCAGTAGTTCAGGACCGGTTTGAGTGTTCGTCCTACTATCGCTCAAATTGCATGGGAATATTCACATATTATATTATTTGCATCTTGATTTAAATATAGATAGATTTGTAATTATCCTTTCCAGATTTATCTTTTGTAATTTAGGTTGCCAGCTTTGTATCTTCCTTATATATTGGAATCATCATTCAATAATAAGTTAAGAGAGATATACCATTCAATACACATGCCTCTTAATCATCAACTTAAATAACAATGTTACGATATATTGGAAGCCTCAAGAAAGGATTGGAAACTATGCATTTTGGTGTCACTTATTTGAGTTGGTAGTTGATAAGTTACTTGAAGTCGTGAATATTAAAACTGTTGGATTAGTGTCTAAGTCCATAACTGTTTTGGTATGTACTTGACCCGATTATGAGCATGGTCCTTTTGGGTTGCCTTCACCATAGCAATATGTAGGATGATTTAAGGAGAGAAAGGTTTAAATATGATTTATTAATATATTATGAGAATAATATATTAAAGGAGAAATCATATTGTTTAATTAATATTGGTCAAGAATTAATTAAGAATTAATTTTGTGGTTAAAAGAGATTAATTAAACTTAGGGGACTGAAGTTGTAATTATAAGATAATTATAATTGGGCTATGGATCACCTAATAATATATAGGTTGAACGAATTCTATGGGAAGCCCATTAGAAATCGTCCAAGGGATATGTTTAAGGAGTCCATGGGCTGCTTAGGGCCTAAGCAGTCAGATTAGGGTTTCCTAGTTGTAAACCCTAATAGCCTACATGTATAAAAGGGACCCTTAAGCCCCAAAAACGAAAATAACACTTCCATTAGGGTTTCCAGCCGTTTTTGGTGCCTCTTTTTCTTCTCCTCTTCATCCAAGTTGCATATGGTGTTTGTGACTCCATTAGAGGTCCTACACTTGTGGTACTTGCTTTCAAGAGCTAAGGAAATTCAAGGAACTAGTTGTTATTGCTATATAACAACAAAAGGTATGTATTCTAGCTTTATATATGAATTTCGAAAATTATAGTAGCATGCCAGGTTTCTTTTTGTGTTCATAAAGTTGTATAACTAATAGTGAAAACATAGATCCAATACTAGGGTTGCATGCACACATAGGATTGTTTGTATAAGACCCATCAGTGGTATCAGAGCCATTGGTTTTTGTTTTCAATTAGCTTTTATTCAAATTTGTGAACTTGACATATTAGGGTTTATGGCTAATAAACCCTAAAGGCTAGGTAATTTTCGCAATTAGGGTTGCAAAACCCTAGATGGCGATTTTTGCTAGGGTTTCCCAAATCCTTGCCTTAGCCTCCAAGATTTTGAAATCTAGGGTTATCCAACCCTTGGATTTCGAAATTACCTCCTTCCCCAAGGTTAGATCCTAAATTTTAGGGATTTGGATAATCCCATATCTTGTAATTATCTTTTAATTGTTAAATATGGTAATTAAAGATCTTGTATTATCCCATCCTTTATTTTCGAGATTTAGAGAGGGATTCAAGGGATTAGGATATCTTAGATGTATAATTGGTAATTATCCTCATGATCTAGATAATCCCTTGTGATTTAATAATTTAAATTAATTGTTTAATTTATGGTAATTATTAAATCAAGAGTTTTAATATTTAAAATTTTAATTTAAATGTCTTAAATTCGAAAATTTTAAGTGAGATTAAAACCTAATTGTTTTGAAGAGTTTCAAAACTTGCCCTCAAGTTTTGGAATTTAAATTGTTGATTAAAAGTTAATTTTGAAAGTCTAAAATCCAAAACCCTGATTTTGAAAAGTTCAAATTAAACCCTTATGGTTTTATTAAATTAATTAAGTGTATAATTAAAAGAGATTTAATAAATCCATAATGATTTTGGTTAATTAAAAGTATAATTTAAACCACCTAGTATTTTAAAAGTGTAAAATACACCCTTATACTATATATAACATTAAAAGTTTAATATTATATATGTATAACTAAAAATTCAGTGTTACCGTTAGTAGGTCTCATTCACGAAGCTAGTCTATAAGGGATGTTTAAGGAAATTGCCTATAAAATGGCGATTGAATGGGTATCCACTCTTACCCACCGCACTCTTGACTAGTGGAGGGTCGTTAGCCGAACGGGTAGGATAGGACAGAAACCTTCCATTATAAGTATAATGAAGTACAAAGTAACTAAATGCTTTTTCAAATTCCCAAATCATAGTTACTTTAGGCAAAATGTGAAATTGTATGCTAACCCATGGAATTACACTTCGTACCCTTGTCAAACGTTAGTGGAGCGTGTGTGGTTAACCGGCACACTAATTTGGGGATGACATTGGTGGCAAAGGGTGGCTCGATGCTTATCATAGATCAATGGAGCGTGTGTGGCTAACCGGCACATTGATTAGGTGATAGTAGCATTGGGTGCACCACGTGATTCGTATGGTTATTTACACCTTGTTTGTGATCCTCGGCATCCCAGTCACGAATAGTAGGGCATAATCGAGATTAAACATGCCATTGAAGAGTTCAATGAGTCTCAAAAGATCTAGGAGTTTCAATTCATTTAAAACTTAAACTTCTTTTTCGTTTTTCATGGTGGAAATTGGTAAATCATCATTTACCTACCTTCAAATATTCTGCAACTAGATTACGACATCCCTCTTCTAGGTTGTAGAGTATTGTGTTGGATCCTAGCTTGATGTTTCATTTGGGTGTTGCATCAAGAATTCTAATCAACTTAACTTGAATTTTCTCCCGTTTTGTAGATGTCTGAATCTTACAATGGTCTTCCCAAATCCTTTGGAACAAGCTTTCCAAATGAAGATGACGTTCCGAGATACGATCAAGGAAATGAGAGTCATGCTTCACTTCCTCCACCTCCTCCAATTATTCTCCCTGACCCACAAGTTCAGAGGCTTGAAAAGTTCAAGCTCACTCAAGCCCTTTTGGCAAGTAAACACGAAGATGGGAAACCTGTGTGTGCGCACGTCTTAGAGATGAAGTCATACATTGATAGGTTAAACATGTTGGGTGTCGAGATTTCAAGTGAGTTGGCTGTTGACTGGGTTCTTCAGTCACTTCCTGAATCATATAGTAAGTTCGTTAGAGAGTACTATATGATGGACCACGACGTGACCCTAATTGATCTCACCTATTTGCTTATAGCTGCTGAATCAGCAATGATTTGGCGTGCTGGTCAAGCAAATTTGTCTAGTGAATCAAACTCCCAAACTTCAATGGACACTGGCAACATTGGAAGTCCAGAAAGAACTAAGTCTGTGATTGTCCGATGTGTTGTGCCAAAGGAGTCTATTTGCTTTTATTGCCAAGAGAAGGGGCATTGGAGACGAAGCTGCCCTAATTACCTGAGAGATCTAAGAGATGGGAGAGTCAAGACGTATGGCTCTGCTTCAGGTAAAATCCATTAACTAACTCTTTTAAGTTCCTATTCTAGATTCTTAATACATGATGTGATAAGATTACATTTTGATGTTTTGTAGGATCGAAGAAAAGAAAGGAAGCTTGAGAAAAGAAGTGAGCTGAATCTGATTATGAAGAAATGGATTTCGATCGCATTACTTGAAGAATGGATTCTTGAGCTGCAACTTGGAGTTAGAATAGATTGTTAACATAGTTTTTCAGTTGAATTGCATTGTAAGGACAAGTTTTTTCCGCAATAAAATAAATTTTGATTTTGTCTTATTTATTTATCCTTGCAATGAAATATATGAAAAATTGATGTTCATGTACTTCTATTATTAGCAAAATGGATTTGATTCTTAATTATGGAAATGTCAAAAGTGTACCAAATAGGGAGACTTTCTCATCGCCCAAGTTTCAATTGGACAGAAACTTGGAATCATGCAATGTGTATTGTATGATGAATGGAAAACTTTCACATTTGGGAAACTTAGACTAATTCTTTGGCAAAGTGTCAGTTGAAGGACTAGGAGATCAAGTACACTAGGTTGTGCGTTGATCAAGTCCACCACAAGAGTGACAAAGATATTCGTCATGATTTACTAAAGTTTAGTAAATGTGATTATACTTATAAGATTAAGTGTAATTCTGAGATTGATTGAAAGAGTTTCAATGAATAGTAGAACGAATAAAGAAGAATCGAGTAGGCAGAAAGATAAAAGTTTCTCTTTTCTAGGAAGAAGGGAGAGTACCTTTTATTGTGTTTTATGATAAGTCTTAAAGATTAAGAACCATGTCTCAATAGATCCTCTAAGTGAGTCTTAGTGCAATTGCATGTCTAAGAAGAGGAATCAAGTATTGTAGAAATGGTTAAATCAAGAAGTCAATCACACTTCGTTCCAATATCAAGTCTTAAAGTCAAGATTGTGACATTGAGTGAAAAGTTTTAAGTAGGTTTATAACACTCATCAAATATGGAACTTGGAAAAGTTTTCTTATTCTTGTACATTTGAGATTGGTAAGTTGTGATGTCTTGGATAAGACAAAGACCAACTAGGACCAACTTGTGAAGTGTTCTTGTCTTGATAATAACTGCACTGACTCTTGAATATTTGATTGTCAAGAAATGTTTCTTGACAAAGAGAATCATATATGTCAAGAGGTCAGTGGGAGTTTTAATTTTTTGAAAAAGTTTCAAGAACAAATCAAATAAACCTTATCGATCATCACTAGCGCACGAGTTGAGGTTTACAACCTATCGTGTTGACATTATTTTGATTCTGTGCCAATCCAATCGAGTTAATTATGCATGTGAGTTCTATGAATTCTCATTTGAATGCATAAAAAGCAAGGACCTTGATCAATGAAAGTACATTGATAAGAAAGGGTGAGCTGCTTAACTACTTGGAAGACGTGGAGGGCAGCTGTGCTACCATAAGACAAGAAATCAAGATTAAGAAAGGTCAGTCCATATGAGTTTGAATTTGTCATAAACTTTGGTTTTAACAAATTCACATGGATAGGAACAAATACACCATTTAAATCTAAGTGTCATAAGATTTCCTCATTCATGAAAATGATTGTGAGGAAATGCTTTCACTGAGAAAGATTTTAAGAAGATAGTGATTGTAAAATTGCATTCTCGAATTCGATCATGGTTACGGTATCCCTTTCCATAATTTGAATTGTGAGGTTTGGCAATTAGTCTTAATTGTTAAGACACACATATGAACTATCTAAGGCAAAGGTGTATAAGTTCAAGAAGCCTTGATAAAAGATTATCAAAGCACTAAGTATTAGAAACATGGACTTAAGAAATTCAATAGTTATTGTCTTTCTGAAAGTTAAGATGTTTATGAATACATGTCGAAGCTAGTGGGAGCATAAGTGTTATGTTTTATAGTAATCATCATGATAGTGGGAGCATAAAAGTTATGATTGTATGATTATTATGGAAAGTATTGCAAGTTAGCAATATTAATTATAGAAAAACAAAGATTCAATTTGCAAAGTTGCATGGGTTGAAAAGTTGTTTTGCTATAATTAAGGGAGAGAATATTATACTCCGTTTCAAAATCTAAAGCTTAGATTAAGAAATTTTAATATTTTCAGTCAAAGGATACATTGTGTGTTCTTAAAACGATTATGATTACAGCATCCCTCTTCATAGTTCGAATTATGAGAACATGACACATAAAATATTATGGCAAAAGATTGGTAAAGTATCATATCTTTATGTAAGACATTATGCATCGTGTCCCATACGCTTTGGGTATAGGATCGATTGCAAATGCTATAGTATTTTACCATTCTAAAATTTTCCAAATGTCTAGCGCATTTAGAGGGAAAAAGGGACTTGAATTGGTTTTGACTAAAATAATTAAACAACTATCAAAGGACAATCCAAAGTTCGACGAGAATTGGTCGCTTGTGAGTAGTTGGAAGTATAGTATTGGAAAATATGGAAATGTTTCCATATTGGATGGACCATATCGACATTATTATAAATAGAAAAGATTCTATTAAGAATGGGTTGTCATGAGGAAAATATGGAAGCGTGTTCATATTAGGAAGTAAATATTGAAAATCTTTGTCCAGATTAGAAACTTTTATGCAAAAGGATGTTCAAAGGAATGTACTTTGAGTGAGAGACATCATATCTAAGGAATTGTCTTGTAACAATCTCTGATAGAAGACTTTGTAATATCATTGGCAATAGTGCAGTGACATTATGAAGGGATCGTTGCATAAAGTGTTAAGATCTAGCATATTCTATAAGTAACGAGAATTTGATATTCTTACACTTATGAAAATGGATTTGGAGTTGTGAAATGAGAATGATTGGAAATGTGTTCAATTGATCTATTTCACAAAGCATGGACCATAGGAAACACGGTGTGCATGCTTAGAGCATGGGACAATTGCTGTTGTAATTCAAGCAATGAGTTGATTATCCGAAACATTAAATGATAAATAATGAGTAATCAATATGGTGGATAAATAGAAGGGTTTTATTTACTCTCACAAGTTTGGGGCCATATAGGATTAAGTATTGTTGTTATGTTTCAATTTGCATGTTTTGACTTCCAGAATAACTAGGTTATTCAAACATCCACAGTTGGTCATACGTTGGGAGTAGGTATGAATAAAGACTGTCATGAATCTGTCTGTAGATTGTCTGAAGTGTTTAGACATGGCACAAGTTTGCTGCAGAGTTCGTGAGTGCTTTGATAAGATTAAAGTATTGGATTAAACCCATGCTCACTTGGATCACTTCACGGTTTTATCACGAGTGATTAGTGAGACGATAATATTGTATATTCTTGAAACCGAGACGTGTGAGTTGTTATTTGTTGGTCAGTTACACATTGATAATAAGTAAACGCACCAGTAACTTGGTGTTATAAAACTTATTGTTGTGTGTGATTCAATCAGTAAATGCAAGCGAGCATTTGAGTCGAAGTTTATCCATTCCTTTTACCCAAAGTGGGATAAAAGCGATATATGTGGGCCTCTCGATGATTTAGTGATGACACCTAAGCGCTTGGCCAAGCCGGGACTAAGTTGATGTGTTCAATTGTAGTCTGTTATCAGTCGTCGTGAATCGGAAGTCGGGAAATAGTATAGAGAGAATGATTGAAATTCATGTCTTTTGTCTATACGATATCTTGAGAATGGAGGAATATATAATCCCTTATCTAGAGGACACGCTATCTGATAAGATCAGAGTTGATAGCGGCTTTTGAAAGCTACGATTGCTGATCAGGTTCTGAAGTCATACGGAAAATAGTTATTAGACTTATCCAAGTGGGAGACTGTTGGATTAGTGTCTAAGTCCATAACTGTTTTGGTATGTACTTGACCCGATTATGAGCATGGTCCTTTTGGGTTGCCTTCACCATAGCAATATGTAGGATGATTTAAGGAGAGAAAGGTTTAAATATGATTTATTAATATATTATGAGAATAATATATTAAAGGAGAAATCATATTGTTTAATTAATATTGGTCAAGAATTAATTAAGAATTAATTTTGTGGTTAAAAGAGATTAATTAAACTTAGGGGACTGAAGTTGTAATTATAAGATAATTATAATTGGGCTATGGATCACCTAATAATATATAGGTTGAACGAATTCTATGGGAAGCCCATTAGAAATCGTCCAAGGGATATGTTTAAGGAGTCCATGGGCTGCTTAGGGCCTAAGCAGTCAGATTAGGGTTTCCTAGTTGTAAACCCTAATAGCCTACATGTATAAAAGGGACCCTTAAGCCCCAAAAACGAAAATAACACTTCCATTAGGGTTTCCAGCCGTTTTTGGTGCCTCTTTTTCTTCTCCTCTTCATCCAAGTTGCATATGGTGTTTGTGACTCCATTAGAGGTACTACACTTGTGGTACTTGCTTTCAAGAGCTAAGGAAATTCAAGGAACTAGTTGTTATTGCTATATAACAACAAAAGGTATGTATTCTAGCTTTATATATGAATTTCGAAAATTATAGTAGCATGCCAGGTTTCTTTTTGTGTTCATAAAGTTGTATAACTAATAGTGAAAACATAGATCCAATACTAGGGTTGCATGCACACATAGGATTGTTTGTATAAGACCCATCAGTGGTATCAGAGCCATTGGTTTTTGTTTTCAATTAGCTTTTATTCAAATTTGTGAACTTGACATATTAGGGTTTATGGCTAATAAACCCTAAAGGCTAGGTAATTTTCGCAATTAGGGTTGCAAAACCCTAGATGGCGATTTTTGCTAGGGTTTCCCAAATCCTTGCCTTAGCCTCCAAGATTTTGAAATCTAGGGTTATCCAACCCTTGGATTTCGAAATTACCTCCTTCCCCAAGGTTAGATCCTAAATTTTAGGGATTTGGATAATCCCATATCTTGTAATTATCTTTTAATTGTTAAATATGGTAATTAAAGATCTTGTATTATCCCATCCTTTATTTTCGAGATTTAGAGAGGGATTCAAGGGATTAGGATATCTTAGATGTATAATTGGTAATTATCCTCATGATCTAGATAATCCCTTGTGATTTAATAATTTAAATTAATTGTTTAATTTATGGTAATTATTAAATCAAGAGTTTTAATATTTAAAATTTTAATTTAAATGTCTTAAATTCGAAAATTTTAAGTGAGATTAAAACCTAATTGTTTTGAAGAGTTTCAAAACTTGCCCTCAAGTTTTGGAATTTAAATTGTTGATTAAAAGTTAATTTTGAAAGTCTAAAATCCAAAACCCTGATTTTGAAAAGTTCAAATTAAACCCTTATGGTTTTATTAAATTAATTAAGTGTATAATTAAAAGAGATTTAATAAATCCATAATGATTTTGGTTAATTAAAAGTATAATTTAAACCACCTAGTATTTTAAAAGTGTAAAATACACCCTTATACTATATATAACATTAAAAGTTTAATATTATATATGTATAACTAAAAATTCAGTGTTACCGTTAGTAGGTCTCATTCACGAAGCTAGTCTATAAGGGATGTTTAAGGAAATTGCCTATAAAATGGCGATTGAATGGGTATCCACTCTTACCCACCGCACTCTTGACTAGTGGAGGGTCGTTAGCCGAACGGGTAGGATAGGACAGAAACCTTCCATTATAAGTATAATGAAGTACAAAGTAACTAAATGCTTTTTCAAATTCCCAAATCATAGTTACTTTAGGCAAAATGTGAAATTGTATGCTAACCCATGGAATTACACTTCGTACCCTTGTCAAACGTTAGTGGAGCGTGTGTGGTTAACCGGCACACTAATTTGGGGATGACATTGGTGGCAAAGGGTGGCTCGATGCTTATCATAGATCAATGGAGCGTGTGTGGCTAACCGGCACATTGATTAGGTGATAGTAGCATTGGGTGCACCACGTGATTCGTATGGTTATTTACACCTTGTTTGTGATCCTCGGCATCCCAGTCACGAATAGTAGGGCATAATCGAGATTAAACATGCCATTGAAGAGTTCAATGAGTCTCAAAAGATCTAGGAGTTTCAATTCATTTAAAACTTAAACTTCTTTTTCGTTTTTCATGGTGGAAATTGGTAAATCATCATTTACCTACCTTCAAATATTCTGCAACTAGATTACGACATCCCTCTTCTAGGTTGTAGAGTATTGTGTTGGATCCTAGCTTGATGTTTCATTTGGGTGTTGCATCAAGAATTCTAATCAACTTAACTTGAATTTTCTCCCGTTTTGTAGATGTCTGAATCTTACAATGGTCTTCCCAAATCCTTTGGAACAAGCTTTCCAAATGAAGATGACGTTCCGAGATACGATCAAGGAAATGAGAGTCATGCTTCACTTCCTCCACCTCCTCCAATTATTCTCCCTGACCCACAAGTTCAGAGGCTTGAAAAGTTCAAGCTCACTCAAGCCCTTTTGGCAAGTAAACACGAAGATGGGAAACCTGTGTGTGCGCACGTCTTAGAGATGAAGTCATACATTGATAGGTTAAACATGTTGGGTGTCGAGATTTCAAGTGAGTTGGCTGTTGACTGGGTTCTTCAGTCACTTCCTGAATCATATAGTAAGTTCGTTAGAGAGTACTATATGATGGACCACGACGTGACCCTAATTGATCTCACCTATTTGCTTATAGCTGCTGAATCAGCAATGATTTGGCGTGCTGGTCAAGCAAATTTGTCTAGTGAATCAAACTCCCAAACTTCAATGGACACTGGCAACATTGGAAGTCCAGAAAGAACTAAGTCTGTGATTGTCCGATGTGTTGTGCCAAAGGAGTCTATTTGCTTTTATTGCCAAGAGAAGGGGCATTGGAGACGAAGCTGCCCTAATTACCTGAGAGATCTAAGAGATGGGAGAGTCAAGACGTATGGCTCTGCTTCAGGTAAAATCCATTAACTAACTCTTTTAAGTTCCTATTCTAGATTCTTAATACATGATGTGATAAGATTACATTTTGATGTTTTGTAGGATCGAAGAAAAGAAAGGAAGCTTGAGAAAAGAAGTGAGCTGAATCTGATTATGAAGAAATGGATTTCGATCGCATTACTTGAAGAATGGATTCTTGAGCTGCAACTTGGAGTTAGAATAGATTGTTAACATAGTTTTTCAGTTGAATTGCATTGTAAGGACAAGTTTTTTCCGCAATAAAATAAATTTTGATTTTGTCTTATTTATTTATCCTTGCAATGAAATATATGAAAAATTGATGTTCATGTACTTCTATTATTAGCAAAATGGATTTGATTCTTAATTATGGAAATGTCAAAAGTGTACCAAATAGGGAGACTTTCTCATCGCCCAAGTTTCAATTGGACAGAAACTTGGAATCATGCAATGTGTATTGTATGATGAATGGAAAACTTTCACATTTGGGAAACTTAGACTAATTCTTTGGCAAAGTGTCAGTTGAAGGACTAGGAGATCAAGTACACTAGGTTGTGCGTTGATCAAGTCCACCACAAGAGTGACAAAGATATTCGTCATGATTTACTAAAGTTTAGTAAATGTGATTATACTTATAAGATTAAGTGTAATTCTGAGATTGATTGAAAGAGTTTCAATGAATAGTAGAACGAATAAAGAAGAATCGAGTAGGCAGAAAGATAAAAGTTTCTCTTTTCTAGGAAGAAGGGAGAGTACCTTTTATTGTGTTTTATGATAAGTCTTAAAGATTAAGAACCATGTCTCAATAGATCCTCTAAGTGAGTCTTAGTGCAATTGCATGTCTAAGAAGAGGAATCAAGTATTGTAGAAATGGTTAAATCAAGAAGTCAATCACACTTCGTTCCAATATCAAGTCTTAAAGTCAAGATTGTGACATTGAGTGAAAAGTTTTAAGTAGGTTTATAACACTCATCAAATATGGAACTTGGAAAAGTTTTCTTATTCTTGTACATTTGAGATTGGTAAGTTGTGATGTCTTGGATAAGACAAAGACCAACTAGGACCAACTTGTGAAGTGTTCTTGTCTTGATAATAACTGCACTGACTCTTGAATATTTGATTGTCAAGAAATGTTTCTTGACAAAGAGAATCATATATGTCAAGAGGTCAGTGGGAGTTTTAATTTTTTGAAAAAGTTTCAAGAACAAATCAAATAAACCTTATCGATCATCACTAGCGCACGAGTTGAGGTTTACAACCTATCGTGTTGACATTATTTTGATTCTGTGCCAATCCAATCGAGTTAATTATGCATGTGAGTTCTATGAATTCTCATTTGAATGCATAAAAAGCAAGGACCTTGATCAATGAAAGTACATTGATAAGAAAGGGTGAGCTGCTTAACTACTTGGAAGACGTGGAGGGCAGCTGTGCTACCATAAGACAAGAAATCAAGATTAAGAAAGGTCAGTCCATATGAGTTTGAATTTGTCATAAACTTTGGTTTTAACAAATTCACATGGATAGGAACAAATACACCATTTAAATCTAAGTGTCATAAGATTTCCTCATTCATGAAAATGATTGTGAGGAAATGCTTTCACTGAGAAAGATTTTAAGAAGATAGTGATTGTAAAATTGCATTCTCGAATTCGATCATGGTTACGGTATCCCTTTCCATAATTTGAATTGTGAGGTTTGGCAATTAGTCTTAATTGTTAAGACACACATATGAACTATCTAAGGCAAAGGTGTATAAGTTCAAGAAGCCTTGATAAAAGATTATCAAAGCACTAAGTATTAGAAACATGGACTTAAGAAATTCAATAGTTATTGTCTTTCTGAAAGTTAAGATGTTTATGAATACATGTCGAAGCTAGTGGGAGCATAAGTGTTATGTTTTATAGTAATCATCATGATAGTGGGAGCATAAAAGTTATGATTGTATGATTATTATGGAAAGTATTGCAAGTTAGCAATATTAATTATAGAAAAACAAAGATTCAATTTGCAAAGTTGCATGGGTTGAAAAGTTGTTTTGCTATAATTAAGGGAGAGAATATTATACTCCGTTTCAAAATCTAAAGCTTAGATTAAGAAATTTTAATATTTTCAGTCAAAGGATACATTGTGTGTTCTTAAAACGATTATGATTACAGCATCCCTCTTCATAGTTCGAATTATGAGAACATGACACATAAAATATTATGGCAAAAGATTGGTAAAGTATCATATCTTTATGTAAGACATTATGCATCGTGTCCCATACGCTTTGGGTATAGGATCGATTGCAAATGCTATAGTATTTTACCATTCTAAAATTTTCCAAATGTCTAGCGCATTTAGAGGGAAAAAGGGACTTGAATTGGTTTTGACTAAAATAATTAAACAACTATCAAAGGACAATCCAAAGTTCGACGAGAATTGGTCGCTTGTGAGTAGTTGGAAGTATAGTATTGGAAAATATGGAAATGTTTCCATATTGGATGGACCATATCGACATTATTATAAATAGAAAAGATTCTATTAAGAATGGGTTGTCATGAGGAAAATATGGAAGCGTGTTCATATTAGGAAGTAAATATTGAAAATCTTTGTCCAGATTAGAAACTTTTATGCAAAAGGATGTTCAAAGGAATGTACTTTGAGTGAGAGACATCATATCTAAGGAATTGTCTTGTAACAATCTCTGATAGAAGACTTTGTAATATCATTGGCAATAGTGCAGTGACATTATGAAGGGATCGTTGCATAAAGTGTTAAGATCTAGCATATTCTATAAGTAACGAGAATTTGATATTCTTACACTTATGAAAATGGATTTGGAGTTGTGAAATGAGAATGATTGGAAATGTGTTCAATTGATCTATTTCACAAAGCATGGACCATAGGAAACACGGTGTGCATGCTTAGAGCATGGGACAATTGCTGTTGTAATTCAAGCAATGAGTTGATTATCCGAAACATTAAATGATAAATAATGAGTAATCAATATGGTGGATAAATAGAAGGGTTTTATTTACTCTCACAAGTTTGGGGCCATATAGGATTAAGTATTGTTGTTATGTTTCAATTTGCATGTTTTGACTTCCAGAATAACTAGGTTATTCAAACATCCACAGTTGGTCATACGTTGGGAGTAGGTATGAATAAAGACTGTCATGAATCTGTCTGTAGATTGTCTGAAGTGTTTAGACATGGCACAAGTTTGCTGCAGAGTTCGTGAGTGCTTTGATAAGATTAAAGTATTGGATTAAACCCATGCTCACTTGGATCACTTCACGGTTTTATCACGAGTGATTAGTGAGACGATAATATTGTATATTCTTGAAACCGAGACGTGTGAGTTGTTATTTGTTGGTCAGTTACACATTGATAATAAGTAAACGCACCAGTAACTTGGTGTTATAAAACTTATTGTTGTGTGTGATTCAATCAGTAAATGCAAGCGAGCATTTGAGTCGAAGTTTATCCATTCCTTTTACCCAAAGTGGGATAAAAGCGATATATGTGGGCCTCTCGATGATTTAGTGATGACACCTAAGCGCTTGGCCAAGCCGGGACTAAGTTGATGTGTTCAATTGTAGTCTGTTATCAGTCGTCGTGAATCGGAAGTCGGGAAATAGTATAGAGAGAATGATTGAAATTCATGTCTTTTGTCTATACGATATCTTGAGAATGGAGGAATATATAATCCCTTATCTAGAGGACACGCTATCTGATAAGATCAGAGTTGATAGCGGCTTTTGAAAGCTACGATTGCTGATCAGGTTCTGAAGTCATACGGAAAATAGTTATTAGACTTATCCAAGTGGGAGACTGTTGGATTAGTGTCTAAGTCCATAACTGTTTTGGTATGTACTTGACCCGATTATGAGCATGGTCCTTTTGGGTTGCCTTCACCATAGCAATATGTAGGATGATTTAAGGAGAGAAAGGTTTAAATATGATTTATTAATATATTATGAGAATAATATATTAAAGGAGAAATCATATTGTTTAATTAATATTGGTCAAGAATTAATTAAGAATTAATTTTGTGGTTAAAAGAGATTAATTAAACTTAGGGGACTGAAGTTGTAATTATAAGATAATTATAATTGGGCTATGGATCACCTAATAATATATAGGTTGAACGAATTCTATGGGAAGCCCATTAGAAATCGTCCAAGGGATATGTTTAAGGAGTCCATGGGCTGCTTAGGGCCTAAGCAGTCAGATTAGGGTTTCCTAGTTGTAAACCCTAATAGCCTACATGTATAAAAGGGACCCTTAAGCCCCAAAAACGAAAATAACACTTCCATTAGGGTTTCCAGCCATTTTTGGTGCCTCTTTTTCTTCTCCTCTTCATCCAAGTTGCATATGGTGTTTGTGACTCCATTAGAGGTACTACACTTGTGGTACTTGCTTTCAAGAGCTAAGGAAATTCAAGGAACTAGTTGTTATTGCTATATAACAACAAAAGGTATGTATTCTAGCTTTATATATGAATTTCGAAAATTATAGTAGCATGCCAGGTTTCTTTTTGTGTTCATAAAGTTGTATAACTAATAGTGAAAACATAGATCCAATATTAGGGTTGCATGCACACATAGGATTGTTTGTATAAGACCCATCAAAAACAATGATATTTTTGTTACAAGAAATATCAAATTTGTTGAGGATATTTTTCTTTTACATAATGGTCATCTAATGGATACTTATGGGCCTTCTATTCCGTATGATTGTGAAGATTCATATCTACCCGCACAAATTACACATCAATAATTCATTCCCAACAATGTTTTACCAAACTTTGTACCCTTTTTGCCCAAAATGATAACCAACAAAAATTCAAGGGTCATCCCTTGACATAAAGTATTTGTTAGTTGAAATGGTAGAAACATAACAAAGACAGCCGGAAGATTTGATTGTTGATAAATTTGGTTTTTGCTTAAATAACATTTCATGATGAGTTTTGTTATCTAAAACTCTTGAAGGAATTCAATTAATGATGTAGGCTGCAGTAAGAACACATTCTCCTCAATATGCTTTGCCTAATCCAAATTAAATAAATAAGGCTATGGAGACTTCAAAAAGATGCTTATGTTTCCTTTTAACCACCACATTTTGTTGGAGAGTATGAGGACAAGATTTTTGATGAGATATTTCATTAGATTGACAAAATTGAATTCCTTCATTGCTTGATCCCAACTCAAAATCATTATCTGCCCTTATGGTCTTAATTATTATATTGAAATGGTTTTGAACAAATTTCATAAATGCTTATATAAGAATGAACACATCACTCTTAGGTTCAAGCAAATCTACGAAAGTACATCTAGAATAATCATTCACAAGGGTTAAAAAAATCGAAAAACATTAAGAGTATGAACTTTATATGGCTCTATCATCAGGAACCAATTTGAACTTTATATGGCCCCATCATCAAAAACAATTATGTGGTCTACTCGACGAGTCGGAGGATCCCAACTCGACGAGTAGGAGCTGAATGGGAAAACCCTAATTTTTAGGGTTTGCAGCCTATTTAAAGGACTTCACCTGCATCTTTTGGCCTCCCTTATCACCTCGTTACCTAGAGAAGGTAACACTAGCCGTTCTTTACCATTCATTTGTGCTTGTGAGGCTAAGAGAGCGTTTTTGGTGCATTTGTTGAAGAAGCTTGAAGAGTGAGAAGCTTGGAATGGGAAGGAGCTTGTAGATCCAACATCTACAACGTTTTAGCTACCATTTGAAGGTAACAAGTTGTTACCTTGATCATTCTAGTGTTAGATCTCCTTATTCTTGGTTTTAAGGCCATTTTAGCATATTTGTGGATCATTTCGGGTATTGGGCATGATCTGAAGTTGTAACTTCAGATCTGGACTCCTCTAAGTCCTTATAGTCATAAAGTTATTGAATTTATCAAGCTTTGGCCCTTCTCTTTGGCTTAAACCTCTCCCTTAGTATGGTTCCGAAATTAAAGACCTTGCATGCACGTAAACTTTACAACTTTACGTGGAATCTGTGCCTTAGGAAGCTAGATCTACAATTTGGAGCTTTGGGTAGCTTACAAACATCTGAATGAGAAATGGACTAAAGGGACTCATTGAGTTGCATGGTAAATTTGACGAGTCAGATGAAGAGTGGCCGTTGTTGGTTTCTGTATGGACTCGGCAAGTCAGTGAGACGACTCAACAAGTCAGTTCAGGTTTTCCCGACATTTGGACACCACATGGACTCAACAAGTTGTCTGGAAAATCGGCACGTCAACTAGGGGTTTCACGATTTCTCGAGTTTTGGAAGGACTCGACGAGTCAGTAGGCTACACTCGACGAGTTGGGTCAACATGGACTGTTGACCTTGACTGCTGACTTTGAATTTGACCAAGGGTTGACCAGTTTGACTTCTAGGGTATTTTAGTAATTTGGGAATTTATGAAAGTGAATTATTGGTGGATGTAGGTGATTGTGTTTGGAGCTGCATTCAGAGAGTTTGACATTTATCATCCCGAGCTACTTGTGAGGTGAGTTGTCCTCACTATACTAACATGGTCGAAGTGAAACGACCCAAAAATACGACCCAAAAAAAATTTCGTTTTTCGATATAATCAAAACCATAATCAGAGTGTCATATAATAAAACCATACGTGACGTAATCCAACATAATAGAAAACACTGTGCGGAAACTGTATCATACTACGGCAAATCAAACAAACTAAATCAATCCCAGGCTAAAAGCTAAAGCTGTGGTGTGTGCGATGCCGTCACCCCGAGCTCTTCCCTTTGCTTGCGGAAGTACCTGAAACCAAAACTGAAACTGTAAGCACGAAGCTTAGTGAGCTCCCCCAAACTACCACATACCATACAATAACATATAAACACATATTGGGCCTTTCCCACTGCATCGGGCCGAAGCCCGGGAACTGCATCGGACCGAAGTCCGGAACTGACCGGGACCTTGTCCCCTGCATCGGACCGAAGTCCGGAACTAACTGCATCGGACCGAAGTCCGGAACTGACTGGGACCTTGTCCCCTGCATCGGACCGAAGTCCGGAACTAACTGCATCGGACCGAAGTCCGGAACTGACTGGGACCTTGTCCCCTGCATCGAACCGAAGTCCGGAACTAACTGCATCGGACCGAAGTCCGGAACTGACTGACTGAACATGGCATAGCATA
The DNA here is from genome assembly GCF_052625555.1 of Lactuca saligna. NCBI lineage: Eukaryota > Viridiplantae > Streptophyta > Magnoliopsida > Asterales > Asteraceae > Lactuca > Lactuca saligna. The sequence continues at coordinate 38,539,633 of NC_136417.1, read as the reverse complement.
ACACATCAACTAGCATAACACATATACGACATGCTACATCGGGCCATAGCCCGGAACACATAATACTTAACGCATAAAACATAGCACACAAATCCTGTTCGAGCCACGAAGGCATCGAACATACTAACTACTGCATCGGACCTAAATCCGGAAACTACTGCTAACTGAACGGGCCGGCATTGTGGCCTTAGACCCGTTCCTACTGGGAGGAAACTCACCTCGTAAGCTGGCTGCTGAGTGTGTGGCTCGGGAACCTAACGACGGCTGCTCCTGAATCTCCTCGGCTACAAGTCCATAAACACACTCAATCAAATACTAAACACTGCGCTTGGGGTAAAATGACTCTTTTACCCTCGGTCAAGGTCAATTCTCTTTTGGGCTGACTCGCCGAGTTGGGCCACCCAACTCGCCGAGTCCTACTCTCACTTTTCACTCTTACTCGCTGCTACTCGTCGAGTCTGGCATCGACTCGACGAGTACCCTCTTGATCCAAGAACTCAGACAATCTTCATCCGACTCGCCGAGCCGGATGAACAAACTCGACGAGTTGTTCTTGATCTTAAGGAGATTGCCTTGGACTCGCCGAGTTGATGAACAACTCGTCGAGTCCCTCCATCACTGAGTTTACCCTCAACTCGCTGAGTCCCCTCTCTAGCTCATTGGGTTCACTCGATACTGGTAAAAATGAAGGAATCGGGAACTCGCGACCCAACTCGCCGAGTCGTTCTTCCCGACTCGCCGAGTTGCCACCATGCAACTGATTTTTACTCGATTTTGTTTGAATCCAACACATACAATTGATAGATCTGGGTCCAATAAGCTGATTTACCACGTAAAGTTTCCAACTTTACGTGTACAACCTCATGAATAAGGGAAATAAGGCTAAAAGATGCATAAAATGGGTAGATCTATGGTTAATATGCAAAGTAACTCCAAAAAGACAGTAGATCTGGGCTCTACAACACCCCATCATTCAGATCCAAAGATATTTCGACTTATTAAGACATTCATGCAAACATAAGGCTTGGAACAAGCATCAACTAGCTCTTAGGAGAGCTCTAATGGAAGTTTAAAGCATATAACAAGAAGGGAACTCCGAAAATACCTCAATTAACTCAGATTTGCCCTTGGATCCTTGCACTACAACTCTTCTCCTTGCTTCTTTCGTCTTCTCCTTCTTCACACCTTCACAAAATGGCACCAAAACACTTATAAGCTCTCAAGGGAGGATTAGGGTTCTCTCACTGTGTTCTCAGGGTGAGGGAGGCGAGAATGGGGGCTATAAGGTGGTTTAAATAGTGGGCAACCACGGGAATTTAGGGTTTCACCCAGACGGATGGACTCGCTGAGTCAGGGATATGGACTCGCCGAGTCCCCGGCTCACGCGTGCTCGAAGTCGCGACCCTACTCGGTGAGTCAGGCTAGAACTCGCCGAGTCCCTCTTGAAAACTTACAACAATTACCAGTGAATTAACGTACCGGGAACGGGTCGTTACAATTCTCCCCCACTTGTCTCAGACTTCGTCCTCGAAGTCTGCTACGGCTGTATCTGCAAAAATTTCAGGGTAGTGCGCTCTCATCTCCTTCTCAGCCTCCCACGTCCATTCAAACCCCTTCCGGTGCTGCCACTGCACCTTTACTAGCTGAATTACCTTGTTCCTCAAGGTCTTGATCTTCCGTTCCAGAATCGCGACCGGCCTCTCAATATAATTCAGGCCGCTATCAACCTGGATATCCTCTAAGGGAACGACTGCCGTCTCATCCACCAAACACTTCCTTAACTGCGACACGTGGAAGGTGTTGTGTATCTGACTAAGCTCCTCAGGGAGATCTAACCGATAAGCAACCCGACCCACCCGGGCCAAAACCCTGAAAGGACCAATAAATCTGGGGCCCAATTTGCCCCTCTTCCGGAACCTAATGACACCTTTCCAAGGTGAGACTTTCAGAAGAACCATATCTCCCACCTGGAACTCCAAGTCCGAACGCCTCCTATCGGTGTAGCTCTTCTGCCGACTCTGCGCAGTCTGCAGCCTACTACGGACCTGCTGGATCAACTCAGTCGTCTTGAGCACCACTTCGGTGCTCCCGATGACTCGCTGACCGACCTCGCCCCAACAAATCGGGGTCCTGCACTTCCTGCCATATAACATCTCAAAAGGAGGTCGATCAATGCTCGCATGATAACTGTTGTTATACGAGAATTCCGCTAATGGAAGATACGTATCCCAACTGCTCCCAAAATCTAGAACACATGCCCTAAGCATGTTCTCAAGAGTCTGAATCGTCCTCTCGCTCTGCCCGTCAGTCTGAGGGTGGAAAGCGGTGCTGAAATGGAGACGAGTACCCATCTCTTCGTGGAACCGCTTCCAGAATCTGGACGTGAAACGAACATCTCGGTCCGACACCACCGATACCGGCACTCCATGACGTGCCACAATCTCCCGCACATAGATATCGGCTAACCTTTCCGCCGATATACTCTCCTGAATCGGAATAAAATGGGCGCTCTTCGTCAATCGATCCACTACTACCCAGATCGAGTCCACTCCACGTGCGGTCCTGGGGAGCTTGGTGACAAAATCCATGGTGATATCCTCCCATTTCCACACGGGAATGTCTAACGGCTGCATCTTGCCGTGAGGTCTCTGATGCTCCACTTTGACCTTCCGACAGGTCAAACATCTCTCAACATACCAAGCGACGTCTCGCTTCATGCAGGGCCACCAATAATCAGGTCGAAGATCTCGATACATCTTCGTCGCTCCTGGGTGGATAGAAAATCGAGACTTATGAGCCTCGTCCATCAATACTTGCCGTACCCCACCCCAGTACGGTACCCATATCCTACCATGAAGCGTCAACAAACCCCGACTGTCGTAATCAAATGAAGCTACTCGGCCCACTATCCTCTCACACTTCTGCCTCTCCTCCTTGAGGCCCTCCATCTGAGCCTCCTTGATCTGCTCCAACAACGGAGTGATCACTGTCATCCTCATACACAGATCTCTGATAGGGGCCGTCGACACCTTGCGGCTCAGGGCGTCGGCCACCACATTGGCCTTCCCTGGATGATAAAGGATCTCACAGTCATAGTCCTTCAGCACGTCTAACCATCTCCTCTGTCTCATGTTCAAACTCGGCTGATCCATAAGATATCGCAAACTCTTGTGATCCGTGTATATAGTATAGCGGACCCCATAAAGGTAATGTCTCCAAATCTTGAGGGCAAACACAACTGCCCCCAGCTCCAAATCGTGGGTAGGATAATTAGCCTCGTGAGGCTTCAACTGTCTCGAGGCATAAGCTACCACATGGCCTCGCTGCATCAATACTGCTCCCATACCTGTGATCGATGCATCACAATAGACTACGAAATCCTCTACTCCTTCTGGCAAGGTAAGGATCGGAGCCTCACACAATCTCTGCCTGAGAGTCTCGAACGCCGCCTGCTGCTCAGGCCCCCAACGAAAAACCACCGACTTCTTGGTTAGCCGGGTGAGCGGCACTGCTATCTTGGAGAAGTCCTGAATAAATCTCCGATAATACCCTGCCAACCCCAGGAAGCTCCGAATCTCAGATGGAGACCTCGGGACCTCCCACTGCATCACGGCCTCAATCTTGGCCGGATCTACCAAAATACCCTTCTGGTTGACGAGATGACCAAGAAACTGCACCTCGCGCAACCAGAACTCACACTTGGAGAACTTTGCGAAAAGTCTCTCCCTCCTCAAAGTCTCCAACACCTCCCGAGGGTGCTCCTCGTGCTGCCCATGTGTCTTGGAATACACCAAGATGTCATCTATAAACACTATCACCGACCGATCCAGCATCGGTCTGCACACGCGGTTCATGAGATCCATGAACGCGGCTGGGGCATTGGTGAGCCCAAATGGCATCACCACGAACTCATAATAGCCATACCGGGTCCTGAAAGCAATCTTCTATACATCCTCATCTCTAACCCTCATCTGATGATAACCGGAGCGTAGATCGATCTTGGAGAACCAAGACGCTCCCTGAAGCTGATCAAACAAGTCATCTATCCTCGGAAGTGGGTAATGGTTCTTCACCGTTACTTTGTTCAACTCCCGATAATCAATGCACATACGATGCGACCCATCCTTCTTCCTCACAAATAAGATCGGCGCTCCCCAAGGCGAACTGCTCGGCCGAATGAAACCCTTGTCTAACAGCTCCTGAAGCTGTATAGACAACTCCTGCATCTCAGGGGGAGCAAGTCGATACGGTGCTTTGGCTATCGGAGCCGCACCAGGAACTAGGTCGATCCTGAACTCAACCTGCCTCTCTGGAGGTATCCCCGGCAAATCCTCGGGAAACACATCCGGGTAGTCACGAACAATAGGAACATCATCAATCGTCGTCTTGCCCTTCTCCCGGGCATCCAAGACGTAAGCTACAAAACCGGCGCAACCCTGCTGAACATAGCGCCTCGCCCTTGCGGCGGAACAAAAGATCGGTCCTCGCTGGGGCCTCTCGCCCTGAATCACTATCTCTCCCCCACTGGGAGTGCGAACCCTCACTAGCTGAAGCTCACAATCAATCACCGCCCCATTGGGGCTCAGCCAATCCATGCCCACAATAACTTTATTCCCACGCAGGGGAATAGGAACCAGGTCCACTGAAAACTGCTCATCAAATATCTGAAGGGAACACCCTCTATGTACTCTGCCGACCCTCACGGTCCTATCATCTGCTATCTCAACCTCTAGCGGACAATCCAGCTCCCCGGGAGCTCTGCTAAATCTCTTGCTAAGTGCAAGTGATACAAATGATCGGGTAGCCCCCGAATCGAACAATACCAAAGCAGAAATGCCGTTCACAGAGAACGACCCCGTCACCACATCAGGAGTCGCTCGCGCCTCTTTTGCTGTCATCTGAAATGCCCTGCTCTTCGCCACTGGTGCATCAGCTCGGCCCTGCCGGCCATCCGTAATCCTCAAGGTGGCAGGGGCAGGTGCAACCACCTTCCCTGCTGCAGCTAAACTGGGACACTGGGACCTTTTATGTCCCCTCTGATTGCACTAAAAGCAAATCAGATCTGATGCTGTAACCGTAGTAGCAGGGGCCGTACAATCCCTACTCAAATGCCCAGTCCGACCGCACTTGTAGCAGCCGGAACTCCCTGCCTTGCACGCCTCCTCGTGCAATCTCCCACACTTGCCACACCGACCGTGGCTCTGCTGACTCCTAGGCCTGTGATCTGAAACCTTGGGCTTTTTGCCCACACTGCCTGAACCCGAAACCGCCTCCGGTTTCCTCTTCTTCTCCATCTCGAGATCAATCTCCCTCTCTCTAGCTCTGGCAATCATGTCGTCCAGCGTTTTACAACTGGACCGGCTCACAAACATGCGGATGTCACTCCGCAACATCTCATGATAACGGGCCTTCTTCATCTCCTCATCGGCTGCATACTGAGGAACAAGAAGGGCCCTCTCCCTGAACTTGGCGGTGATCTCCGCCACTGTCTCTGTAGTCTGGGTAAGGTCCTGAAACTCCCTAGCTAACTGCTGCACCTCAATGACTGGTGCAAACTCCGCCCTGAACCTGGTAGAGAAATCATCCCAGGTCATGGCATCCAATGCCGCATCATCCCCGATGGCATGTCCGACCTCCTCCCACCAATCCCGTGCCCTGTCCTTCAGAAGACAGGACGCCAATCTGACCTTGTCCCCCTCGGGACACCTGCTAGTGCGGAAAGCGTTGGCCACATCCGCCAACCATCTAGTACTCGCTATGGGGTCCCGCGCCCCATGATAGTCTGGAGCCCCGCATGCCCTGAACTCCCTGAACGTAAGTGTGCGCGACCCCATCACGGCCGCCATCTCAGCACGGAAAGTACTCAATCTCTCATCCATCAGCTCTAAAATACCCTCCTTGATCGAACCGAAGATCACAGGAGTCTGCTCCAGTATGATGCGGGTAACCTCAGAAGAAAGGAACTCTCTAGTCTGCTCATCCATCTGCCCGACCTCCGGGCCTGATCCCGATCCTGATCCCCCTCCGGCATCTGAGTTGTCGACTGCTGGTCTCGGACGCAAAACTACCATTCTGAAACATTTCATAACAACATCAGAACACTGAAATATCTCAAGGGATCATGATACTACTACTAGCTTCCTGGTCTTGTCTTGGCCTTCCTTGATTCGAGTACGGATCCTCTGCTTTCAGTAGTACGGGCCCATACTACCTTCCACATCTATTCGTACTTTCCTCAAGAACTGCCTTGACTCCACCAAGTCACTTCTACTACTGCCATTCTGCTACTCTCATCCTAGGCTTGCCCTAGGGAAACCTCAAGCTCAACACGACTGGTCCTCAGCTACTGTAGGTCTCCTCATAATGCCAGCTAGCCACCACCTAAACACCATCACATGTGATGAGGATCATATAATCCTTTAAGTAAAAGATCCGTCCCTACAATGGTTGGACTCAAACAAGAGCTGCGCAATAGGGCCAGTTCCAGCACTCTGGGATTATTCAAACCTGATCACATGTGGTGTGACGTGTTCACCTAATGGCTAACTCCCACTACTCAGAACCCCACCAAGCACGAAGCAAGCAGCATTCGGACAAGGGAAACAGACTCAGGCAAAACTATTCTTATAACAAGAAACTGCACCAGCATAGGATGCTAAGCTCATACTATCAGGCATAACTTAAACAGGCTATCCTACTGCTGTCTACTCAATTCTAGCAAGCAATACTCATAAAGCTGTAACACATAAGCAGGCACATAAGGCATTCTCCTAGATCCTTAGCCCTATACTAGCATGCTGTTCTACTGAAACTGAAACTGAACAAATATCTTGTATGGGTAATTTGGGAGTACTTACTTGAGCTCGGCTGACCGCATGCACACACCTCTATCTTGTTAAAAACAATTCTTTCTTTCTAAGTACTTTCAAAATTCTTTTTGTAAAACATTTTTATTTTACTAAAATCTTTTATTTCCCTTAGTTTGAGTTTAGATACACCCGGAAGTGTATCCGAATCCCTCAAACCAGGGCTCTGATACCAACTTGAAACGACCAAAAAAAAATTTTCGTTTTTCGATATAATCAAAACCATAATCAGAGTGTCATATAATAAAACCATACGTGACGTGATCCAACATAATAGAAAACACTGTGCGGAAACTGTATCATACTACGGCAAATCAAACAAACTAAATCAATCCCAGGCTAAAAGCTAAAGCTGTGGTGTGTGCGATGCCGTCACCCCGAGCTCTTCCCTTTGCTTGCGGAAGTACCTGAAACCAAAACTGAAACTGTAAGCACGAAGCTTAGTGAGCTCCCCCAAACTACCACATACCATACAATAACATATAAACACATATTGGGCCTTGCTCACTGCATCGGGCCGAAGCCCGGGAACTGCATCGGACCGAAGTCCGGAACTGACCGGGACCTTGTCCCCTGCATCGGACCGAAGTCCGGAACTGACTGGGACCTTGTCCCCTGCATCGGACCGAAGTCCGGAACTAACTGCATCGGACCGAAGTCCGGAACTGACTGACTGAACATGGCATAGCATAACACATCAACTAGCATAACACATATACGACATGCTACATCGGGCCGTAGCCCGGAACACATAATACTTAACGCATAAAACATAGCACACAAATCCTGTTCGAGCCACGAAGGCATCGAACATACTAACTACTGCATCGGACCTAAATCCGGAAACTACTGCTAACTGAACGGGCCGACATTGTGGCCTTAGACCCGTTCCTACTGGGAGGAAACTCACCTCGTAAGCTGGCTGCTGAGTGTGTGGCTCGGGAAGCTAACGGCGGCTGCTCCTGAATCTCCTCGGCTACAAGTCCATAAACACACTCAATCAAATACTAAACACTGCGCTTGGGGTAAAATGACTCTTTTACCCTCGGTCAAGGTCAATTCTCTTTTGGGCTGACTCGTCGAGTTGGGCCACCCAACTCGCCGAGTCCTACTCTCACTTTTCACTCTTACTCGCTGCTACTCGTCGAGTCTGGCATCGACTCGACGAGTACCCTCTTGATCCAAGAACTCAGACAATCTTCATCCGACTCGCCGAGCCGGATGAACAAACTCGACGAGTTGTTCTTGATCTTAAGGAGATTGCCTTGGACTCGCCGAGTTGATGAACAACTCGCCGAGTCCCTCCATCACTGAGTTTACCCTCAACTCGCTGAGTCCCCTCTCTAGCTCACTGGGTTCACTCGACACTGGTAAAAATGAAGGAATCGGGAACTCGCGACCCAACTCGCCGAGTCGTTCTTCCCGACTCGCCGAGTTGCCACCATGCAACTGATTTTTACTCGATTTTGTTTGAATCCAACACATACAATTGATAGATCTGGGTCCAATAAGCTGATTTACCACGTAAAGTTTCCAACTTTACGTGTACAACCTCATGAATAAGGGAAATAAGGCTAAAAGATGCATAAAATGGGTAGATCTATGGTTAATATGCAAAGTAACTCCAAAAAGACAGTAGATCTGGGCTCTACAACACCCCATCATTCAGATCCAAAAATATTTCGACTTATTAAGACATTCATGCAAACATAAGGCTTGGAACAAGCATCAACTAGCTCTTAGGAGAGCTCTAATGGAAGTTTAAAGCATATAACAAGAAGGGAACTCCGAAAATACCTCAATTAACTCAGATTTGCCCTTGGATCCTTGCACTACAACTCTTCTCCTTGCTTCTTTCTTCTTCTCCTTCTTCACACCTTCACAAAATGGCACCAAAACACTTATAAGCTCTCAAGGGAGGATTAGGGTTCTCTCACTGTGTTCTCAGGGTGAGGGAGGCGAGAATGGGGGCTATAAGGTGGTTTAAATAGTGGGCAACCCCGGGAATTTAGGGTTTCACCCAGACGGATGGACTCGCTGAGTCAGGGATATGGACTCACCGAGTCCCCGGCTCACGCGTGCTCGAAGTCGCGACCCTACTCGGCGAGTCAGGCTAGAACTCGCCGAGTCCCTCTTGAAAACTTACAACAATTACCAGTGAATTAACGTACCGGGAACGGGTCGTTACACGAAGGCACCAATGTCGGCCCTTTTTGGATTTGTATATGTGTTTATTGCATGATATGATTACTGATTTGCATCTTGATAGTTAGGATGGTGACATGTTTAGTGACCTGGTAGGTCGGTATTTAGTATATAGGAGAACGCTATGTTAGTGACCAATTAGGTCGATATCCTGGTTATAGGATGTTGTTATGATATATATATATATATATATATATATATATATATATATATATATATATATATATATATATATATATATATATGCTAGCGTATGATATTTATGTGCACAAGATTGTTTGATTGGTGGTTGGGTTGAGGTGGACCTGCTTTGTGCTGAAGGCCAACATACCCAGGGCGGACCAGATAGACTGCATGTCTGGGAGGGCATACTAGTCAGACCGAAGGCCCGACGAGCGGCCCGGATAGGCTGAAGGCCCTGAGAGGTGGTCCAGACGTTTCGATGGCTCGAAGAGCGGTCCGGATAGACTGATGGCCCTGCGAGGCGGTCCAGCTAGGCTGGTGGCATATTATGCATGCTGTTTTTTTTATATGATACTGATATGGTTTGTATGACGTTGGTATTTTCAGGAAACTCAATAAACTTTGGGCTTACAGTTGCTGATTTTGTTTCAGGTACTTCTGATGATCGCGGGAAGGCGAAGGCATGATCATGCACTTCGTTATATTATATGATTTGATTCTGGGATACTCTGACATGAAACCATTTTGAAAACAGATTTGTAATAATTATGGGTTTTTGAATGATTTAAAAAGTTTTAAATTTGCTTGAATTTTATGGATGTTACAATGTGGTTGATAGAAAACATAGACATCTTTTGGAAATGGGTCGGACCTTACGTTTTCAAGCTTCACTACCCATTGAATTTTAGGGAGACTGTGTATTAACTACAACATACATTATCAACCGACTACCCACAAAGGTTCTCGAAAACAAAACTCCACATGAGATGTTGCTTGGAAAAATTCCTGATTATAATCATCTCAAGATGTTTGGATGTCTAGCTTATGTTCATGACATCACAGGAAAGAAAGATAAACTCAGTGAAAGAGGTAAGCCATGCGTATTCTTGGGCTATCCGATGGGTAAAAAAGGATACTAGTTTTTTGATTTAAAGGAAGAAAAGATCTATATTAGTAGAAATACAACATTCGTTGAAGATGTATTCCCATTTAAAAGGAATTATGAAGGGATTAAAAACTTGGATGCTACAAGTTTTTCTCAAAATCTGAATGAAACAAAAAAGAATGTAGTTGATTGGGATGAATGGTGTAACGCCCCGATTCTCAGGTATTGATGTAAATAAGAATTCTTTTGTTTCCAAGGTCTACTCGACGAGTTGGTTGCCCTACTCGTCGAGTAGCAGCGGGTGGGTGCGCGAATTTAGTGGCCTACTCGCCGAGTCCAAGAATGGACTCAACGAGTAAGAGCTGGCAAATGAAACCCTAAATCCCGGGGTTTTGCACCCTATTTAAAGAAACACAAGCCTCCTTTGGCCTCTCTACAGTCTATTGAGAGTCCAGAAATTCCCTAACTCGAGTGTGTGTGTGTGTTCTTTGGAGGTTTAAGCTTGGAGGGAAGTTTTTGGTGAAGAAATCACTTGGGAAGCAAGCTAGTTGAAGCAAAAATTTGTGGGTTTCAAGTTCTGCATCAGAAAGGGCTCTCTTGAAGGTATTAGATCGTTTTCCCTTGGCTCATTTTCTCCTAAACCCTTTTGTGCATGAGTTTTGGAAAGGGGTTCTTGTGTTTAATCCAAGATCTAAAGTTGTAACTTCTGATCTGGACTTCCCTTGGCTTCTAGATTCATAAAGTCATCAGCTTTGCCTAGTATGAGCTTTCTCTCAAGGATGTGACTTCATTGCAAGCTTAGTTGTGCCATTTTAGGGTCTTAAAGCCTTGCATGCACGTAAAGTTTGCAACTTTACGTGATAAGCATGCCCAAGGAAGTTGGATCTGCAATTTGGGGCCTTGGCATGGCTTAAAAAGTGTCTACATGGTTAAAGGGCTGAAGGGACTCGGCGAGTCGCATAGTCGACTCGGTGAGTTGCATAGTCGACTCGGCGAGTCATATGAAGATAGACATTGAACTCGCCAAGTTGGATGAACAACTCGGCGAGCCTAATGAAGATTGCCATAGACTCGACAAGTTGGATGAACAACGTGGCATGTCGGTTAATGTTTCCCCAAATTGATGAATGCGTGTGAACCTGTCGAGTTGCAAGAAGGAAAACCCGACGACTAGCCTTAGGGTTTCGATCGCGAACCATAGGAACTCGATGAGTCACTCCGGGGACTCGGCGAGTGGATGAGTATCTCGAGGAACTCGGCTAGTAGCCGAGGGTACTCGACGAGTAAGGGTCAACATGGACTATTGATCTTAACTGTTGACTTTGACTTTGACTAGGGGTTGACTATTTGACTTAGGGGGTACCTTGGAAGATTAAGAACTTACGAGTATGGTTCTATTATGATAATAGGTGGTGGAGTTGTGGTCATGATCTGAGAGTTAGAGTTTAGTTACCGAGCCGACATTGCAAAGTGAGTTATCCTCACTATACTAAATGGTCTAAGGCACTAAGGCCGGCCCACTGGATTTGATATCCTAGCAGTTATTGATATGCTAAGTTGAGTTAGTGATGCATGCCAGTTGATATGCTAGTCGGGTAGATCTGTAGGACTACCTGTGATACTATATAATTATCTGTATGTGCATTAGTTATGATACATGTTGATATGTTATGTGGGATGGGTTGAGGTGAGACTACTTCGTGCGGTAATCCAACAAACCTGTGAGCATTCCAGTTATGGGCTAAGGGAGACTCGTACTATAGGCTCGATGGCAAGCCAGATGTGAGCTGTGGGCCGGAAGCAATCCAGACTCACACTGTGGGCCCAGGGGGTAATCCAGTCTGTAAGGCGGTGGACCCATTTTATGATGTTTCAGTTTGTTATGTTATGATGTTGCTGACATGATTATGTGGACTGTATGTGTATCGGTATTTTGGGGGAACTCACTAAGATTTTGGGCTTGTAGTTTCAGTTTATTGTTTCAGGTACGCCAGGAGATCAGGGCAAGGCTAAGGCGTAATCGTACAGCTCCTCGCTTTTTATGAATTTGTTTCTAGGATACTCCGATATGATACTTTTTGAAAACAAGTTTGTAATTTTTAATGGATTTGGAATGTTTTAAAATTTTAAATTGGCTTGAATTTTTATGTGTGTTACAAACGGTGGCTAAACACAGAAGATTATAGTGTCACTAAAGCTCAAATTGAAACAAAAAAACATTGCCAAATGTCGAGTATGGACGTGATTCAGACCAGGAACATGATTACACTAGTGAAACAAGCACAAATCAAGAAGAAAGAAATTCATCATCTCATCCTGATATTAGAAGTCAGGTCAATCAGACTCCGCAGCAAAAAAGTCGACGCAACACTAGAACCAATACGAAATCAACATATCTCAATGATTTTGTTACAGATCTGCCACTTTCTCTTGAACATTCCAACATCGTTCCTACGTTAGGTTCCTCAACGGCACATCCGATATCACAATTTGTTTCTTATGATAAATTTTCAAAATCTCACAAAGTTTTTCTTGCGGCCATCACATCCCATGATGAGCCTAAAAGTTTTCCTCAAGCTGTCACAGATCTACATTGGCGTGAAGCAATGTGTAAAGAAATCAAAGCACTTGAGATAATGGTACTTGGACCATCACCTAGTTGTCACCAGGAAAGAAACCTATTGACTCAAAATGGGTATATAAAATAAAGTATAAAGCATATGGTCATGTCGAGCGCTACAAAGTACGTCTAGTAGCAAAGGGGTACACACAAATTGAAGGGGTGGATTTTCACGAACAATTTGCTCCGGTTGCAAAGTTTGTGACAGTTCGGTGTGCTTTAGTCATGGCATCTAAAAGACAATGGTTCGTGCATCAAATGGATGTAAATAATACATTCTTACACAGAGATTTGGATGAGGAGATCTACATGATGATTCCTCAAGGATTTATGAAAGCATATGAGAGTCGTGTTTGTAAACTACAAAAGTCAATTTATGGTTTACGTCAAGCTTCCAAAAATTAGTACCAGAAGTTCACAAAAGCACTCGTTGGGAATGGCTTTCAACAATCCAAGACTGATCATTCTATGTTCATTTTTTGAAAGGACGCACACATCTTATTGCTCTTATTTACGTTGATGATACTCTTTTAACGGGAAACGATGATAAGAAAATTGAAGAAGTGAAAGCTTACTTATAGACTCAATCAACATTAAGGATTTGGGAACATTAAAATATTTCCTTGGGATAGAAGTAGCTCGATCAACGGAAGGTTTTATTATCAGCCAACGAAAGTATACACTTGACATACTGAAAGATTGTGGGATTCAAGGAAGTCGTCCTAGTGCCTTTCCCATGGAGCAAAATTTGAAACTTCATAAAGATGACAACAGCCCACAAGTGGATGTTGCTCAGTACTGGCGTCTAGTCGAAAGGTTACGTTACTTCACGGTTACTCGACCAGATATAACTTTCTCAGTAAATCAGTTGAGTCAAATTTTAAGCAAACCAAGAAAGACTCATTTTGATGCAGCTTTCAGAGTGCTTCGTTACCTAAAAGCTACACCAGGTCAGGGTCTATTTTTACCATCATCAGGTGGTCTTGACTTTTTAGCTTATTATGATGCTAGCTTGTTAAGTTGTCCTTCCATAAGAAAATCTTGTACTGATTATTTCATCAGTTTGGGAGGATCTCCAATCTCTTAGAGGACAAAGAAACAAAGCGTTGTTGCGAGATCGTCAGCGGAGGCAGAGTATAGGTCCATGGCCAACACAATTTGTGAAGTAATTTGGTTAAGGAGGCTTCTGCAAGATTTCGGAGTTACACATGTTGGAGCTACACCTTTGATGTGTGATAATGATGCTGCTACACACATTGCAGTTAATCCAATATATCACAAGCGGACCAAGCATATTGAAATGGACTGTTATTTCGTTAGAGAACGGGTAGTCAACGGAGAGATTAAGCCTTGTCCTATTCAGTCTGAATTCCAGATTGCATATATTTTTACTAAGGCTTTAGGGGCTGAACGTTTTCGTCTCTTATGCAGCAAGTTGGGTGTTGGTGACCTTCACAATCCAACTTGAGAGGGAATGTTGAGATTTAAATTAATTAGTGTAGTTATCTTCATTTTCTTGTTCAACAAGTATTAGTATCCTCATCAGATTAGGATATCTTCTAGTATATATTTGCTTCTTGTGTAATCGATTCCATTCAATACATAAAAATTTCAATTACAAATTTATTATGTGTCTCCTGGTTTGACCATGAACTCACCCAATTATATTTTATATGGTTGTACAATATACAAATTGTACATGCGAGATGTGCGACTGCATAGGGTCCGTGTTGTCGGGGGACCAAAATTTCAATCTGTCAATAATTTGTCATAATCCATCACTAATTCGTTGATCCACCGAAATTATAATGGTCCGTTTTTTATTTTCGAACAGAGCTTTAAAAATCAACGAAAAAACAGATCTAAATCCCAACCTATAGACTCCAATCGAGGCACTACTGATGTAGTAAGAGTATAGTCTTGATTAGCTCCGATAGTTACACAAATAATGATGCACTAAATACGATTACATAATAATATGTATATTTTTAATAGATTAAATTAAAAGATAGTATAAAATTGATCAATATCTTTTAGGTATAATTTGTAAATTTTCAATTCTGAAACTTAAATTAACTCATTTATATATTAATATGTTGGAATTACACTCTTTCCAAATAGTGTTATACATGTTTGGGTCACAGGGTAACCACACGCGTTAGAAGAATGACCACATTTCACACACAGGAGGTTTCTTTGAAACAATTAAACCTTATTTCATGGAGATTTACATTAAATATATTCTTTTTGGCTTCTTCAGTTCAGCTGCATTTCCTCGAAGCTGCGTTTTTATCCTTTCCGACATCCGATGACGAGTGAGAAGCTCTATAAATCCCGCAGGTTGCCTCGACGATTGTCATTCTTCATCTTCTTAAAGTCTTCTGATTTCATTCATCGGTGAACCTCTTTTTCTTCTTCGTTTTTTATTATCTACTTCTGTATGTCGTAATGCAAATGATTCTTCTCCATCTTCTTTCTCCAAACCTCTCAATTCAGCTTTTCGTGAAGCTTTTTTGTTGATTATCGATTTCTTATTTTGTAGCCAGGCTCAAAATCATCGCAAAACCAGCAAAACGACAGACATCTACCGTAATTTGACAAGGTATGTGTTCATGGCTGTGATTTTTTCCTTAACCAGAATCCAAATTTTGTTTGAATGTTTTCGAATATATTCAATTCGGCGATTTTTTAACCTAACCTGGATCCAGGTTGAGTAGTAGGTATGATTTATCGTGATGAACAATTGTTCTGTTCATTGTTCATATGGTTATTGCATCAATTGTTAACATTGAAAGGAAAGAAAAAAGAAATTTGATATAATTCTAGTTGCTGTAGTATTTTTGTAAGCTCCAGCAAGTATTAGCTGTTCATACAGAGGAGCAGATATCCGTAAACGGCGTCGTACCACTGGAGATTAAGTTGACTGCTACTTTCTTCGTTTTTTTTTTTCCTAATTAAAAAGTTGCCTCCTCTAACTTTTGGGAAAGCTATGCTTCCAAAATGCGAATTCATAATCAGATAATGATTAATGATAGATCGTTTTGCATAAATCCCTATATTGGTTTTGAAAATATAGCGTGCTAATAAAGTTTTGTTATTGTGAAGTTAGAAATGTGTTATAATATTGACACTAGAATATTCATATAACTAATAACTATTCATAAAATATTTGTTATTAATATTTTGTAATACTTGTTGATTGATAACAGAATAATCTGAAAAACTATTGTTTTTTTTAGAGTAAATTGCACGAATGGTCCCTATGGTTTGTGGTAATTTGCACGTTTGGTCCCTAATTTACTTTTTTAACTCGGAAGGTTCCTACTGTTTGTTTTTGTTACGCGTTTGGTCCCTTTTATTTGTTTTTGTTAAGCGCTTGGTCTCTGTCTTACCAAAAAAGACTATTATTTGAATATGGAAAAATGATGGGATAGGTAGAGTAAGGTGATGAGAGTAGGGTTGAGAGTGTGTTTATTTAAATAAATTAAAAAATCAGGGGCAAAATAGTCTTTTTAGATAAGATAGGGACCAAGCGTGTAACAAAAACAAACAATAGGGACCTTCCGAATTAAAAAAATAAGTTAGGGACCAAACATGCAAATTACCCTAAACCATAGGGACCATTCGTGTAATTTACTCTTTTTTTATTTTATTTTAAATCAAGGGAAAATGACATAAAAGCCCTTAATTTTTCACAAAAACGTCGGTTTTACCCTTGGACGTGTTTTATGTCCAGTAAAGCCCGAAGTTTTGTTCAATTTGTTCATTTTTACATTTGTAGCCGGTTTCCAGGTAACCGGTAGGTTACCTAATGCCAGTAAAGCCCTTGAATTTTCAAAAATGTTCGGATTTACCCTTAAGTTTTTCAAAAATGTTCGAATTTACCCTTACCTTAGTTGTTGTTATTATTATTATTATTATTATTATTGTTGTTGTTGTTGTTGTTGTTGTTGTTAACATTACAATACAACCAGTTTTGATATTTTTGATCGAAACTAAAAGTAGTCTAATACTGTTTTTGATGAATTAATTTGGAAGTTTTTATTAGACTAATTTTAGTTTCGATCAAAAATATCAAAACTGGTTGTATTGTAATGTTAATTTTTAGTTTTATTTTACTATTCTTTTTTTAGAACGATCTGAGATTGAATCCGAGACCTCTTTATTAGATATACCTTATTCGACACCTTGTTAATGAACTAGCTCCAACTTGTTACTATTAATTATTATTACTTAATTAATTTTAAAACTATTAATTATTATTATTAAAAGGTTATATAAAACTAAAGTTTAGGTACATAGTTTTATTTACTTTGCATATATCTCATTTTAATTAACCAATTTTGATTTATTGTTATAATGAATTTGAAAGTCATGGGGTTTCATGATACAAGTAATTAACTTGACCATTTTTATAGTAGATATATAGATATCTTTTCAATTCCAATAAAAAAAAACTCACATTTTGGGATCTAATGGAAAGAACGGCCACCATAAACTCTAGAATTGTTAAAAAAAGTATTTATGGAAACAATAAAGTGACAAGTACAAATAAATAATCATATAGAAAACAAAGGTACTTAAATTTTATAGATTTTGAAATGGTTAAATGTATATAACAACAACATACTTTAAATATTTTAATGATGGATTGTCACATTAATATTTCATTTTTATACAATTTTACTATTTAATTTGTACAGTACAATAACGCATTGAATTTTTATATTCCAACGGTTGACCATTGAACCTCAAATTGATTGAATGTCAACTTGACATCCCACTATGACTAGACATTCTACATTTTTTAATCTATTAACTAGACATTCTACTTCAATAACTATTTCATTAAACCATGGAATGTAGATGCTATTAGTTAGAGAAAATGACAAGTGTCATTTGTTGTAACATTCATATTCTTCATTCCTATGTCATCATGATACGTTTTCAGGTCAATAAGCATTCGGAAAACAAGGCGTAGTTTCAATGGGTGAAGCAAATGGCATAATCCACAAGGATCCACCTCCACAACCACCACCCCTACCTCAATCACGTTTCGATCTTCCTTGTCAAGATCTACTTGCTGGTAACTATACCATCCTACAAATTCAAACTTCCTTATACTAATTTTGTTGGGAATCTTTGAGGCCATTTTTGAAATATACACAGATAACAGACGTCGGGACTACATCAATATATGCGTTCCTCTATGTGAAGCATTAACCAAAGCAGACTGGCAAACCGCAAAACAAACAATCGAGTGTCATGGATATCTCATACGTTACAGCATCAATGAAAACTGCGAAACACCACTTCACGTTGCAGCATCAGCTCAAAGCAACACGGACAGCATTGAATTCGTTCGATATCTTGTGGGTAAAATGAGTGAGGCTGACTTGCAACTGCAGAATAGAAACGGAAACACTTCCCTTTCTTTGGCAGCTATATCTGGAAACGTTGAAATTGCTAAAGTTATGGTGGGGAGTAACAGTAATTTGCCCACCATACCTAATGGCGAACAAATGATGCCGCTTTATATCGCTGTGTTATTTGGAAACATAGAAATGGTGGATTATCTCTATCAAGAGTCTCTTCAAATGAATGGCCCTGGTTGGACACCTAAGAATAGGAGTTGGGTTTTCTTGAAGTCCATTGAGATGGATTTCTTTGGTACGTACATATTTTAATTACTTGAAAGCTTTTGTTTCTCGTTATTACATGCTAATTAATAATTTCTGCACATACATTTTATCTATTAACTTATTCTTTTGTAGATTTCGCTCTGAAAATATTGGAACACCACCCGATACTTGCTCAAAGTGGGGAAGCACTATGTGCTTTGGCTCGAAAGCCTTCTGCATTTGATGAAATAAAGCCACATTACATCAGAAGCATCGTGAATTCAAGTATCTTTTCATTCTGCATTTAATTTGTTATAATTAAAATTGGCTTGTGTTTGGTTCTTATTCAATTGTTAATTCCATTTTTGCATTTTGCAGCCTTCCATTTGAAGGTGGAACAAGTTGACAATAAAGCGGTGGAGTTACTAATAAAGATTTGGAAAAGTATTGAGGAAAAGCCCAAAGCTGAAATAGACAGAATACTCAGAGGCCCAATAGTTCTGGTAGATGGAAAACAAACATACCCCTCTCGAGTACTTTTTGTTGCTGCAGAAACGGGAAATACTAGGTTTTTGGTTGAGCTCATACGTCGATATCCTGATCTTATATGGAAGCAAAATGAAAACAATCAAAGTATTTTTCATGTTGCTGTTTCTCATCGTCATGAGGGAATATATAATCTGTTGTATGAGATTGGATCCATGAAGGCTTTGATAATTCCAGTCAAAGATCTAGAAGGGAATAACATGTTACATTTGGTTGGAAATAACACTCGGAAAACCCGACTTCGACATGTGTCAGGGGCAGCTTTCCAGTTGCAACATAAATTATTATGGTTCAAGGTATATATATATTTTTTATTTCTCTCAAATATTATCCATGTTAGTTTATTAGTCATTTATATTTCACCATATTGTATGATAATCTCCTATATATGTTTGTGTTGTAGGAAGTGGAGTCTATGGTACCTCCTCTTTACAAAGAAAAAAAGAACAAAAATGGCTTAACACCATATGAACTATTCACCGAAAACCATAAACCTTTAGTAACCGAAGGTGAGAAATGGATGAAAGGAACCGCTAGTAAATGCATGGTGGCTGCCGCCCTAATAGCCACCGTAGTATTTGCAGTCGCTTACACAATCCCTGGTGGCTACGACCAAGAAACCGGCTTTCCTATGTTTCTTCACAATGGTCCATTCATCGTATTTGTCATCTTGGATGCCATTTCCTTAATCTTGTCTTCCACTTCAATCCTTGTGTTTTTATCCATCCTCACGTCTCGTTATGCTCAAGAGGATTTTCTTGAATCATTACCCAAAAAGCTTTTGGTGGGTTTATTAATGCTTTTTCTATCCATAGTCACCATGATGTTTTCTTTTAGTGTTAGTTTCTTTGTGATATATCGTCACAAGTTTATTGTCATTGCAATCTTCATTAGTGTGGTTGCGCTTATACCTATTGTTTCGTATGCTCAACTACAATATCCTCTTGTGAAAGATGTGTTTAGTTCGACGTATCGTTCTAGGTATCTCTTTAAGCCCAAGAAACCAGTGCTTTATTATCAAAATCCAAGGGTCTAGATGTCTAGTAGTAGTAGTTGTTATTATTCTTGTGTGTCTGGTTTGGTTTGATAAAGATTTTGTTTTAAGAACATGTATTGAAACTTATTTTTTATTATTAAAGGAAATAGTTGATTCTTTCATGTAAAGTCTATGTATCTCACGTTATGTAGTTTTGTTCTTTCATTCATGAATATCATTTGTATCTCTTTTTAGAAGTATTGAAATTTGGTTTATCTTTTTCTTTTTAAACCACCTTCTCATAACATACAAGTAAGCATCATGATTTAATTTTAACAAATTACACATAGAAACCATTTTTAAAAATTAAAAGTATTGTATTTCATAATTGAATAAGCCGAGTGCAAATTTGTATTTCAAAATTCGTATTGATAATACTCATTATAGAAAAGTAGTATTATAGTATATGTGATAAAAAGTAATACATTAAATTTGAAAATTTCTTGTAATATAAAGTTAGTTTGTAATATATGATACTTAACATTAAATATTAATAAATAAAAAATAAAAAAATAAAAAAAAAACTTTGTAACAAAATATAATAATTCCTAAATATTATTTTAGGCATACAATAAATCGTTTATAAATGACATTATTCTTGATACTTTCACTGGAAAATCAAGTTTCAAAATTTCTTGTTATATATCAAACCTAAGATAGGGTAGGATTGATGAAAATCATTTTTTTTTAATGCAATTTACATTCAAAAATTAAAATAAAAGAGAATCATAAAAATATTTACATCGATGGTGGAAAAGGAAAAAGAAATTTAGAAAACCGTGAGATCTAATAGAATTTGGGCCCAATCATTGGACCAAAACTGCAAAGCAAATCATTAGAAAACGTGTTCTTTTAGCAACAGGTGGGGACTGGTAGAGACCTTAGGGAAAGGTAGGGGATCGGGGATCCTAGATCTTCTAGAGCCATAGTGGCTGGGTTAGTAGAGCAGTACAGGTAGTCGCGGTATACTGAGGGAATGTTCTTGCGTCCGGTAACCGGTGGGGGACCGGTATTTCGGGTAACGGTGGATCGGTTAGGACCAGGGTGGTCTCGGTTCATCCGGAAGCCAGATGGGAGTCAGGAGGACTTCAGGCAGGAATGATGATAAGGTGTTTGGTGCAGAAGTTAGTGAGCTGATCGGGTAATGCTAAGTTGTTCACCGCGGAATCAAATAATCTCGGAGGATGGTTTGAATTCACACGCTGGGTGGAGTTTTTAGTATTGGAGCATCGTATGAGGGGATATTTCGTGAGTGCTGGTATGATGGTCAGCACTGAGAATGGCCAGGGTTGCGGTTTCAGCAGAAGATTTGTTCTTGATGGAGACCGGAAAGATCGTTGCTTATAGGAGGTTGCCTTGGAAAGGCCAGTGACAGTGCAAGGAAAAGGTGTGAACCCCTTGTGTATCAGTGTAAGTGCACTATGAATACCAGTTGGGTAAAGGTGTTGTACTCAAGGGTAGTAATGATCGGATTATTCAGAGGATGATATATCCAGGAATGGACCTAATGGGTGAAGTGTGTAAAGCTGTAAGTGGATTGTAAGGTAGTTGAACGTGGCGGACTTAGAGGACGAAGTCTAGTTTAAGCGGAGGAGAGTTGTAACACCCCGAATCCAGAAGACCTAGAAAGAAAAGAAAAACCCTAAGTCAAAGGGGTCAACTCGTCGAGTCTAAGGAAGAACTCGACGAGTCGGAGCGTGCCCCGGGTCACGGATTAAGTGACCGACTCGGCAAGTCTGGTCTGGGTTTGGAAACCCTAATTTCGGGACTTGGTGCCCTATTTAAGCAACATTCCAAGCCTCTACCCCAGCCTTCATCACTCCCCTCACCTACTCTCGAAACCCTAATCAACCTTGTGGATTATTGAGCTAGTTTCTTGCCTTTATGAGTGATTTGAAGCTCGGAGAAGGAAGGAAACTCTTAGTGGTGCAAGAAGGAGCTATAGATATAGAGTTGGTGTGGCGTTTCAGATCATTTGAAGGTATAAAGCTTATACCTTGGCTGTTAATCATCTAGATTCCCTTTCCAGCTGGTAGTTTTCCCACATTTGGGCCATTACCAAGGTTAATCCGAGTATTAAACCCTTGAGGATGTTTTAGGCTTTAGATCTGGACACTCTTGAGCTTTAGAAGCTCAGAGTTGTTAGCTTTATCCAGCTGTGGCTCTATTTCATGTCCTAGACCTTCATTTTAGCTTAGATTAAGAGTTTTAGCTCTGTAGCACCTTGTATGCACGTAAAGTTAGCAACTTTACGTGTAATGCTAGCCTTAAGAGTCCAGATCTACGAGTTGGAAGCAATGAAATGGACTGTGATCGATAGAATTGAGATGTCACAAAGCGGACTCAACGAGTCTGTTCATGGACTTGGCGAGTCGGGTCGCAAACCCAAATCCCCTCTGGTTATGAGTTAGATCAGTAAGTTGAGTTGGTGAAGGACTCGGCCAGTCTGGGTCCATATTGGGCATGAAGATCATAGTACTCGACAAGTTCGAGGAGGAACTCGGCGAGTCCAAGGCAATCTCCTTAGTTATGAAGGTGGACTCGACGATTTGTTCATACAACTCATCGAGTCGGTTGAGGATGGACCGAATTTTATAGTTGAAGGATAACCCATCGAGTTCTTGCTAGACTCGACGAGTTAAGTCGGGGGTTGTTATGGATCGGAGGAGTATGGACTCGACAAGTTGGTAGAACAACTCGGCGACTCAAGTCAACTGGATGTTGACTTTGACCAAGTTTGACCAGGGTTGACTTTTAGATTATTGTGGTCTAAATGTTGTTTTGGGTATTGATAGTTCGGGAAGTCGAAGGTTCAGCGGTTCAGGAGTTGCCGGCTAGCAGTTAGAAGTGTTTAGCGAGTTTTCAGCAGTTGGAGGTGAGTCTCCTCACTGTGTGCATGGGTCTACGGCCACAATGTCGGCCCATTATGTTCATGTTCATGTTTATGCTTATGTATAGAAGGAAGACCCGGGGGTTAGCCCTAGGCACTTATTGATATATGTTCCGGGTTACGACCTGATGTCGGGTGAGGCCCGAGGAATGTTAGGATGCTAGAGGTCTTTGTGATTCTTACATGTGAGGTTATGATAGGATCCGGACCGAGGGTCCGATATCAGGGTAATCCCGAAGTACGTTAGATAATAGCATGTTTCCGGGTCGGGGGTCCGATGTCGGGGTATTCCCGAGGAAGATTCTTATGTAGTGCGTTAGATTATACTAGTTGTCTTCATGATACTTGTATGTGCCTGGTAAGGAGGTGAGTGTGGGCAAGGTCCCGTATCTCATCACTAGTTGAGTATGGATAGGGTTATATATCTCGATATTAGCAGAGCAGGGGCGAGGCCCATGATAGGAAGGATGTGAGTGTTGGCGAGGGCTCGTATCTCACTACTAGTAGGAGTGTGGATGGGGTTCCACTACTTCAGTAGTAGACCAGGGACGGAGCCCAAGTTAGGCGAAGCCTTAGAGTAGGGTATGGTTAGGGAATGTTTATGTATGTTTCAGTATGTTATTTAATCACATGTATGTGTATGGAGGGCGAGGCCCAAAGACAGGCGGGGCCTAAAGGAAACACATTTGTATACCGAGCAGGGCTCGACGCCGGTGGGACCTGATACCAGGCGGGGCCTGATGATGGACGGGGTCCGATGGCGGGCGAGGCCCAATGCAGCAGGTGGGGGCCCAGTATGTGGTTATGTGCTCAGAATTATGTATGGCATGTATGGATCAGTAGATATGTTTGGTATGCAGTAGTTTGGGAAACTCACTAAGCTTCGTGCTTATGACTTTCAGTTTTGGTTTCAGGTACTTTTGGTAGCGGAGGGAGCAGCTCGGGATGATCGCATGACACACACCAAGAAGTTTAGCCTGGGATGTTTACTCTGATAAAATGAATAAGTGTTTGGGAAAATACTCTGATTTGTCATATAACCCCTGTTAGCATGATTGAATGACTTAATGTTATGGATTAGTAATGTTTTTAAAAGAAATTTTTGGTCATGATTTTTGGGATGTTACATTCTAATGCTAGATTTTTATTCGATTTATAGAAATCCATAGAGATGACATCGTTTGATGAGTTAAAGCTTATAATGTTGTTAATAGAGTTTCAGGTTTTGATTTGCATTTCAAGTTATGGTTTTCAACTGATCTGGTTCTCTAAATTTTCTTTCTAGTATCAATTTCATTTCCTGTAAGGATTGTGATGCATTTGGTTGTGGTTGTGGAAAATTCGATGAAGAGACAATGGGTTATGGTGTTGGTTCACCGGAGTTAAAGGACTAAAAAAAGGATGGTGAAGACGTCGATGTTGCTGAAGATGGAAAAGAAATGAAAGTTGAGGAGGATGAGAGATGGGATGGTGACTGGTAGGACCCATATTAAATTTCTCAAATGTGGTCAGGTTTAGGTGAAGAGATACAGATATATGAGATCTATTAGTTTTTTTAATATATAAAAACTATATACATAAATAAGAAAATTAATTAAAAAATAAATTAATAAGGGCACGATAGTCTTTGTAGGTAAGAGATGAACCAACATACAACAAAAATAAACAATATGGACCATCCGAGTTAAAAAGAATAAGTTAGAGACCAAATGCGCAACCACAGAGACCATGTAGTTTACTCTTACCTTTTCGTTTTGTTCATATTTTGGCAACATATTGTTTTTTGTACGGATTTAGATAATGTACTTATTGAAAATGTTCACATATGACCATTATGAGCGGTCATAATGGTCATATGTGAACACTTCCAAAAAGTTCGTTACCTAAATGTGTATAAAAATAGTTATCTAGATGTGAACAAACCGAAAAGTTAATTACCTTAATAAGTTAATTTTTCAATATTAAACCTAAATCAAAAGGCTTCTAGCCAGACGGTATTAGGCGTTGCCCTTCTTATGAGGTCGAGGGTAGTGGACATTGATGAATTTAAGTGTTAGATTAGAATTAAATTAGAATATATATATATATATATATATATATATATATATATATATATATATATATATATATATATATATATATATATATATATATATATATATATACACACACACACGTAGCATGTTCTTTTTCTTCTTTTTTTTTTTTTTTTCTTTTTTTTTTTTTTTTGTAATTTATAATAAAAAATTAAAATAAAAAAGAATCATAAAAATATTTACATTGATGGTGTGAAACTGTAAGCTCTAATGGAATTTGGGCCCAATCATTGGTCCAAAACAGCAAAGCAAATAAGGGTAATAGACTCATAGTTGTAACTTGAAAGTTGAATCATTATCATTTATTCATTTATCGTAGACTTGTTCAAAAGCCCACGAAGCTCGTTCATTAAAAAAGTAATGCAAAATTAAACATGATTATTGAGAAAAGAAAAAGTTATGGTTCTTTTGTTTTATTCTTGTATGTGGGATGAGTAGTGGAAGCGGGTACCTGTTTTCGGAATCAGAACCGCTTCGAAACTGCCAGTTCTAAAACCGGAATTGTTTTATGCGATTCCGGTTCCAAATCTCATTTTTACAAAACCTATACCTGCCCGTTCCAGTTCCAATACCGGGCACCTAAACCGAGCGGTTATATAATTTACATGACATTTATAAATCAACAAGTTTGAATACTCAAGAAGCCAGGTACCCGGAACCGGAATCGGTTCCGGCTGTTCCTGGGAGCGGTTCTAATTTTCTAGGAGCCGGTGTAGACGGTTCCGGTTCCAATACCAAAAACTTTAGAACCGCCGATTCCGGGAGCGGTGCTGGTTCCGACTTAAAATAAACGGGTACCTGGTTATGCTCATCTCTAGTATATAGTGAATGAATTCGATGCACCGTTTTAAAAACCGTTTTTTAGTTGAATCGGTATGGTGAGTGGTTTCCTTTGTTTATCACTCTAACACGTGGGTATCAAACTTAATTCGCATCATACTATCACATGCAACCAAATGACTGGTGCTTTCCAAAATCATGGGAATTACTTTAAAGTTTTATAACACTGTGAATGCACAATTTTAGTCTGTGCAATTAAAAACCCCTCAGGAGCTCTGAGTTATTTGCATCCTAGTTCAAGGGTTTACAAGGATTCTTTGAGATGCCGTATTTATGGGTCATGGGGATTGCTTTTGGTATATGTATGAGACATGATGATTTATCGAATTTAGGGGTGCTGGGTGAACTAAAAAATGTCTTAAATTATTTATTTATTTATTTATTTTTTTTTTTTACTTATAGCCAAAATTCATTAATACTATCATAATTGTTATAACAATACTTCTAACTCAATTATATATATAATCTTTTTTTTTTTTTACTTATGTGGCATAATTTTTAAAAATAAAATAACAATATAATCATTCGAATACTCAATAAAAAAATGAAACTACGAAACTAGAAATGTAGAATTCTAGAAAACCTAAATGATTAGATTAGAATTCTGAATACAAAAGAAAAATACCAATTACACTGTGGCTAAATCATAATTTTGATTTTGGATTTTATATATATATATATATATATATATATATATATATATATATATATATATATATATATATATATATATATATATATATATATATATAAATCAGATTTCAAATACTTAAAAAAGAAATGGTTCGTTGGTTGAAGACTTGAAGTCCTTGGAAATCGGAATAGCCGAAGTTGCGATCCCTTGTCTGAATGACTGAATATGATTAACAAGTAATGCTTAATGGGCTACTATTGGGCTAATGGGTACGTGATGTTGTGAATATTGATTGCTACGAGAATAATACTTTGAATTTGAGGGATGGGATATGGATTTTTTAGGTGGCTGGAAAAAATAAATATAAGCGTATTTTTTAATAAACCAAGTTTCAAACTCGGGACTTAGGGTTGGATTACAGTCGACCCAAGTGGCTGTTGGTTGTTATTCTTCTAAAAAAAATATTATATATAGAGTACGATTCAGTTATGTAGTATAGATAAAATAAAAATAAAAAAAGGGACCCATATAGTCACAATACGGACATTGTGTAGACATAGAGGAAAGTTTAACATCTAAGAGTTTTGTATAAGATAACAAATTGTTTCATTGATAAATAGTGATGTTAAATCCCATATAAATAGGGATACATAAGAGATATAATCTAAACCCTAAAAGGTTTGGGTCTAAACTCTAATCACGAACATAAGAGATTTAATCTAAACCCTAAAAAGTTTGGGCCGAAAGTTTAGAGGTAGTAGCCATCCGACGAGGATACATAAGCAAACGAGACAGTAGAAGATGTCGAGGTAAGAGCTCTAGTTTGGTGTTGACGGTTGTTTTATTATTTAGGAGGAAAAATAAAAACAAAGGAAGGAATTATGAAGCATAAGGAAGGCACCTCCAATGACTATGAAAGAATGTCGTCGGAGGTGGAGGGCGGCGGTAGTGGGTTGTGGTCAGAGGTAGAATTTTAACCTAGAGCTCTAATAGTATGTAAGATAATAGATTGCTTCATTGATAAATAATGAGGTTAAACCCCATATAAATAGGGATAGATAAGAGACATAATCTAAACCCTAAAAAGCTTGGACCTAAACCCTAATCACGAACATTTTATTGGGTTTTTATTACACTTGAGGATCTTGGAAGCTTTGAAAAAAATAATATTACACTTAACTAAGATATAATAATATTTTTTGAACAAAATTAGAAATTTGTTATTTTCTGAAGACAATCTCAATGCCACGTAATATCCACGTCAACTTCTCTCTTTTTCATGGCCAACATCCTAAAACATTAATATTTAAAATAATTTATCATAACTTTTATCATGATCAAGAACAATTTTAAACATAAAACAATTTTCTATTAATGAAATCAACATCATCCTAAATAATAATAGCACAATTAAGGTCCCAACATATATCCAAACAATATTCAAAGATTACACTAACCAATTCGTTTAAATATTCAAACATTACACTCTTATAATGCTCAACAATCATCATTAATGATAACATTACAATTTCTAAACCATTATCACCTTTCTGTGTTTCACCTACTAACCAATTCCTTTTGATATTCTTTCTTAATATCATAAATAATCGCATAATGATTGCTATCATAACATACAGTAACAATAACCATAAGCATTATTCGATTCAAATTCTTCTCTTTATCAATCAATTTATGAACAAAAGGAATTGTAATCTCCACTTTCTTCTCACTACATAATTTTCTAATCAAAGTATTCAATGTTCTAACCCGTAACTTCTTCTCTAATTTATCAACAACCTCCATGGCTTTACTCAATTCATTCACTTTACAATACTCATAAGCTATTGTATAAAATCAATTTCAGATTTGAATGTATTCAGCTTTAATATAAATAATCAACAATGGACTTATAGCAAAAACATTCATAAATTGAAAGTTATTTGAATTTTCATGTGTATTGGTTTATGAATTTGTAATTAATTTTACATTCTAGGGGAGATTACTTACAGGAGCTACCATTGACATGGTTATAGCTGGTGGAGCTCATGCTAGCACTGTTGATGAAGTCACATTTGGGTACTTTAAGCCCTTACCATGTTTTCTTTTGTTTTCCCATAGATTGATTTACTGATAAATTCAATTCAATTCATATCCAGTGGGTGGCTATTCTCAGCAACAAAAGTTGTAAATCCATTCTTTGCATTGTTGGATCCAAAGGTTGCTCATCGCCTAGTTGTCTCTACTGCAGCTCGTGGGTGGGCTAGATGGTGGCGACCGACAAGATGATGGGGAGCTATCGATGGAAGAGGTGGTGATTTTTGTGTCTGCGCTGTTTTTTTAGGTTACGATTGAAGAATGGGTAACGAGGGAAGAAAGAATATAGAGCGTAGAAGCGTCTTTATTCCCAGTCAACATGTGTTATAAAGCTGATCGGGTAAGACATTTGGGCTAGACGTTTGACCAAGATAGCACAACATCAAATAGTTAATGTTTAACTGAGTCAGCCCAAATGTCCGATTCAAACTCAGTCAGACGGGTATCAAATACAACCTAAACCTTCTACAACATGCCATAGATATTTTTATATACACTTTAGAAACTCTAATTGTATAATATGTATGGAAAAAACAAACTTTAATGATGTCTTTTTTAACAAAACTAAAACTTCATTACTCTAAGTCATTTTGTCATCTTTAAATTATATAATATATTTAGAATTTTGTACATGATGATATCTTTTGCCAAATAATTAAATCATTGTAGTTGATGTACAATTTTATAATATAAACAATTATATTTCGATCGTATTTTTTATCCAAAATGTTGTTCGCCATTGTTTCTTTGAACACCATACAAGCGGATGGAATCGTGTTGAATATTTTGTTGTTTCTTGCTCAAAATATAAACAAACACCCCTCTTTTACTCTTCTTGAATTTGCTCACCCAGTTTGGTTGGAAATAAATGTAAGGCTCTGATATCTTATATTCTTATTTAATGAAATAACATTTGTTTTTTCTAAACTAATATAGGTAAATTATCTTTATAACAAAAACAATAAATAATTCCATCGATGATAATAAGTTTTCTAACCACGTGCTATATTATACCATAAATATAAATATATCGCATGTATGACATAGAAATCAAAGAAATTTATATAGAATCAAACAAAAATGACATTAATGTACTGAAATACATTAAATTTACATGTTAGTACATGTTACTTTAATTGTTAAACAATATCGATAGAAAAAGTTATGGAGATAAACAATATGAATATACTAGATTTTTATTAGATTACCAGCGAAATAATTATATATAAAAAAAAAAACCGCTGGAGTTAAGTTTTTAACCAACTAACTCAACTAATATGCAAAAAAATATAATTTCAATAGTGAAAAACCAATTAGGTTGAGCATGTGTAAATAAATTTCCCTAATTATAACTAATATATCAAGTATTTATAAAATTACTTTGTACTAAATTTTAATACTATATATAGTTTCATACAATTAGGATATTAGATCATTACTATAGTATTACCATTTTTAATCATTTTTAAGTTTTAACACATTCATCTTTGAAAAGGATAAAATATTACACAAAAAAAAACATTCACATTGCAAACCCATTTATGTCAACCATTTTGACCCTTTCTAAAAATTTATTCATTTTGATAACTAGATAGCAACCGTCGATTTTACTTCTATTTACCTGAATGTTGTTTGAAATTTGGATGTGATCGATTGAAGTTTCCAAGAAGTTTCCTTGTTTCTTTATTTGCATGAATACAATTCATTGTACTTCTGATTGCGTAATAAATTCTCCCAATAAATATTCAATAAATTGGGATCAACATTATATCAATTTTTTTAAATGATATGTTTCAGAGAATTAGAAGTTAAATATCTTCTTATATTTTATTCCTACAAATCTTTCTATCAAATTAAGTGAAAACATTTATCAAATTTAATGCTTATTTAATGATATTTAAATATATTAAAATGATACATATCATCGTTTAATTGGATAGATTAATTTACAGGAATAAAAGTAAGAGGATATATAATTTCTCTTCAGAGACTATATTTAAATTCACAAAATTCCCCGCTTAAATCCTTCACTCTGATAAAATTACTTTCGTTCAAAATATGTAAATACGTAAATATCAAAGTTTAAATTCTAATTTAGTTAACTTAAAACACTCTATTTCTATCTTAGATACGAATGTGTTACAGAGTACCAAATGCTGACGGTAACGAAGGGGCCGATGCGGCCGGTTACCGGCAAAAGGTTCACGGGAAACTAAGCTTCATCCATACAACCTTAAGCGGGATAGGTGGGAGTAGAGACAGTCGACCGAATTGACCTAGCATTATCCTACCGACCCATAGCCCATACCTTTCTCGACCGAAGCCATAAGTAGTAGTTTAACGCTTGATCGAAGCGGCAGTTACCAGAAAAGAAGATCAGAATCGGGGCTCGGGGTCACGTATAATAAGATCTGAAATCTCTACTGGTTGTTTCGAATTACAAAAATAGATATGTATGAGGAGTCAAAATTAAGGATTTCTAAAGATTAAGGATTTTTAAAACAAAATTTTACATTTAGAACTAACTAAAATTAAGAATAAATAAGTGCTTTTATTTTAATAATAAGAATATTGTTCAAAATTATAAAAAATAGTTGTCTCATAAACAAACCAAACTTAGATATGAATATCAATTATTCTTATTTATTATCATAGCAAACCATACAACAGTAGAACTTATCTTCACTGAAATTTGAAAATAACCATTTTGATAGAAGGTATCAAACGTATTCTTGGAGTAAATGTCTAGTTTTTAATATTACTACTACATATGATCTCTACTTCTATAACACATTTACTCAAAAATGTTACATAGCTTAGTTCTATTATGTAAACCATTTTTTGATTAATATTTCTTAGTAACCTAACTAAAGCACCTCATTTATGGTTGTCATAAACTCTCTCTTCGTTCTTCGGCATATGTCTATGTTGGTCCATCATCTGATCTTAAAGGACATCGTTGTCTTGACCTTCTTACCCAAAAGGTCACCATCTCCCGACACGCCGTGCAACATCTCAAAACTCAGAACAATTTTTTTTTTTTTATTTTAAATAATTCATCAACCAAACATGTTTTTTCAAGACCGTAGAATATTCAGTGTATATAATAATCATCCCAAAAGTACATCACATTCAATAAAGTGGAAAATCATGGTGTGTGCAATGTGATCATCCTGAGCTCTTCCCCTTCGAACCAGAAGTACTTGAAACATAAACTGAAAACCGTAAGCACAAAACGTAGTGAGTTCCCCAAAATACTGCATACCATACATATATGTCAAATCAAAGTTGTACCGGGTCTATTTCACCCTCGAGTTTATTTCAACTCATATGTCAACCCAAGGCTGTACCGGATCTATTTCACCCCCGAATCTATTTCAACTCATACGTCAGCACAAGATTGTACTGGGTCTATTCCACCTCACATATATATAGCAAACAGGCACACTGACATACAACACATACAACATGAGTCACAAAGACTACAAACACATACAATCCCTAGCGTCCTAGAGTATAGTGAGCAAACTCGCCTCACAAAATAGCTCAAAAGTCAACACACCCTCAAAATCCCACAATAGGTGCTAAACGCCACCTAGATAATCACACAAGGCAAAACCTTAATATACTTATTAGGACATTAATAGCTAAACAAAAATCCACAAAGTCAAAAGTCAATCCTCAAGGTCAACGGTCAAAGTCAACAGTCAATGTTGACTCCAACCGACCGCCACAACGTGGTCTTCCTTGGCCACGTCGTGGTCCACATACGACCAAACAATCAAGAAAATCCCAGCCGCCACATCGTGATGACCTAGGACTACGTCGTGGTAGCCGAGGTTCCAACAACTTGATGATGTGGTTTGACTAATGGCCAAAAGCAAATGGTGTTTCTCAAGTTGACCATGGGTAATTTTTTGAAACCATAGGACCAATCACATAACGCTTTATAACATTGCTCTCATAGTGTTAAATATAGTAAACCACATGGGCCAACCTTATAATTTTGTCTAATTTACACTTTACTACCCTATTCCCCTACGCGAGACAACACATCCCCCAGCTTCTCAACATCATTTATATTGCAACACAAATTTCTGCACCTGTCACCCACAAAACACAAAATAACACACAAGCAAAATGTCTTAGCTTCCGAGCACCAAATCTCGAGTTTCTTTCTGAATTCCTTTGATCGATACGCATATTATTATTATTATTATTGCTTTGTTCCCTCTTCTATTCAATCGGAGAGACACAAGAACAGTATCGAGAAATTGTCGTTCGGTTGCAAATTACAGCCGACGTGCGTGGGAACATTTTATCTGCGGGAAATTGACAAAATCCTGAGGCGTTTCGATCATTGTATCAATGACTGAAATTGGTGCACATAAATGGAGGCTTATGAGTTTTGTGACGATGATGCTGATGAACTTTGTGTTCGCTTCGATGTTCGCTTCCGCGGAAAGAAACGTAATGACGGAAGATGTGTCCGCAGTTGCAAGCTATGGCGATGGCGATAACGATGAATCGAAAATGGAGTATGTCATGAAGTTGACGAACTATTTGTTCGAAACAGATGGATCGGGTTATCACCATATCTGGCCTGTAAGTGTTAATATCTATTTATGATCTAATTTCAATAAAATATTAGGAAATCATGGAGTACCAATTACGCAGATTGCAGAACAATTTCACTTTCTTAAAATGGATCAATAGATTAGGCACTGAATTGCACACAAATCAATCTGGGGGCGTATATACCTTAATTATGTTTTCCTTTTAAGCTTTATTGAAGTATTTTTATAAACATTTAGGTTAAATTTGTTTTGCGAGTTCTAATTTTCGATTTTGTGGGTTCTAATTTGGGTATTTTTCAAATATTATGACAAAATCCGCCATGAAATGAATCTAGAATGGAGCCACATGATATATCAAAACCTTTTAAAGAAATTTTTGTTCTCTTTTTTACTTACGTAGAATAGAAAACCTTCTGTGCTCTAAAAGGAAAGAGGCTTTCATGGTCAGTACATATCAACTTAACATAAAGTTGAAAGATTCCTAGAAACAATTCACTATCTTTCGTACTAAAAATGGTTTTTAACCAGGAAATATAATACTATATTCCTTTTTCCCATTAAAAAGGCAATTTCTTTTTCATTTTGCAAGGCCTCAATAATATAATTCCCCTCACACTTTTAAAGATTTACGTAGTTCTTTAATTTGGACCACATTTTCTTTTGTCTTTATTGAATGGTGTTCAAAACATTTGTCAGATTGACAAATACATTTATTGTAAACATGTCGTGTAAAGTCTTTTGTTGCAGTTGCTATATGTGGAAGGAATTACCAACATCTTTTGATTCTTTCTAGATGGTTGTTACCTTAACTAGCCAAAAAAAAAAATTATGTATTACATTAACTGTTGATTAATACTTCAAGAATGAAAACTCAAAGATGAACAATCATAATAAATTCACAGGAAATGAAACTTGGTTGGAAAATAGTTCTTGGGAGCATCATTGGATTTTGTGGAGCAGCATTTGGAAGTGTTGGTGGAGTTGGAGGCGGGGGTATTTTCGTCCCAATGCTTACCCTAATTATCGGTTTTGATCCTAAATCCGCCACTGCAATTTCAAAATGTAAGCCAAAAGCATATCCTACACATATAAATTTACCTTAATACACTTCTTTTGTCTTTTTCTAGTTAAGTTATCCACTATACTTATCTCCTTCCACTAAAAAGTTACAATTTTTGTCTCATTTACATGAATACCAGTTGACAACAGTAACAGTAACAGTTTATCGATTTTGATTTTGTTGAACAGGCATGATTATGGGAGCAGCCGCCTCGACTGTGTACTATAATCTAAAGCTGAGGCATCCAACACTTGACATGCCAATAATTGACTATGACCTGGCACTTCTAATCCAACCAATGTTGATGTTAGGAATTAGTATTGGAGTGGCATTTAATGTAATTTTTGCCGATTGGATGGTCACTATTCTTCTAATTGTTCTTTTCATAGGTATTATTGGTAATTATTTCTTTCTTCCATAAATCTTTTTCCCTAAATGACCTTTCATATATGAATGATAAATTTTCAGCCACATCAAGCAAGGCCTTCTGTAGAGGTGTTGATACATGGAAAAAAGAAACCATCATGAAAAAGGTAATAAAAATTTCATTGATTAATTAATTAACAATTTCCAAATCCACATGTTAAATATATATTAATTTTTTTTTTTTTCTCATTTCAGGAGGCTGCTAGGCGTTTGGAGAGTAAGTTGATTTGATCATTTCATGCAACCCCACAAAAAAATAAATTTCATGATTTTGTTTTTGACTTAAATGTCATGTGACTACTTTTAAGTTTTATCATTTTATGTCTTTGCCATGTCACCAGATGGTAGCCAGGCGGAATACAAGATTCTTCCCGGTGGTCTTAACAAACCCGATCGACCAAAAAAAGAAGAGGTGATACTGATAATGATACTAAATACTAATACTGATACTATACAACCCTTGAAAATCTACTTTTTGTTTTTAATTTTTATTTAGTATTTTTTAATATATAAACATTTCAGGTCTCTGTCTTTGAAAATGTTTGTTGGAAAGAACTCGCGCTTCTTGTCTTTGTTTGGATTGCATTTCTTGCTCTCCAACTTGCGAAGGTAGTTTATAAAAAATAAAACTATAACATAATCTTTAAAATCCTCAAATTTTCATAGTTTTATTATTTTATATCAACTTATGTTTTTTTTTTTTTTTAATGTATTGTGACAGAATTATACATCTAATTGTTCAACATGGTATTGGGTGCTCAACTTATCACAGGTATCCTTACAATTTTTATTTTTTCATTTTCTATATTAACTCAATAAAGTGTGGTCTGAATAAATAATTAAATATGAATTTGTGTAGATTCCAATTTCTTTTGGTGTATCGGGGTATGAGGCAATTAGCCTATACAGAGGAACAAGAATTATATCCTCTAAGGGAGACTCCACCAATCTTACCATAGGACAGCTAGTATTGTATCTCACATGTGGTGTTTTAGCTGGTATGGTTGGTGGATTACTTGGTTTAGGTGGAGGTTTTATTATGGGCCCACTCTTTTTGGAGCTTGGTGTACCTCCTCAGGTAACTTTTTTTTTTTTTTTTTAATTAAAATTTAAAATTAAACTTTGTTTGAGCAATAAAAACATTGTGTAGGTTTCAAGTGCAACTGCCACGTTTGCAATGACATTTTCGTCCTCGATGTCTGTTGTGGAATATTACCTTCTAAAGCGTTTCCCTGTTCCTTATGGTAAGTCGATTCTTCTAGGGCTATTTTTTATGGAAAGGGTATTTACGTAATTTTGTTGGCAGCGCTTTATTTTCTTCTTGTGGCAACAATCGCTGCTTTTGTGGGGCAACATGTGGTGAGAAAGCTGATTATGATAATGGGAAGGGCGTCGCTAATTATATTTATACTCGCGTTCACAATATTTGTTAGTGCAATATCATTAGGTCAGTATTTTTTTTTTTTACGTCATTCAATTTTATTTTTATGAAATATATTTTTTTGTAAATAAAAAATTTGGTTTAATAGGTGGAGTTGGAATTTCTAACATGATTTGGAAAATCGGGCGACATGAATACATGGGATTCGAGAATCTATGCAAGTATAACGTTTCAAATTAGGTAAAAAAAAAAAACTTTACCCAAATCATAATTGGTTGAATTTTATGCTATAATGACTTGTATCTTATGTTGTATAAGTGGTACGTTACATATGCTGATAATGTTTATGCAAATCTAATTTTAGATTGAAGACTTTTGGGTTGAAGTTGAAGTTGGGTTATGGAAGTCAATTGTTGATACAACGTTGTTTTGTTGAAAGTGTTTTTAAGTGTGTTTATGTGTTTATTTGTATGTAATTTTAGGACTTTGATTTAAGGTGGTGCTTTGAGTTTTTGTTGTTAAGAATAAAATGATGAGAGTTGTAGTGTTTTTGTTTGAAATCAATATTCATAAAGCAAGATCAAAGGTTAAAAAAAGGCTGATTCTCTTGAAGTTAAAGTGAATGTGTGAAAAACGTGTTGAAGGAGATGAAGGTTTGACTTTCCTATTATATGGAGATAAAAACGTTTGTACTTTATAGTATAGAAAAAACAAAGTTTATAAAAGTGAAAAAAATATGGTCCTATAAAGTTGTTTAAAGTGTGCAAAAGACGATACTGTGAAATAATAGAAAAAGTTAGGAATAGGCTCATAATACATTTTCCTTTTTTAAAAGTTTATATTAGGGAAACCTCATAAACAGTCAAAATATTATTTGTCATTGTTTGAATAGCATTTAAGTTATATTTTTGTCTATTAAAACCATTTAAATTGTATTTTTTTTCATTTAAAACTATTTTATGTTTTGAGCTTGACTAAAGTTATGTTTTATGACTATTTTATGTTTTGGATTTTTAAATAAATTTTAAAATTAGTCCATCCGGTTATTGTTCGAGTTTTAATGAACATTTGAAAGAAAAGCATATTACTATATTCCGGTTTTAATGAAAGCAAGTTGCCATAAAATGGTCCCAGAGCATTAATCTATGCAAAACAAAGCATAACATTTTTCTGTAAGTAAATTTCAAATCTTAAAAACATGCTAGCAAGAAACTAACAAAAACATATTACAGAGTCATGCAAAAAAATAAATAAATAAATAAATAAAATTGTGAAACCATCCAATCAATTTAAATTATATTTATTACCACTATTTCTAATATAAAAGAAATAACAAAAAAAATAATCTCATCAAAGATATCCATTTTCTTGAGCCTGATCATTCCAAACATATCATGGTTTTAATGAACAAAGGTATTTACATACATCCAAGTAAAGCTTATGCATTTTATGCATGTAGAGGTGTTTGGATAAATTAGATTGTTGTTTATTAGTTATAACTATAGCGGTGTGAGAAACCAGTTTTTACAAAAGTATTTGAATATTGTTATCAATTCAATTCAGTACACTTTATTAATTTAAAAAAAAAGGGCCTTAATCCAGTAATTCCAGGCCTCCAGCAACTTAAATTATTTCAAATCATTAGAAACTAAAACTAACTAAAATTTAGGGACTAAAAGATTTACTTCAATACAACACGATGTCAATTGTCAAAATACGGGTCTGGAGGCTGGGTCCGGACCTTCACCAGGCACCAGCCCCATGAACGTGGCCTCGATCCAATATTTATTCACAAAGTTCTTCGGCCTAGTTCTCTTTACTTGATTTCAGCCCAATATTAATTAAGACATAGCCCAATTTTCTTCATAATTTGATTTTAATCCACATAAAATATTTTATTCCTTTACTTACCACCAAGGTTGTCAAGATCGGGATCCTACCTAGGATCGTTTTTGGGTTTGCAAAATCGGAATCGTAAGATCGGGATCGAGATCCTAAGATCCCATAAAATAGAATATAATTCTAATTTATAATATTAATCATAAAAAATATTTCAAACATTTAATTTTTCGTTCAAAAGTTATAAAAACTTTAAAATATTAGTCATAAGTCACAATAAAAATGATAAATGGTAGATTGGTAAAGGGTAAAAGACATAAAATGGTAAAAAAAATTTCATTTGAAAAAAAAAATTAAAGGAAGGTAGGATAGGATCGGATCTCGATTCTACGATCCTACCTACGATTTTACGATCCTACCTGCGATCCTACCCAAAATACGATCCTTTTACGATCCGGATCGTTTTT
This sequence comes from Lactuca saligna, assembly GCF_052625555.1. Lineage (NCBI taxonomy): Eukaryota > Viridiplantae > Streptophyta > Magnoliopsida > Asterales > Asteraceae > Lactuca > Lactuca saligna. The sequence continues at coordinate 38,501,366 of NC_136417.1, read as the reverse complement.
CATATATAGGATCGTAGGATCGTACGATCCTACGATCAGGATCACGATTTTGACAACCATGCTTACCACCCTAAAGAGACGTTATACACAGCCACCAAATGTTATGTCATCTTTTGATATTTTCATTTTTTATAATTGAAAGTCTTGCTTAAAACATTTTATAAACTTTGCTAACTTTATTCATTATCTAAGGGATAATTGATGCATATTTTAAAGATAATATAGAAATTTGTTGTATTTAATTAATACACACATGGAAATTAAATGATAAAAGATTTGAAAAGATAACCAACTTTCAACTTTATTCATATTTTTTCATTGATTTTTTTTTTTGTGTTTGATTTGCCCATTGGTTATTTGAAATTGTTTATATTTCACCAATATGATCGTCTACAACCAGTCATAAAAGTAAAATGTGAACGAATTTCAATTTATTTATGGGTAAATCAAGCACGACAAAAACTGCGGTGATTAAATTTGAACAAAATTGAATGTTCGTTACTAAATATCTTATCGTCCCATTTATTTTAAACCATTGCAACCATGTTTTGTTAAGTGAGTGTTCAAATTTGTTGCAACTGAATTTATGTTTATATTTATTTATCATAATTTTTAAACATCACAATAATCATTTTGATGGGTACATCTCATATGTATTTTCATGTTAAGTACTCTAATATTCCATGCATCATAAATACATTATTCTTGTTTAACATTGCTACTTTTGTAACATATAACTATATATTAGCTATATTAGTGCCTTTAGAGAAATAAAAAGATATAAAGACGAAGTGATAAAACGATAATAACAACACTATAAATAAAGTCCACTTTATTCAAAAGATTTGCATCATGTAACATGTGGCTCTCAAACATATTTCTTGTTAGAATGTGAGGCTAATGTTTGCAACAAATTTGAACACATATTTAGGTTACAATGAGTGGTAACACTTTTAGCATGTTGTTACATATGATTTTTGTTAATGCCACGTAATCTTAATATGTCTAGCACAAAAAGGTAGGAAATGGTAACATGACAATTTAATAGGTTTGATTTTAAGAGAAAAAAATAAATAAATAGCATCAACCAAATAAAACACTCATTTTCATTTTCTCTCACATCTATCCTCTCATTACCAACTTAACACCTCATTCTTAACAAGTTACTTAACACATCTTAAGGGTTGGTGTGTAACACTCATAACACATCTTAGCATCTCTCTTAACCAGCTCTACTCCCTATAGCCTTGAAATGGTTGATATGACTTAAAATACACATGGACATAAGATATTTGGTAATTTGATCACAACATATACAATGGTTGATGTAAACAACTATAAAGCATTTTTCTTGAAAATATGAATTCTTTAAATTTTATAATAATTTTTTTGCAACCATAAAAAAGAATTATATTGACCATGACAATAAAAAAAAAGAGATAACGACTTGAAAAGGTAACGAATCAATTATATATATATATATATATATATATATATATATATATATATATATATATATATATATATATATATATATATATATATTGCATTTAATTTACCAATAAAGTATTTAAAATTATTCATAGTTTACTCTTACACCTAATTATAATTCTAAGAAAATTAAATTTAAACAATTTCAAATGGTTTATTGATAAATCAAATAATAAAATTAAAACTACGGTTAAGACATTATTGAAATTGTTTAAGTCATTATCCCGGAAATTTTAACCAAACAGAAACCGCCACATACATAATTTCATACGAATGCCAATCGTTGCTTCCGCCCTTTCTTAAACCCTCTTTTAGAATCAATCACTGCAGACTGTGTCTTTTGCTTCAAGCATCGATTCTCTCTATCGCACACAATACTTGTGAATTTTGTTTTAGGGTTTTGTTGGCGTATAATTCAAGTTTAATAACTTCCGATTTCAGGTTTTTCGCACTCCAGTTTGAATAGTATGATCGCAATTAGGGCAGAAGAAGAAATTCCATTACTGAAATTGTGTTTGCTAATTGCAGTGATTCTCCTAACAAGATGTCCTCCGGACGCTCTCGTGGTCGAGGCAATCAGTTTCCCGCTGGTAAATCAACCGGTAGGTGGAAACAAACGAATGCTGGTCCTCCGTTTGAGTTGAAACCGAAGATAAAGGTACTATCTGGCCTCAATTTTTAGCCTCAGATTGTTAAAGATCCGACAATATTCAATCTCCACACAGTAGTTTTGAAATATACGACGAATTAAAACCTATAGGCATGGAAGAAATCAAGAAACACAAGTTAATCATCATTAGCAGGGCCTATTTTTTCTGCAAGATTATAGTTTCTCAAGTTTCTATAACCAATCTCTTTACGTAATTAACTCCCAGGTTGCATTAGATGATTCTTGTGGTGGTGCTTCCAGTTATCAGAAGGATGATTCTTCACTTAGTGCCGAATGTACTTCAGAGAAAATGTCCAATTCAGTTCCTAAACCAGATTTAACTCCTCAATTACAAGAGGAATCTTCATCCCATCCTGTCAAAAATCCATCTTCTGGTATACAGTCAGAGAATTCAAAGCCAATCGCACATTCGTGTCACAAAGCAGATAATGATTCAACACAACCAAAATCTGTATCCACCTTTGATTCTAATTCAAAGAATTCAAATCACACGTATCCAATCCCATCAAAAAGCCAGAAAGGAATGGAATCACACGATGGAATTGCTGAGAAGGGAAAGCAAATTGGAGATAAAGGTGGAAAACCAGAGGATACTATTACTAACCATGTTTCTTCTATAACACGATTTGACATCTGTCCAAAGAAGGTTAAAACTGGAGCTGTAAAGCTAAAACCTTCACTACTTTCAACAAACAAAGAAAAAAGAAATCAATCTAAACGCGAAGCAGAAGGGCCAAAAATCAATATATTGAGGTCTGGAATGGTACTCTTGAAAGGCTATATTTCTTCCAATGATCAGGTACATTTTGCATTCTTGATTATGAAAAGAGACCTGATGACATTCAATCTATATACCCTTTGACTTTTCTTGACTTTATCTCAGGTGAAAATAGTAAACACTTGCAGGGGGTTAGGTATAGGAGAAGGAGGTTTTTACCAACCTGGGTATCAAGATGGAGCAAAACTACATTTAAAAATGATGTGTCTTGGAAGGAATTGGGATCCTCAGAGTAATGGATACATTGATACAAGACCAATTGATAATTCAAAGCCTCCAGAAATTCCTGAATTTTTTCATGATATGGTGAAAAGAGCATTACAAGATTCAAATGCTCATATTCAAAAAAACAAAGGAAAAATCATTCCTTTCATGTTACCTGATATCTGCATTGTCAATTTCTACACAAAAACCGGAAAGCTTGGTCTTCATCAGGTTAAAATTTTAAATCTTGGTCTTCTTTTTATATTTATGAGGAATCGTTTTGTTTAAATTGTGTTTTATTTTTTCAGGACAAAGATGAAAGCAGAGAGAGTTTGAATGAAGGGTTACCTGTTGTGTCATTTTCAGTAGGGGAAACTGCAGAGTTTTTATATGGAAATGATAGGGATGTTGAGAAAGCAGAAAGGGTAAATTTGGAATCTGGAGATGTTTTGATATTTGGAGGGGAATCAAGACATGTATTTCATGGCGTCCCTTGTATTTTTCCTGATACTGCTCCTAAATCGCTTCTTGAAGCAACAAATATGCTCCCAGGTCGATTGAATCTTACTTTTAGACAGTATTAAAATCTTTAATCTGGATGTGTTTTGTTACAATGTTTGTTTTTGGTGAATGAATGGATTTTGGATTGTTTGGAGGTTAGTTTTTGTTAATTTTGTTAAACCAACGGGTGTTTGATATGCCTCTTACTAGGTTTAATAAGAGGCTGCGTCTGACTCGGTCAGATTTAGATTCAGACTGTTTGATACCACACCGCACATCGACAATCCGATTCTTTTTTATTTTTATTTTTTTGTCTATTGCATATTGGTGGCTAAGGTGCTATTTGTTTTTTCGAAGCGAAAATTCATGAATTCTGCGGATCACCTTTGCAATCCTATGTAGCAGAATAGGTGGAACAAACGACTGCAGCCTATAATAAGAAGCATGTTTGTTTTTTATTATCTGCAGATTGCTGAATTAAACTAAAATTTAAATAAACTAATTTTATAAACTGAAAACAGTTTTCAACATCGAAATTTAATAATTCTAGTTTTAAAACATTGAAAGAATACTAAAATTTACACGTAAAAAAACAAAAATATAAAACTTTAAAAAAAAAAAAAAAAACTTAAAAAAATGTTAAAGAAACTAATAGTTTCATTCTAGAAAAAAAAAACTAATTTTAAAAAACATAAAAAAAAAAGAAAATAATAAAAAAATTAAGAAAGTACTGCAAATGATGTTTTACAAAGTTCGTAAAAAGTTACACACGTTAAAAAAAATTCAATTGAAATTGAAAATATTATTAATAGAAACGGTAAAAAAAATTAAAAATCAAAGTTTTTAAAAAAAAAAAGTTAAAAAAATCTTGGAAACTATAAAAATAATTTGTATCAAATCCGTAAATAAAAATTTAAGAAAATCAAAATTTAGAAAAAAGTTTAAAAAACTAAGTTATACAACAATTCTAAAAAAAAGACCTGAAAAAAAAAAATGAAAACTGAAGATGTTAGAAGATGCAAGTCAAGTGCTACGCCACACAGCACACGCATATGTTTTGTAGTCTGAAGTCTTTCAAAAAACAAACTGCTGCGAGAGGGAAAGTGTTATATATATATATATATATATATATATATATATATATATATATATATATATATATATATATATATATATTGCTAGACACAAGAAAATCAGTAGAGTACAAAGAGTTTGGGATAGGGTTGTCAATTTATGACACGACACGACAAAAATACATGAAACGAAACAAAATCGGGACGAAATCAAAATTTGAATTCGTGTTCGTGTCAAGATTAAAAAACACAATGTCGTGTCATGTTGTGTTACTGTTCATAAATCGACAGAAAATTGACACAATTAAGCATGTGGTTGTCAGTTTTTTTGTGTTTGTCGTTTTTGTTGTGTTATATATTTTTAAGTATGAATGAAATACACTAATATTTATGTAATATTATCTTTTTCGTGTCATGTCGTGTTGTCGTGTTTTAATTGGTTCGTTTTCGTGTTGATGAAAAAAAAACACGACATCGTGTCGTGTTCATGTTATACAAACCTTGTCGTGTCGTGTCGTGTCAGACAAAAACACGACACGACTGCCCTAGTTTGGGCAAATGACTTTAAAAGGTAACTAAGTTTTCAAAATGTATAAAAAAGATCATTGTTTTTTAGTATACAAAATACCATTGAACCGACTATTGTAGGTAACCATCAGGTTATGCGGTTTCCAAAATGTTCAAAAAATATCATTGTTGTTTTTTTAATAAAAAAAATATCATAAAATTATATTATTTGTACATGTAATATTAACAAAGTACATATGTGTTCAAATAAAGTTTTATCTTAACTGATTATGTAACACTCTTAACATTTTCAAATAAAATTTTCATTTTTAAAACCACACAAAGCACATTTTCACATTTCTTAACCCCAAATTTATAAGTTGTTTAAAACACAAGGCAACAAAATGTTTGACATTATCCCAAAATCCTCAAAACATAATCTCTAGCTGGTGTGTATAATCATACTGGCGCCTTCCTGCGATCCTGAGAGGTACCTGAAACACATCTCACACAACACTGTAAGCACAAAACGTAGTGAGTCTCCTAAAATAACACACACAAATAATTAGCTTCTCATGGCTATATCTCAATAAGGACCCTCCGGTCATGTGTCTCAGTGAAGACCCTCTGGTTTCACAACTCGGTATGGACCCTCCGGTCCTACTCAATAAGGCACAGAATAATATACAACATAAATCACAAAGACAAAAGGCATGATATCACATAACTCAGTATAAGCACATAAGACCCTCCGATCAATCACTCCAATAAGACCCTCCGGTCACACATTATTACCACTCAGGTAAGTATAGTAAGAAGACTCACCTTGTAAGTCAGCAAGTATGTTTCGTACTCAATGGTAGGTCTAGACTCCGCCTACATATATCATAATCATTTCTAATTCACAATTTATAATAACAACTCCAAGGATGTTCAACTATTCCCTTACTCTCGGAAAGGGTGAAAGACCATTTTACCCCGCTATGGTCTCCTAAGTCCATAACTTGACCAAACCCTAAAAGTCAACGAAAGTCATCCCTCAAGTCAAGAGTCCATGTTGACCCAACTCGTCGAGTGCGTCTATGCGACTTGTCGAGTTCCTTCATTTCTCTGAAATATCGGGAAAATCCAACTCAACTTGCTGAGTTTGTAACGCGTCCAGACTATCGGGGAAAACCCTAACCAACTCATCGAGTTGTCTCACTAACTCGTTAAGTTCCTTCAGGCCATTCTCTCATTCAAATGTTTTTAAGCAAGGTTAGGGCCCCAAACTCTAGATCTATCCTTCTAAGGATGAAATAACACGTAAAGTTGCAAGCTTTATATTCATGCATGACATATAGGGCTAAGTTTGCCAAACCAAAGCTCAACAAGGGTTCAAGGTATGGAAGTTGGCCAAAAATGGATAAAGCTCGAGTCTTTAGGCCTAAAGGGACTAATAATGTCCAGATATGAAGTCTTGGCTTCAAGGTAAGATCAAAGCCAATAAGGACCCAAGGGAATTGCTAGAAATGGCCATAACTCTCTAATGGAGAGATCTAACAATCAAATGATCAAGTTAGAGGCTTTTTACCTCTAAATGGCCACTAACACTGAAAGAATGTCGGATCCAAGGACTCCTTCGCATTCCAAACCTTTTGCTCCTCAAGCTCCTTTAAAGAATGCTCCAAAACACATTTTCTTAGCCTCTCTCTCTCTCTCTCTCACACACACACATGATAACAACTCGATTAGGGTTTCACTTAGGGTGCTAAGGTGATAACGGAGGCGGGTTTAAGGACTTAAGGTCATTTAGATAGGGTGTAAACCGTGGAAATTAGGGTTTTTACACTCAGCTTCTACTCGTCGAGTTAACTCTAAAAATCATGCGACTATCTCAATCTCTACTCGACGAGTTGGGGCCTCCAACTCGTCGAGTTGCCCTATCAAAATGAATATAAATTAATTTACTTTTAATCCTGGGAGTTGGGATGTTACAGATTACTTCAAATAAATTGAAAAATGACTTAAAAGCATAACGAAATTTCCAAACTATTAAAAAAATACCGCATCTTTTTTATGACGATTTGTGGATGTAGAGAGTAAGAGTTGCGTTTAATTCTCTGTGACCAATGAGAGAAGAATGATGAGGAACACTCCGCATCATGTGTTTGATTTGATGACAATTTGTAGTCAGAGTAGAGAGAGAAACACATGTGTTGGAGCGCTTGAACGATGTCACACCCCAAAACCGGAACGACGGAAATCATTCTGGAGTGGAGGACGTCATGTACAGTATCACAACACAGAATAATTGTGAACAAGCAAACAACATCATCCATTCCATTAATAATGTATTTTAATACAAGTGTTCTGTATAGTTTATAAGACACCAAAAATATGAATCAAAATAAAAGATGAGTCTTGAATGTGCTCCATCTTCTCAAAAGCTGGCATCGGTACATGTCTACTGATGACTTGAGAATACAAGTTATTTTGAAAGAGTTTATCAACTTTAAAGCTGGTGAGTTCATAAGCATTTTAGTGTCTTTGTTTATATGAAAAATGTTTGTAAGAGTATTTGAAGTAAGAGTTTGTAAATGTTTATAGTAAAAGTTTGTGAACGTTTGTAAATGTTTGTATCTCCTAGAAAATCCTATATTTTCTACTAAAAGTAGCCTTCTACTAAGGCCCGACTGTTTTGTAAGTTTGTTTCTCGCAAAAGTGTATAATTATCCCAAGTGTAACTATCATTATCAAAATATAGTTTATACATTACCGTTTATGTGAGAAGGTCACAATTTGAATGCAATGGGAAAATAATATAGTAATGTAGTGTTGTATTATAGTAACTAATGTTGTACTAACTACCTTAAACCGGTTATTAAAGTAGGTCTAATGTGATATGATTGTACCATACTATCGACTAAAAACACGACGATGAAAGACGTCGGAAGAAATGACATTTGGCACCTGTAGACCTGTAGGTCCCACTGTAGCTAGCAGTAAGGTGTAGGATAGTCAATCCAGTATAGATTTATACGCAAATTCACGCTCTCCCTCCAGGAGATTCTGGATACAAATCGAGCCATGGCAATGATGACATGCCCCGAAACAGTGGTTCACATTTATGTTATAGTATACTTGTATATATATTGTATGTATTAGAGTATTGTATGTTCTCTCTGTCTAGTATGTAGTATGTTCTCTTGTATAGTGTAGTGTATGTATTGTTTCTCGTTATAGTATTCTCTATCTATTTCTCTTCATAGTATGTTTGTATAGTTTCTCCTAATAGTAAGTTCTCTTAATTTCTCATCATAGTATAGTTGTATAGTTTATTATAATAGTAATTTCTCTTAGTTTCTCATCATATTATATTTATATAGTTTCTCATAATAATATGTATTGACTCATGAATGAACTGACTCTTTGTATGCTTCATTGTACTATAAGTAATGATGTAGTATCTTCCTAAACTATACCTATTATAGTTTACTAGTAGAATTGTTTGTATGACTGAATGTATTAAACTGAGATAAAAGTATTTTATATCTATACATATATACATAATATATAACTAAGGATCAAACGACACTCGGACAAACAACAGGGTACTCTAAGTCCACAACCAAACAAGGAACATGAAGTAAAGTGAGTTATCAGTCCTATGTCCTTCAAACCTTACTTATATAACTATATATGCATCAGACATGGTTTTGACAATATATAAGTTTGAAAGCTGTAAAGGAAAAGGTTTTGCATATAAAAGTGAGTTTGGTAAATAGTTTAACATGTAGAAGAGTTTGATAAACAGTTTGAAGTAGTCTGTTTGATAAAACAGTTAAAAGCATAGTAAATCCATTTGTTTGATAGTTATTAATCACATGTGATTGATATAATAACTATAAAGTTTCAACTTGTATCCCCCCATAAAGCATTTAAAATCATTTAAAAGGTTGGTTAAGGGGTATGAACTCACCTTTAGTGAGTAGCTTGGATGAACAAGTGGTACATGATGCTAGGTGTCAAGTGAAGACTTGAGCACACACACGGATCCTAGTTAGCACATAATGACACATATATGCATCTAATTAGTGATTAAAACACTAATTTAGCAGATATAGACACCCTAGAACATGGAAAACACTTTGATTCAAGTGTTATAAGTACAAAGGGTTGAATCTAAGGGTTGTATGGCTTCACCTTGGAATTTATGGCCCAAGTGTAAACTCCCCATGAGTTTACGGCCCGAATGAGTTTACGGTCGTAAAATCATGGTACGTTGTACCATTTTGATGTTTAAGGTCCTTTACTCAATTTGGAAGTGTTCTAGACCTAGTTCTAAGGCTAAGGAAGAAATTAGGGCTCATTTGCACCCATCATTGGAGTTTACGGCCAAGGGAGATTGCCTTGGTCGTAAACACCCTTTGTTCTTGATTTCTTTGTGTTTTCAAGTCCCTAATTCATCAACCTAACTAACAAACATGATTAGGAGGTAAGGACTTACAGTTTGAAGGCCAATGGAAGGTGTTTTCAGCCGAAAACACTTAAGTGTTCTTGATGATCTTGAAGATCTAGTTTCAAAAGATTAAAGGTGTGGATGGATTCAAGCATGAATCAAGAGGAAGTGATGTATAACTCATAGATGGAAGGATTTACTTACATTATTTGAAGATTGGAAGCAAAAACTTATGATCCTTGGGAGAGAAATCCGATTTATTGGGCTTGAAAGGTGAAAAGTGATTAAAAATCACTAAGGATCATATATATATATATATATATATATATATATATATATATATATATATATATATATATATATATATATATATACCATGGAGTTTACGGTCGTAAACTCAATGGTCTTGGCCGTAAACTCCTATTTTGAGGGGTTAAGGCTTGCTTAGTAGTTTACAAGTTCAATTGACACTCCCTTTCACTTATTCCTTTGATGTATTTAAGTTTAGAATGCTCAAACAGACTCCAAAAGTGCTAAAAGTTAGCAGAAGCAAGTTTGATTTTGATTGAAATGTAGGGTTTATACAAGATAGAAATTTCGGATTGTCACAAACGACTTGCATCCTAAATGACGGATTCTTAGTTATGTCTTTTTTATGATTGTATTTAGATACAATTGACCGAATGGAGGAATGAAAGAGAGTGCACAACTGGTATGAACTAGTACGACGGTGAATTATCTCTGATGATCGTGTTTTACATAATTTGAAAACGATAAAGTTAACGGAAGGTGCTCTGAAAAAATAACAATTATATTTTTTTTGAACATTTTAGAAACTTCAGTCGTATTTTTGTATTAAAACGAGCACTTCATTGGTAATCTGTGTAAAAATGGTATATTTCAATTGTACTAAAAAACAATAGTATTTTTTGAATATTTAGGAAACTTCGTTACTCTGTTAAGTTATTTTTTCGTTTACCTGAGGTAACCAATTAACACAAGATTTTATAACACATGTATAGTTCGTTGGTACTTTGTATACAAAAAATATACTTTAATAGTATTTTGTGTACTAAAAAGAAAACAATGATCTTTTTTTTTATATATTTTGGGAACTTCGTTACTTTTTAAGTCGTTTTCCCAAAGAGTTTATACAAAGTTGAGGAGAGATTGACACCAATTGCCCAAGGGATTTGAACATTTTTACCCTTATATTTTCCTCAAATATACAACATAGAAGTAATACCATCTACAATTATTGAAATAGAAAAGCATCTCCTGTTGAAGATTAGATCATTTTTTGCATTATATATATATATATATATATATATATATATATATATATATATATATATATATATATATATATTATAATAATAATAATAATAATAATAATAATAAATCGACTTTGTTCCTCCCCAAAAATGAATAATTAAGCATATTAAAATAAATATAGAAAAAAAGTAGAAATATATAAGAAAGGTAAAAGAGTCTTTTCATGTTGTTCAAAACTAAATAAAAAAATATATTTTATTTTGAACTAGCAAGTTAAAAAAAATTGGGACTTTATCCATAATTTTTTTCAAGCAACAGGGACCAAATTTTCATTTATTCTTTAAATTATAAACCAAATAATGAAACCATTTAACCCGGAACTTTAAAAATATGGCGCCACTATAAGTTTTAGTTTCAAAAGAAAACATTAAAGATGACATGGACAATTAAAGATGACATTGTAAGTCCCTAAACTGCCCGTGTATCAATCAGATCCGTTTGATGGTGCGGAATCCCAATCAAACAGATGATGTCAGATCAAATAGAAGAGAAGGAGAAGAAGAATATGATGAATCTTGAATGTATTGATAATATGAATTAAGTTTCTTACACAAGATTCACACACACAAACGTTCCTTTCTCTCTCTGTGGCCGTCAACTCTCTAGGGTTCATCAATCTCTACTCCTCACCCTAACACCTCTATTTATACTTGAATATGGGCCGAACAAAACAAATGGGCCGTAAATGATTTTACGGCCGTAAACTCAGCCGTAAACTAGGCCATAAATTCATAAAATATTATAGAAAAAATACAATTCCCAGAAAAGTAAAGTATAAACCATATTTTGACCCAACAATCTCCCCATTGGTTTATAACTTTCTTTTCTTAAAGACCCAACAAGCTCCCCCTAAAAAGTAGTTGGCTCTTCTTGTCAATCTTCAATGAGAGCTTGGCTTCAGCTTTAACCTTCGATTTCTTCACAGCATCAGGATGAACATATGAATCTTTAATTAATGACTTCATCTTGAGCACTTGAAGTTTTCTTCATAATTTGGCATTGAACGCACATTGGGTGAGAAAGCATGACGTACTGATTCTTGAAAGATGACGCATTCAGCTTGAGAATCTTCAGAGAGAACATTAGAGAGAACATTAGAGAGAACAAATCTTCTGGAGCACTTCAGCAGGTTCATAGATATCAGCAGAATGATTGAGGAGGCTTCAATGCAATCCGTCACATAATCTTTAATTTCTGCTTCACCTTGCTTCCGGGGTTGAAAGATTGAATTTGAAAGAATAATCTTCATTTCTTGCTTATTCGAATGAGAATTCTTCGATGCTCACGGACAAGGCTTTGGCTCAGAAATCTTCAACACAAACTCCATAAGTGTTATCTATACCTGAAAACACTTTTCAAGACAAAACAAACTAAAAGAAAAATTAGCACACAAATTAAAACAGAAAAAAAAAAATATTTTTGGATTTTTTTTTATTTTTCTGAACAAGAAATAAAACAGAAATAACACTATTTTAGATTTTTAATTTTTTTTATTTTTCTTTGATCGTTGAATTTTTTTCTGATTTTTTTATTTTGAATTTTTAATTCTCCCCTAATATTTAAATTAGAAGAAACTATGACAAATTTAACAAAAATAAAAATGATATCTAACTTTAATAGTGATTTGGGATCAAAGTTTTTAGACAACCTTTATCCACTTGTCGGTACCTTCTATCTTCACGTCTTTGACTGGTCGATCGCCGGTATTGTGGTCCACTTAAACACAAAAAATTGTGACTGATTTAGGACATATTATATGATACAAGACAAGGTGAACTTAAGTTCCTAAAAAATATATTTGATCCTAATTCCTTAAATACTATATCTTAAGGACCATTCATCTGACAACGACCATGGATATTGTTGTCCACCTAAATTGAGCAGCGAGATCTACAGACAATCTGTATGAGTTTAATTTTTAAGTGTACTGGAACGTGTTTCCCGCTTCCTGATATGCCCCAGCCATCAAGAACTTCCAGAGTACTCCTTACACCGGGTGAGCAGACAACCATTCAGAGAGAAGATAGATTCAGAATTTAATAACTTATCACTTTAGAGGGGTTGAGAAGTAGAAAGTTGCATATGTTGTGTACCAGGTCAGATTTGAGGTCACGCAAAGGAGACAACATATGGCTAACAGATAGGAAGTATTTCACATATATAACCTGCAGAGAAATAGAGTTGCATATGTTGTGTACCAGGTCGGATTTGAAGTCACGCAAAGGAGACAACATATGACTAACAGACGGAAAGAAAGAAAATGATATTCTACAGACCTAATTTATCGGAATTTACCAGTCGCCCCATCCAACCGGAATTAAGGACAAAATCCGCACATCGAGGAAAAGTTAAACCACGGTTCCAAGTACGGGTTCAATTAATGTGACGAGTAGATTCCCATATATATCTCCCTGCTCAACCTATCCGAGCATCGTATTGTCAGGCTGAACATATCTAACTAGGTCAAAATTTGTCAAGTCTATAAATTTCCTCAGTTCAACTCTACCTACTCATGTCCATACGCATCAAGTCAGAGCATAGACCCTTCAACTTTGGGTACGTTACGCAGACTCAGGTTGTCTCTTATCACTTGATAATATCACTTCCCAAAACATCTCCCTCAAGCACATTTCATAACCAACATATATATATATATATATATATATATATATATATATACATATATATATATACATATATATATATATATATATATATATATATATATATATATTGTAACGCCTGTGTTTCCGGGCTTGCCATTTTTAGCAATGTAATGGTCTAGGTTAACCTTTGTAACCCGTTTTGAAATAATAAGATTGTATTATTTGAGTATTATGTGATTTGTGCTTAATTGCTTAATTATGTGGTTTGATTAATTAAGAATAAAAATAAGCATCAAAATTTAAGTGTAAAATAAACTTGATATCTTTAGATAATGTTGTAGTAGTTGAAACAAGGTTTCCGAAGATATAAAGAATGCCGAAATCCGAGTTATAACGAGGAAGTTATGATCTGTCGAAGTTTCGCGACAGAACCGGCAACGCTGAATAACGTAAAAAGTGAAATTTACGTTAAAGCGATATTTAGCCTTAGTGATCTAAACGAGAATCGAAGATCTCGTTGTTAGTATCAAAGCGATAAAAAGTTAGGCGAGAACGGACGTCAAACGAAGAAGTTATGAATTTATAACGAAAGTTTCTGTCCCGGCCTATTAAAAATAAATAATAAAAATAAATTCAAAATTAGCTGACGGAGTCTAAACGAAAGTTGTAGAGCGTAGTCTCACCTTTCCGTGGATATAAAGAACATCGAAAACGGAGTTCGTATGAAGAAGATATGAATTTCAGAAGTTTGATAAATAATTTGTATTTATTTTTAAATCAAAAATCCGGCATTATCCGAAGGGGGAGTCACAGATCTAATCCGAGGTACGCGCTGCGTACTCGAGTACGCCCCGCGTACAGCCAAAGTGTCGACACTTCGGATGACGCATGCAGTGACGCATTTCGGAGCCTGTACGCCCCACGTATAGGCGTACGCCCCGCGTACAGGCGTATGCCCCGCGTACAAGAGGCTTCCAGCCTCCTATAAATAGGATGCGAGGGTTCCGGGTTTATTTGCTAATTTCCTCTCGTTTTTGTGCCGAAGCTCTGCGGTTTTACCCCTGAATCCATCCCGAAGCCCCGGTAATATTCCCGAGATCCCGAAGATCCCGAGAAGTGCGGTTTCCGAGCCGAAGCTCTGCCCGCGAGAAGTTCGATTTTCGTAGAGATCTTCCAGATCTGCGGAGGATTACTACTTCTGCAAGTCGTAGTGCTGTCCGATCATCTTCTGATCAAGTGAGTGTATACTACCTTTCATAAACGCAATAATAATACAAGTATGGTTTGAGTGTATTAAGTTTATTGTCGTTTATACGTGTGAATGCGTTGTTACTTTCTCATAACGTATAACTATGAAGTATTTTATACGAGATACGTGTTATGTGTATATTTTGTTGTTATGTGTGTGAATGTATATTCACTTTCTTCTATCTTACAGATATGATTATTTCTATATGAAATACGTGTTATGTGTGTGTGCCTCATCTGTTATATGGAAAATGTATTGATCAAGCATGCTATACAGGTTTTGAAAATATGTATAAAAATGTATGTTTTTATCTACTAATATGTTGGGTAGAACATGGGTAGATAGTTGGTGTGTAATAAACAGATGAGAGGCCTCGTTGTTGTTTTGATCCAGTCATCTAGCGGAATTTAGATGACGACCACAGACTTTTCTAGACAGTCCAGTGGAACGCTAGCAGGCTCATAACCTGTAGGTGTTAATGAACTTGGGTGTTCATTCGCTGTATTCCATCCCCCTCATGGTTGCCTTATTTGACTTATATTGCTGAGGAAACCCCGCAGCATGTGTTGTTACCCCGATGAAAATATTGTTAGATTAGGTCCCTTGTGTTAGTTATTTTAGGGACGTAAAGTGAGAATAACGGGAATGGGTAACTGGATTATTGTTGGTTGATAATAATTAATTTAATTATTTATTGTGGGTTGAAAACCCTATATGCTCACCAGGCTCCCAAGCCTGACCCACTCAGTTTTATTTGTATTACAGGAAGTGGCGGAAGGGCATGAGATGGACAAACCATCAAGTTGTTTTGTTTACAAGTCTGCATATGTTTATATTTGTTATATGACTTGTAATGTATTCGTTTATGCTTATTGGTCTGTATCGGAACATGACACCCCGAGTTTTGATTATAATGAAAATACATTTCTTTTATGAAATGCTTTGGTAAACATTGTTTTATCATGTTTTGTTTTTGGGAACAAATTCCGCAACTCTTTCAAATCAAAAGGATTTACTCTGAAAATATTTAAAAGCATAAATGAAAATCGGTCTTTTCTAGCCGAGATTTTGGGGATGTCACAGTTGGTATCAGAGCATTAGTTTAAGCGAACTAGGAATTTTAGGATTTCTAGACTTAAACTTAGAATGCTAAGTGGAATTTTGAGATGCGTGCCTGTTATGTTTTAGACACGAGCACTAGTTTATTTTATGGAAGTTGCCTAAAATGCTTTATGTGCTAAATGTTATATGTTTCCATATATGATATTATTTGTTCGGATCTATGGTCTGTTGCCGACCGGATCTAGAAACTTTATGTGTGTAGGATTCTAAGCGTACGTCTACGATATTAGAACTAGCATGTAAACGTTTCGGAGTGATAAGGATGATTTGAATATCTATCGTGAATAAGGATCTAATTTCACCTTATTCGGTGTGTAGATCAAAATGGTGAGAACAAGAAGTGGAGTTGGAAATGCTGATGAAAACAGGAATCAACCACCAGTGATTGAACAAAGACCTGTTGTAGCAGCAGCACCTGAGCCGATAACCATGGCTGGTGTGCAATTGATGATTCAGACGATGTTGGATCGTCAGATGGATGAAACTAGACGGTTGCTTCAACAAAATCGTGAAGAACTGTCGATTCGTGTGGAAGAGCCTGAACTAAATGAAGGGCACTCGGAAGGTGGAAACTTCAGTGGATCAGTTGGTCAAGCCAACCCACCGATAGTTAGACAAGACAACCGTGATGGAAGGAATGATGGAATGGGATGCAAGTACAAGGACTTTCTAACTTGCAAACCATCTACCTTCAATGGAAAGGAGGATCCGATTGGGGTTATGGATTGGATCTCCGAAATGGAGCTAGCCTTCATGACGTGTGGCTGCAGAGGTAAGTTGCAAACTATCTATGCCGTGCGTCAATTCCGAGGTGGAGCCGTTCGTTGGTGGAACACTTTAGGAAAGACCGTAAGCCCAAATGAGCCACTGCAATTGTCATGGGCAGAGTTCTTGGTGCAATTTAAGCGCAAGTTCTGCTCGGCTCAAAATCTATTGGAGTTAGAGAACAAGTTTCTGACTCTAACGAAAGGCAGCATGTCAGTTGATGAATACACCAACAACTTCACCGATAAGATGGAGTTTGCCTTGCGTATCGTTCTAGACGAGCTGACTAAGGTGGATCGGTATGCGAAGGGACTTCCATGGGAGTACGAGGTGCCAGTACGTCAGGCACATACTCTAGAGGCAGCTATATGGGCTGCCAAGTCTATTGAGAACATGATCAAGGGGAGAACCACCAACAAGGTTGAGGTTGGTGAGAAGAGGAAGTTTGAGGGAACATCTGGTTCCGGTAAGAAAAGCAAATTTTTGAAATCTGATTCGAAAAGGTTTAGTGGGGGAAAAGGAAGGGAAGCAAAGTGGTGTGATAAGTGTAAGAAAAAGCACTTCGGGAAATGTAGCGAGGATGTAACTTGCTACAAGTGTGGAAAGGTTGGACATTTTGCCAATGAATGTCCGAACAATAAAAGGATGTGTTTTGGGTGTAATGAAGAGGGGCACATTTTGAAAGACTGTCCGAAGAAGAAGGAGGCAGCTAAGCCCAACATTCCACCAAAGCCAAAGGCGAGAGCATTCCAGATGACACTGGAAGCTGCTAAGGATGAAGCTGATGTCACTTCAGGTACCTTTCTCGTTAACAATTTGCCTGCCCAAATTTTATTTGATTCTGGAGCCAACTACTCCATAATATCGCATGAATTTGGTAGAAAACTAGCTTTGCCTGTTGATAGACTAGATAATGCTTTATTAGTCGAAGTTGCTAGTGGCAAGTTTGTACCTGTTAGCCATCGTATGAAAAACATCTTAATCGACTTGAATGGGAATAAGTTCCGCGAGGAATTATTGCCTATCGAACTTAATGGTTTCGACATCGTGTTGGGAATGGATTGGCTCAGCGCCAATGATGCCGAAATATTATGCAAGAAGAAGATAGTGAAGGTAAACCCGCCAGGGAAGGAATCGTTTATGGTGTATGGGGACAAACGCCGAGTAAATTCTGGAATCATTTCTCTAATGAAAGCCAGAAAGTGTTTGACCAAGGGATGTACATCATATTTAGCATTCGTGATTGATGCTAAGAAGGAAAAGAAGGTGATGCAGAGTATTCCTGTGGTGTGTGATTATCCGGAAGTATTTCCCGAAGATCTTCCTGGATTACCACCTGATAGACAAGTAGAGTTCAGAATAGACTTGCTACTAGGAACCACGCCAATAGCAAAAGCACCTTATCGATTAGCACCAACGGAGATGAAGGAGCTGATGATGCAACTTCAAGAGTTGTTGGACAAAGGTTTCATTAGACCTAGTTCATCGCCCTGGGGAGCTCCGGTGTTATTCGTGAAGAAGAAAGATGGAAGTATGAGAATGTACATTGATTACAGAGAGCTGAACAAGGCAACAATAAAGAATAGATATCCGTTGCCAAGGATTGATGACCTATTTGATCAATTGCAAGGTTCGAGCTATTTATCGAAGATCGATCTAAGGTCAGGATATCATCAGCTGAAAGTAAGAGAGCAGGATATAGAGAAGACTGCGTTCAGAACTAGATATGGACACTACGAGTTCTTGGTTATGTCGTTTGGACTAACCAATGCTCCGGCAGCATTCTTGGATTTAATGAATAGGGTTTGTAATCCGTTCCTTGATAAATCCGTGATAGTGTTCATCGACGACATTCTGATTTACTCAAAAAGCCAGGAGGAGCATGGCAGACACTTGTGAGAAGTGTTAGAAGTTTTGAAGAAGGAGAAGCTGTATGCTAAGTTCTCCAAATGTGATTTTTGGATTCGAGAAGTCCAATTCTTGGGTCACGTGGTCAACCAAGAAGGGATAATGGTTGATCTAGCAAAGATTGAAGCTGTAATGAAGTGGGAACAACCGAAAAGTCCCACGGAGATCCGAAGCTTTTTAGGATTAGCCGGATATTACCGAAGGTTTATCCAAGGTTTTTCTTCGATCGCTAGTCCGTTGACAGCTTTGACCCACAAAGGAGCTATTTATGCTTGGAGTGAGAAGCATAAAGAAGCATTCGAGAAGCTAAAGAAGAAGCTATGCGAGGCACCGATACTTTCTCTACCCGATGGAGTTGAAGACTTCGCCGTTTATAGCGATGCGTCTGGGGTTGGATTGGGTTGTGTTTTGACCCAAAGAGAAAAGGTGATAGCATATGCGTCTCGACAGCTGAAGGAGCATGAAAAGAATTACCCGACTCATGATTTGGAGTTGGCAGCGGTAGTTTTCGCTCTGAAAATATGGAGGTATTACCTCTATGGCACAAAGTGCAAACTTTTCACTGATCATAAGAGTCTCCAATATCTCTTTAATCAGAAGGAATTGAATATGAGGCAACGACGCTGGCTGGAATTACTCAAGGACTACGACTGCGAGATACTTTACCACCCCAGTAAGGCTAATATTGTTGCTGATGCTCTCAGTCGGAAAGTCAATCTTGAAAGGAAAAGGCCAAGAGCATTGAGAATTGAAGTTGTCTCGACCATTGTGGAAAGTATAAAGAAAGCTCAAGAGGAAGCTTCTGAGAAAAATGACCGAAAGGAGGAATGTTTGGGTAAAACGTTGGTGTTTGGTACAAACGGTCATGGACTGAAGGTATTTGTAACGCCCACAGATCCGGGCTAGTCAATTTAAAGGCAATAGGGGTCAAAAACAACTTTTCGACAAAAAGATTATTTAGAATAAATAATCTTAACCAAGTTGTATAATATGTTACAAGGTTTCCGTACATATAAAGAACACCGAAATCCGAGTTATAACGAAGAAGTTATGACCCGTCGAAGTTTCGCGTCGGAACCGGCACGGCGTCGGGAAGCGTAAATAGTAAATTTATGATAGAGAGAGATTTAGCATTAGTTCTCTAAACGAAAGTCGTAGAATATGTTAAACTAAGAACATCGATAAAAAGAACGCCCAAATCTGACTTCGTATGAAGATGTTATGATTTTTTGAAGTTTCGGATTAGCGGTGTACAGCCCGAAATTCGAATTTTAGATCGATTGATTTTTAGCCGACACAACCTAAACAAGAATCGAAGATCTCGTTATTAGTAGCATAACGATAAAAAGACAGACGAAAATGGACATCGAATAAAGAAGTTATGAGATTTTAACGGACCAATCCTGTCCCGGCCTGTTAAAAATATAACTTTAAAAATAAAGTCAAAATTAGCCGACGGAGTCTAAACGAAAGTTGTAGAGTACGTCTCCACCGCGTGGATATAAAGAACGTCAAAAACGGAGTTCGTATGAACGAGTTACAAATTATAATAGCATATTTACGTATTAAAATAAAGTATAAATCATGTATACGTACACATATATATACATATGTATATATCATTAGAAAGGTATCGACGATGCGGTCATTATAAGACTAATGTTGAGTTCTTTCGATATTAGTTTAGTACAAATATCATTAAATCCATTTAAAATAGTATTATAGAGGGGTGTTTAGTTCTTTATATAACTAAAAGGTCATTAAGTAATTATGGAGGGTAGTTTTTGAAAATTCAATTAGTATAAATAAGAGCCTTGGGCTCTCATATTTCTTGCACCATTCTCTTGATTCAAGAGTCTTTCTCTCCTTATCCCCCGAGCATTTCGGTTCCTCGTGATTCGACTTCTCTTTCTGTAGTTTTAGTATAATAAGGTGAGCGCTGAAGCGCTGCACGAATCTTTCTTAGAAAGATTCAGCGACGAAGTTCTGCCCCTGCAGAGCCCGACTCCTAGCTAAAATCCCCTTGAAAGTAAGTTATGCTTACCCTATTTTAAATATAGTTTATATTTAAAATTAGTATTGTTATTATAAATTTATAATAAATATTTGAGCTATTATTATGACTTATATAAGTGTCGTTATAATATCTTTTAACTACTCGCGGTACGGGGAATCTGGTTTAAAGGGCCGCATAGGGTTGTTGGATTTCAGAAGTGCTATACGCCAAAATGGTCCTGCCCTCCGGTGATTTATGTCTGGCCCCTGTCTGTACATAGTAGTTGGAAAGTATTGTTTAAACGCTTATATAATAATAATAAGACTAATAATTAGTGATGGTAATATTAGACTAAAATCTAGTGGTGATAATATTAGGTTTCATCAAAGGAAATTATTTTAAAGTAAACGAAGCGCTGTCCGAGTACCGAGTCACCACCTTCTCAGGTGAGTGCATAGTTACTTTCATCTTACACATAGATATGAAGTATTTTATATAAACTACGTGCTATGTGTGCATATTATCTGTATACTTGTTGTCTATGTTGGATGAACGTTTTTATACATGTTTTAGATGATTTAAACCGTATACGTATTTTATATACACAAATATGTTGGGTATGATACAGGTAGATGAATGGTGAGAGATAAAAGATGATGTGAGTAAACATTAGCAGCTATAGACTTAGTGCCTAACTAATAAACATCGGCAGCTATGGACTTAGTGCCTATTGGACAAACACCGGTAGCTATGGATTTAGTACCTGTTAAGGAATTGGTAGCTATGGACTTAGTGCCTATTAGATAAACACTGGTAGCTATGGATTTAGTACCCGATGAATAGACTATAGCAGCTATGGAAATAGTGCTTTATGAACGAACATTGGCAGCTATGGATTTAGTGTCAGTCCTATAACCCTGGAGGTAAGGGACTTCGGAATAAACGAATGCAGGATAGATGACTTTTAGGTTAAATCCTTAAAGAGTAAAGAAGATAATGGGGATGGATAATTGAGTTGATTGTTTGATTGAACATAGTAATTATATTATTGTGGGTTGAAAACCCTATGTACTCACCAGGTTTCCCAACCTGACCCACTCAGTTTATGTATATCACAGGTGACGAAGTGAAGTGACATTACACTGCGGGATTTAAAAGAGATGTAGATCACTAGTGTAAATTATTGTAAGTTCTGTTTATGCTTATGTTTCGGTATTAACGATGACATCCCAAACATTTTAACATAAAATAAATACGTTTCTTCGAAAATGTTTTAATAATGTTTTTACCATGTTTTTCTGGGAACAAATTCCGCAACCTTTTTATAAAATGAAGTACTCTGATTTTTATAAAGCATAAACAAAATCGGTCTTTTCTGGCCATAATTTTGGGGATGTCACAGTTGGTATCAGAGCATTAGTTTAAGAGAACTAGGAATATGGATTTATTTCTAGACTTAAACTTAGAATGCTAAGCGATGATTGTGAGGTGTGAGCACTAGCTTATTTTGGTAATAATGCCTAAATTGCTTTTATGTGCTAAATGCTTTGCGCATGATATGATTTGTTCGGATCTATGGTCTGTTGCCGAGCGGATCTGGAAACCTTATGTGTTTAGGATTCTAAGCGTTTAACTACGATATTAGAACTAGCATATAAACGTTTCGGGGTGATAAGGATGATTTAAGACGTCAATCCTAAATTAAGATCTAGATTCACCTTATTCGGTGTAGAGATCAAGATGGCAAGAACCCGTAGCGGAAACGTAAATGCGAATGGGAACCGAAACCAACCCCCAGTGGTTCAGCAAATACCTGTTGTTGAAGAAGTTGCGCCTGAGCCAGTCACCATGGCTGGAGTTCAAGCCATGATTCGGGCTATGTTAGCTGAACAAAGGGAAGAAATGAGACAAATTTTGAACAGGGACGAACCTACCGTACATGTTGAACCGACGAAGCCAGTTCCCGAGCAATCTGAGGAAGGGAACTACAGCCACCAAGTGAGTCAAGTAGGGACTCAAGGTGAGCAAAGGGATGGCCCAGAAGGGAGAAACAACAAGGATGGGCGGATGTACAAGAATTTCTTTGGTGCGAAACCACCAAGTCTCTCAGGAAGCCCGAAGCCGGTTGAGATTATGGATTGGATCTCTGAGATGGAGATGGTGTTTGAGAGCTGCAGCTGTAACGAGAAACAGAAGACTGTCTTCGCAGTAAGACAGCTGAAAACTGGAGTCTTGAGCTGGTGGAAGCTATTGGCAGATACGATGCCACGAGGAGAAGCCTTAAGGATGTCGTGGGAAGAGTTTTTGGAACAGTTGAAAATGCAATACTGCTCAGAGATAGATCTGATAGACCTAAACAACGAGTTTCAGAACTTGAAGAAAGGAAAGATGAGTGTTGATGAGTATGCCACCGCATTCACTGAGAGGATGAAGCTATTCCCCTACTTGGTGCCTACTGAACTCTCCAAGATTGATAGGTTTGCTAACGGGCTGCCCATTGACTTTGACCCAATGGTCAAAATGACAACTACCTTGAAAGCAGCTGTTAGGGCAGCTAAGAACGTAGAGGCCCAGATAAGAGAAAAGGGTCTAGAAAAAGATAAGGTAGGAGAGAAGCGGAAGTTTGAAGGATCTTCGAGGCCGAACAAGGAAAGCAAATTCTCAAAGCTTGGAGGAGCAAATGGAGGTGAAGCAAGATGGTGTGATAGATGCAAGAAGAAGCATGGTGGAAAGTGCAACGAAGAAGTGACTTGTTACAAGTGTGGGAGGACTGGTCACTATTCCAAAGACTGCATGCATAATGACAAAGTATGCTATGGATGTGGAGGCAAGGGGCACATGTCCAGAGATTGCCCAAGGAAAAATAAAGCAGCAAGACCAGAAACGCCACCAAGGCCAAGGGCATTTCACATGATCCTCGACGAAGCAGAGAACCATGCGAGGAATCAAGAATGAGGACTTCTTACCCGAGGATCGGATTATGCAGTAGTCATAGTTTCGTATGATGTAGCCTAGTAGAGGCATAGTCTAGGGTGAACTTGAACACCTATGTAATCGTTTCAAGAAATGATATAAAACCTTCATTTTGTTATCTGATATGTTGAATGATTGTATGAATTGCTGCATGGTGACTTGGGAAACTGCGAGACAATACTTGGGACGAGTATGAGTAGGTGTGAATGGTAGTAGAGGCCTATACTACCGGAAGCACAGGACTCACACTTGGATCGGGGAAAGTCACAAGGTTACCAAGAAGCTAGTAATTGATTTCATTTTTTTTAAGTATGTCATTACCATCGTTTCGATAATGACTAAAAAGATTGTTGATTTCCAATCCTAGTGGTCATACCAAATTGAGTCCGACTACGATGAGTATGTTGCGTGGTTCAGGGAACCAAGTTCAATGTAGCGTCCGACTTAAACCAAACAATTGAAATCAAAGCGATCAATAGAAGTATCGCGTTCGTTGTTAACGAAGTTGGTAGCCAGAAACGCTACATGTTAAACTGTGATTATATCACATTAGAACATGAAGGAAGGCATAGTCTATTTTAGAATTTAACTCTAAGAGACCTAAGTCTAAACGTGCATCACATGATGATAGGTCATAATTTGAAGTCTAGCCTGAGGTAAAGAGTAGGTGCACGATCGAGTACTGCTTACAGTCAATGAGTCTAACAGATAGACTTGAAGGAATATAGAAGTTATAATGAAGAGATGAAGTATGGAGACATTATACGAGCCCTTTTTCGTTGATGATTCCGGGACTTAATGATCCTAAGGGGGAGATAATTGTAACGCCCACAGATCCGGGCTAGTCAATTTAAAGGCAATAGGGGTCAAAAACAACTTTTCGACAAAAAGATTATTTAGAATAAATAATCTTAACCAAGTTGTAGAATATGTTACAAGGTTTCCGTACATATAAAGAACGCCGAAATCCGAGTTATAACGAAGAAGTTATGACCCGTCGAAGTTTCGCGTTGGAACCGGCACGACGTCGGGAAGCGTAAATAGTAAATTTACGATAGAGAGAGATTTAGCCTTAGTGCTCTAAACGAAAGTCGTAGAATATGTTAAACTAAGAACATCGATAAAAATAACGCCCAAATCTGACTTCGTATAAAGATGTTATGATTTTTTGAAGTTTCGGATTAGCGGTGTACAGCTCGAAATTCGAATTTTAGATCGATTGATTTTTAGCCGACACAACCTAAACAAGAATCGAAGATCTCGTTATTAGTAGCATAACGATAAAAAGACAAACGAAAATGGACATCGAATAAAGAAGTTATGAGATTTTAACGGACCAATCCTATCCCGGCCTGTTAAAAATATAACTTTAAAAATAAAGTCAAAATTAGCCGACGGAGTCTAAACGAAAGTTGTAGAGTACGTCTCCACCTACGCGTGGATATAAAGAACGTCAAAAAAGGAGTTCGTATGAACGAGTTACAAATTATAATAGCATATTTACGTATTAAAATAAAGTATAAATCATGTATACGTACACATATATATATACATATGTATATATCATTAGAAAAGTATCGACGATGCGGTCACTATAAGACTAATGTTGAGTTCTTTCGACATTAGTTTAGTACAAATATCATTAAATCCATTTAAAATAGTATTATAGAGGGGTGTTTAGTTCTTTATATAACTAAAAGGTCATTAAGTAATTATGGAGGGTAGTTTTTGAAAATTCAATTAGTATAAATAAGAGCCTTGGGCTCTCATATTTCTTGCACCATTCTCTTGATTCAAGAGTCTTTCTCTCCTTATCCCCCGAGCATTTCGGTCCCTCGTGATTCGACTTCTCTTTCTGTAGTTTTAGTATAATAAGGTGAGCGCTGAAGCGCTGCACGAATCTTTCTTAGAAAGATTCAGCGACGAAGTTCTGCCCCTGCAGAGCCCGACTCCTAGCTAAAATCCCCTTGAAAGTAAGTTATGCTTACCCTATTTTAAATATAGTTTATATTTAAAATTAGTATTGTTATTATAAATTTATAATAAATATTTGAGCTATTATTATGACTTATATAAGTGTCGTTATAATATCTTTTAACTACTCGCGGTACGGGGAATCTGGTTTAAAGGGCCGCATAGGGTTGTTGGATTTCAGAAGTGCTATACGCCAAAATGGTCATGCCCTCCGGTGTTTTATGTCTGGCCCCTGTCTGTACATAGTAGTTGGAAAGTATTGTTTAAACGCTTATATAATAATAATAATAAGACTAATAATTAGTGACGGTGATATTAGACTAAAATCTAGTGGTGATAATATTAGGTTTCATCAAAGGAAATTATTTTAAAGTAAACGAAGCGCTGTCCGAGTACCGAGTCACCACCTTCTCAGGGAGTGCATAGTTACTTTCATCTTACACATAGATATGAAGTATTTTATATAAACTACGTGCTATGTGTGCATATTATCTGTATACTTGCTGTCTATGTTGGATGAACGTTTTTATACATGTTTTAGATGATTTAAACCGTATACGTATTTTATATACACAAATATGTTGGGTATGATACGGGTAGATGAATGGTGAGAGATAAAAGATGATGTGAGTAAACATTAGCAGCTATATACTTAGTGCCTAACTAATAAACATCGGCAGCTATGGACTTAGTGCCTATTGGACAAACACCGGTAGCTATGGATTTAGTACCTGTTAAGGAATTGGTAGCTATGGACTTAGTGCCTATTAGATAAACACTGGTAGCTATGGATTTAGTACCCGATGAATAGACTATAGCAGCTATGGAAATAGTGCTTTATGAACAAACATTGGCAGCTATGGATTTAGTGTCAGTCCTATAACCCTGGAGGTAAGGGACTTCGGAATAAACGAATGCAGGATAGATGACTCTTAGGTTAAATCCTTAAAGAGTAAAGAAGATAATGGGGATGGATAATTGGGTTGATTGTTTGATTGAACATAGTAATTATATTATTGTGGGTTGAAAACCCTATGTACTCACCAGGTTTCCCAACCTGACCCACTCAGTTTATTTATATCACAGGTGACGAAGTGAAGTGACATTACACTGAGAGATTTAAAAGAGATGTAGATCACTAGTGTAAATTATTGTAAGTTCTGTTTATGCTTATGTTTCGGTATTAACGATGACATCCCAAACATTTTAACATAAAATAAATACGTTTCTTCGAAAATGTTTTAATAACGTTTTTACCATGTTTTTCTGGGAACAAATTCCGCAACCTTTTTATAAAATGAAGTACTCTGATTTTTATAAAGCATAAACAAAATCGGTCTTTTCTGGCCGTGATTTTGGGGATGTCACAGTATTCCAAGATCGTATTTGGGTACCTAATTCAGGAGGAATTAGAGATCTTCTGATGGAAGAAGCTCACAAGATCATGTATTCGATTCATCCCGGTAGCACTAAAATGTATAGGGACCTGAAACCCTACTACTGGTGGCCGACGATGAAGCTTGATGTTGCAAAGTATGTGGCCGAGTGTGTGACTTGTGCGAGAGTCAAGACACAACATCAGAAACCGTATAGGAGTTTAGAACCTTTACCTGTGCCTATGGGTAAGTGCGAAGACATTGCTATGGATTTTGTCACTAAACTACCCAGAACAAAGAATGGTCACGACATGATTTGGGTGGTCGTTGATCGATTCACTAAGAGTGCGCATTTCATAGCAGCCAGGGAAAAATGGTCTATGGAAAAGTTTGCGAATTCTTATGTGAAGGAAATTGTGAGACTTCACGGTGTTCCGCTAACAATTGTGTCGGATCGTGATAGTCGTTTCACCTCAAGGTTTTGGAAATGTCTACAAGAGGAAATGGGTACCAAGTTATGCTTAAGTACAGCTTACCATCCGCAGACTGATGGTCAGAGTGAAAGAACGATACAAACACTTGAAGATATGCTGAGAGCATGTACCTTGGAATTTCTAGGTAATTGGGATGAACATTTATCTTTAGTAGAATTTTCCTATAACAATAGTTTTCACTCGAGCATTAAGATGACACCTTACCAAGCTTTGTATGGACAAAAGTGTCGTACGCCGTCTTGTTGGCTTGAGGCTGGGGAAAAGCAGTTTATGGGACCGGAGATGGTTCATCAAACTGCTGAAAAGTTGAAAACAATTAGGGAAAGAATGTTAGCGGCTCAGGATCGTCAAAAGAGCTATGCTGACAAAAAGCGAAGACCGATGACTTTTGAAGTTGGGGATTCGGTTTTGCTTAAAGTCTCGTCGTGGAAGGGACTTATAAGATTTGGTAAAGGGGGAAAGTTGAGTCCAAGGTTTATTGGACCGTTTAAAGTTCTTCAGAGGATTGGGAACCAAGCTTACAAGCTCGAATTACCCGAAGAACTGAATGAAATTCACAACACTTTTCATGTGTGTTATTTGAGGAAGTTCACGGGAGAAGTTCCCGATATAATTCCAATTTCCGAATTGAGAATTGATGAGAACAAAAGGTTGATTGAAGAACCAGAGGCAATTGTTGACCGAAAGACTAAGAAGTTGCGACACAAGATGGTCGAGTTAGTTCTTGTCCGATGGAAACACACGAATGGGCTGAATCTCACCTGGGAGACAGAGAGTGACATGTTGAGTCGCTATCCACATTTGTTTGTTGATGTGTGATTCCGGGGACGGAATCATTCTAAGGTGGAGAGAATTGTAACGCCTGTGTTTCCGGGCTTGCCATTTTTAGCAATGTAATGGTCTAGGTTAACCTTTGTAACCCGTTTTGAAATAATAAGATTGTATTATTTGAGTATTATGTGATTTGTGCTTAATTGCTTAATTATGTGGTTTGATTAATTAAGAATAAAAATAAGCGTCAAAATTTAAGTGTAAAATACACTTGATATCTTTAGATAATGTTGTAGTAGTTGAAACAAGGTTTCCGAAGATATAAAGAATGCCGAAATCCGAGTTATAACGAGGAAGTTATGACCTGTCGAAGTTTCGCGACAGAACCGGCAACGCTGAATAACGTAAAAAGTGAAATTTACGTTAAAGCGATATTTAGCTTTAGTGATCTAAACGAGAATCGAAGATCTCGTTGTTAGTATCAAAGCGATAAAAAGTTAGGTGAGAACGGACGTCAAACGAAGAAGTTATGAATTTATAACGAAAGTTTCTGTCCCGGTCTATTAAAAATAAATAATAAAAATAAATTCAAAATTAACCGACGGAGTCTAAACGAAAGTTGTAGATCGTAGTCTCACCTTTCCGTGGATATAAATAACGTCGAAAACGAAGTTCGTATGAAGAAGATATGAATTTCCGAAGTTTGATAAATAATTTGTATTTATTTTTAAATCAAAAATCCGGCATTATCCGAAGGGGGAGTCACAGATCTGATCCGAGGTACGCGCTGCGTACTCGAGTACGCCCCGCGTACAGCCAAAGTGTCGACACTTCGGATGACGCATGCAGTGACGCATTTCGGAGCCTGTACGCCCCGCATACGAGAGGCTTCCAGCCTCCTATAAATAGGATGCGAGGGTTCCGGGTTTATTTGCTAATTTCCTCTCGTTTTTGTGCCGAAGCTCTGCGGGTTTTACCCCCGAAGCCATCCCGAAGCCCCGGTAATATTCCCGAGATCCCGAAGATCCCGAGAAGTGCGGTTTCCGAGCCGAAGCTCTGCCCGCGAGAAGTTCGATTTTCGTAGAGATCTTCCAGATCTGCGGAGGATTACTACTTCTGCAAGTCGTAGTGCTGTCCGATCATCTTCTGATCAAGTGAGTGTATACTACCTTTCATAAACGCAATAATAATACAAGTATGGTTTGAGTGTATTAAGTTTATTGTCGTTTATACGTGTGAATGCGTTGTTACTTTCTCATAACGTATAACTATGAAGTATTTTATACGAGATACGTGTTATGTGTATATTTTGTTTTAATGTGTGTGAATGTATATTCACTTTCTTCTATCTTATAGATATGATTATTTCTATATGAAATACGTGTTATGTGTGTGTGCCTCATCTGTTATATGGAAAATGTATTGATCAAGCATGCTATACAGGTTTTGAAAATATGTATAAAAATGTATGTTTTTATCTACTAATATGTTGGGTAGAACATGGGTATATAGTTGGTGTGTAATAAACAGATGAGAGGCCTCGTTGTTGTTTTGATCCAGTCATCTAGCGGAATTTAGATGACGACCACAGACTTTTCTAGACAGTCCAGTGGAACGCTAGCAGGCTCATAACCTGTAGGTGTTAATGAACTTGGGTGTTCATTCGTTGTATTCCATCCCCCTCATGGTTGCCTTATTTGACTTATATTGCTGAGGAAACCCCGCAGCATGTGTTGTCACCCCGATGAAAATATTGTTAGATTAGGTCCCTTGTGTTAGTTATTTTAGGGACGTAAAGTGAGAATAACGGGAATGGGTAACTGGATTATTGTTGGTTGATAATAATTAATTTAATTATTTATTGTGGGTTGAAAACCCTATATGCTCACCAGGCTCCCAAGCCTGACCCACTCAGTTTTATTTGTATTACAGGAAGTGGCGGAAGGGCATGAGATGGACAAACCATCAAGTTGTTTTGTTTACAAGTCTGCATATGTTTATATTTGTTATATGACTTGTAATGTATTCGTTTATGCTTATTGGTCTGTATCGGAACATGACACCCCGAGTTTTGATTATAATGAAAATACATTTCTTTTATGAAATGCTTTGGTAAACATTGTTTTATCATGTTTTGTTTTTGGGAACAAATTCCGCAACTCTTTCAAATCAAAAGGATTTACTCTGAAAATATTTAAAAGCATAAATGAAAATCGGTCTTTTCTAGCCGAGATTTTGGGAATGTCACATATATATATATATATATATATATATATATATATATATATATATATATATATATATATATATATATATATATATTTTGATTTTCTAATGTTTTTGGATTTTTTGAAAATTTTCTAATTTTTGTTTTGTTTTTATTTCTCCCCCTAAATTTGTGCATAGGAGAGAAACGAAAATAAATGTGCAAATTTAAACTATCCTAAAACAAAAATAAGTCTTTAAAGCGAATCAGCTTAAGAAAAACTCTATAGTATAGAGAAGAAAACGCAAATCGTAAGTCACCGATTGAATTTGCATCCAGAAGGTCTGAGAACAACCCGCTTAATCTCATAACAGATCCGAAAATTCTTCATATCATTAATCACTAACCCCATTTGTGATCTCTTCCTTTCTTCCTTTCCTGCAAAAGGACACATATTCTCAAGTAAAGGTCAAAATGTTGCACAGTTCAGAGATGTCTCCTATCATGTGTCTGGAACTGCCACTATCAACAAACTGAAGTCTGATGATATGCCTCCATAGCTGCTCTGACACAGAGCGGGATCAGTTGGTCTTTGGAACCCAATCCATTTTAAAACTGGGTCGACCTTTGTCATCAACACACAGTACTTTCTCCCATGACATATACTGCTTATCACAAACAGAAGACGATGAAATATTAGAATCATTAGAAGATTTGGGAGTTTTCACCTTTGGTACCCATCTATATTCGGGTTTAACCCATTTCTTTTTCGATCCGATGGGTGCCTTGACGCTTGATTTGGAACTTGAAGCCGGCTGCCGAGATGAGTTTGACCTAACCGGTCTTTGTTTCACTAGAGCATCTCTTGGATTGGGCTTCTTGGCCGGAACTCCCTTCTTGCCTTTGGGATTCAGATTCTTGGCCTTCTGGGATTGATTCTTAGCCTTCTGCGCATTCCAGTCACCATTGTCTGAACATGACCTGGAAGGATTTCTTTTGAAGTATCTCCCACTTGGCGCGTTTTGCCATCCTTGTGCGTAGTAAGGAACGTATGCGCGATTTGGACAATTTCGGGCAATGTGACCAGGTGTTCCACAGTGAAAACATGTCTTTTTCGTTACTGTGAAGTTATTTCTTCCTGCCCCTGGTAGCGTTTCCTTGCCTTGACTCTTATTGTTCCCACATGCACAATTACAACAGGCACTTTGTTGCGTTGGAATTGGAGGCCTGTATTTCTCAACAGCAGATTTGTTAGGAGCAACAGAATTCGAAGCAACAGATTTTGAGTTCAAGGTGTCATTGGTTTGTTCAGTAGTGCTCTCCTTGTTCTCATCTTCTGCTACTTTACCTGCACATGAAGTAGAAACATTAGTATTTTCAACATTAATAACTCCTCCTGACACAAATCCAACTAGTTTGCCATATCGAAGATGTGGCTCCCTATCAGTTTCGTCCTATGTCATAGGGATGGATGTGTAGTTATGATTATAAGGCAGAGGTACACTCTTATACCCTAGACCCTTGTTTTGATTTTCTTTGAATTTTAATTGGGTTTCATATAAGGAATCGACTGTCTGACTTGATGCAGTATAATTTTTGAAACTGACATCCGTTTTCCACACTTAATTTTTAAAGCGTCAAGTTCTTCAGTTACAACAGCAAGTTGTCTCTTAATATAGTCATAATTTTCACACTTGTTGCTATACTCTTCCTGAAGTTTCCTAAAGTCCTTGGTTTTTGCTTCTAACTCAGCCTTCAGGGGTTTCTGTCGTTTCCTGAGGTGATATCGTTCATATCTCAGGTCCTCAACTTCTCTTTTTAATAAATCAATTTGTTCCCGAAGAAATTTAATCGTATCTTCACTAGATAGTGTACATGAAACTTCACATGATTGAGAACATGAAACTTCATTGACCAGAAGGTTTACAGAACTCATTGTATTTCCACACTTCAGAGCATCAAGTTCTTCAATTACATCAGCAAGACTAAGATGATTGAGATCTTTTGTCTTCTTGATGATAGCCACGTTCATATCCCACGATTTCGGAAGTGAATTTAGCATCTTTTTGTTTATCTCGGACTTAGTCAAGAAGATCCCAGCTATATTCATCTCAGTAGTGAGTGTAGTAAATCGCTGCAACTGAGTTTCGAGGGTTTCTCCAGGGATATAATCGAACATGTTGAAGTTTTGTCTTAACATATCCTGATGACTCTCTTTCATGTTTTCAACTCCCTCGTAGACCTTAAAATCAATTAAAAAACACAACTAAAAACCAAAATCAAACTTAAAAGTCAAACCCTTTGATTATAAACCTCAAAAGTCAACCTTAAAAGTCAAATATAAAAAGTCAAATTAAAAAGTTAAACTCAAAAGTCAAACTTAAAAGTCAAATTTAAAAAGTTAAACTCAAAAGTCAAACTTGAAAAGTCAAATCGAAAAGCTAAATTTAAAAATTTAAAAGTTAAACGAAAAAGTCAAATTTTAAAGTCAAAGATCAAACTTGGAAGTCAAAGTTAAAATTGAAGGTCAAAAGTTAAAAAAACAAAAGAAAAAAAAATTAATATAATTTTATTTATTAATTTTAATTTAATTAATTTTTATTTATTTATTATTATTATTTTTATTATTTTGGATGAAAAAAAAAATTTAGAATTAAAAAGAATTGAATTTTGGGCTGAAAGTGTAAAAAATGTGACATCGGCGATAGAGATGCAGGTTTTATTGCAATCGGGTTTTATCAAGTTTTTTATTGCTAGTAATGGCTGTGCCTCTGCTTCGTAAATCTCAAACGTTTCTCCGTCGGAGCTCATCAAAACGATTGTCCTTGACCACGGCGACGTTGACACAGATGACATTGCGGCGGTGAGATGATCGGAAATATAGAGTTTACAAGAATTTAGATAGCAGAACAGAGTGTTTATCGTTGATGGAAACAGGGGAAATACTCTAATACTTGTATGTTGTGAATGAAAGAATACAAAACATTAACCCGTATTTATAATAAAGAAAATAGAACGCAAATCAAACTCTAAAAACAATATATGGAAAGTTTTCAAAATCAAATATTTCAAAAAAGAAGATTAATCCAACTCAACCGAACGTCACGGAATCCAAACAACGGCAACGAAGATTCGTGACTATTGAATATGCACAAAACAAGCCCTCCAAGTCATGTCAAAACTACAAAAGTTATTGCTTAAGGAATATTTGTTAATTCATCCCCTTGACCAACAAATTGTAACGCTAGAGGCGGGAATTAGTGGTTGTGGGTATATATCAAGAAATTTGTGTGTTGAATGAGTTTGATTTAACATTACTAATCATAAATAAAATTATATTACAACATTAATTCAAGAGTAAATCACACAATTAGTCTTTCGTGCATCTATCAAAATGAACGTTCAATTTTTTTTTCTCAAAAATTCATTCCGACCGTGCCTTGTTTCGTTGCATGCTTTGTCCCTACACTTGAGTATATTACCCTTATCTATTTATTGCTCATTTTTTTTAGAATTTACCTATTAGTTATAGCTTTTAAAAAATGTTGGTCAACAATTTCAGTATATATCATGTCCGACCACCAACTACCTCATCCTTTGATCATCCCTTATAGCATGTCATCTTTGACTCTCTTTTCTACGTATTCTTTCTAAATTTCGGAATCACATCCAACAACCACCATGTTCTATCCTCGACAACCACTATGCTCTACCTCTGACAACCACCCGTAACCAACACCAAACCAAATATGAATAAAATATGAGAACCAAAAATCTGAAAATCGAAAACTTCAAAATCAAACCACAAATCTAAAACTCCAAACCTTAAAATCAAGGCACATCAAATCGGGAAACCCAAACCTCAAATCGGAAAACCCACCTACAGAAATCGAGTGATGGTGATCTATAAATGGTGTATATATGTGAGTAAGGGTGACAAAGAGTGGGTTGGAGACGTTGATGGATAAAGATAGAAGGTTCACTAGAAGGAGTAGTCAGTGGCGGCTACTTCAGACGTCGCTATATGTGCAAAGACGGTTTTGGAAGATAATGTTGATGGTTGGGATGTGAGTGAGGGTGAAGGAGTTGGCGGGAGATGATGATGGATGTAGAGATAAAGTTCATTGGAGGGTGGATACGATGATTGTTAGAATTATGGGGTAAGAAATAACACTTTGGAGTTTTGAGAATCGTTATTACACTTTCAAATTGAAGTATTTGGGTGGTACTCCCCAATCTTCAATTGGATAAGACTCAGAATATGAGAGAACAAAAACAAAGAATGAGAAGTTATAATTTTCGTGAGTACCGGAAAATGATGACCAAAATTGGTTATAAACCACATGTAACACCCGTTTTCCAGAATGGTTCGGTTTAGGGCATTTTGGAATCAAAAGCTTGGTTTTTAGGAAAAATTGAGTGACACAACTTGACCATAGAGAGGTTATGACGTGACAAGAAAAACTGAAGAACGCATATATGGATAGTGATCACGACGTGACACATAGGTGGTCACGACGTGAAGAAGGCTACAACATGATAGTTTCATTTTATTTACTTCTTTTTGTAGTTTATTTTAGCATATTCCATTCCTAGTTTAGGTAATCATCATGCAAATTTTTTCTATTTGTTGTTTTATGACTATTTCGAGTACTTTCTAGTTTTGTGAACATAATTGCAAATTTTAAGAAAACTAGCGGAGCAGGAATGTTCGGACCTTTGGGAAGCAAATGGACTTGAAGGACGATAAAGAATATTGGGCTAGAAGACTTATGGAGATGATACAATTCTTGGGCTTGTTGATTATGGAAACTTAAAGAAGATGATCTTTTACTTAAATGAAGACGGAAGAATTCGAGCATGTGGAAATTATTGGTCAGGCAAGTATGTGAGCTATGGGTGATTTGGAGGAGACAAATTGGGATTTAATTGAAGAAAACTTGAAGAATTATGGACTACAAGATGATTGGACTCGTTCTGGGCCAGTGAGCTAATTCATTTGAGGCCTAAATCTAGTCTTGGATTGGTTGTGTTCAGTATGAGGATTACGGTAGCAGCAGCGTGTGTGTTTCGGTTATCTAGGATTGAGGTGAGTCTCCTCACTGTACCCGTGGGTCAAAGACACCAATTCTATCCCACTAGGATCTGTTATGCTAGTTTTGCTTGTGACCCTTGCATGGTATGTTGGGCTAGGCCCATTGTATGATGATCTAGGCCCATTTGTATGTTAGGTTGGGCCCATGGATTAGAAAGGGCTAGGCCTAATGTATATTATGTAGGATGCTAACTATCTCTATGACTCTTGCATTTGTATGATGGGTTGGCCCCTTCGAATTGGAAGGGTTAGGCCCATTATTGTGGGTTGGGCCCTGTTTCAGCTACTTCTGGTTCAAAATGAAAGGGTTCGGCTTGATCAGAGCGCATCCACTCATGTTTCTACAATTATATGATTTTAGGATTATACTATTATAATTGTTTTATTTTGAAATACTTTTGAGTGATTGAGAAAATGATAATTGGTGTTTCTGGTTGAATTAAAAATAAAATTTACCTTATAATTTTTGAGGCGTTACATTGTTATTTTTGGCTTTTGTCACAAGTTTCTTTGTTGAAAATATAATGATTTTTTTTTTGTAAGGATAAATCTATTTACCAATATAGCATCTGAAGCATAATAGGTGAATAAAGATGGTCTTCTTCCTTCAAATTGGCTTACTCATGGTAGTTTGGAGGTCAAAAGATATTGAGATCCAGTTCTTGCATTCTCTTTACATGTAGCATTCTTTTGATAATGATGCACCCATGCCTTATTTCTATATTTTTTATTTGAGATTTTAAAAAATCTATATTTGTGCTTTATGTGATTTTAATAAGAGTTGCTTACAAGGAACAATATGACTAAGGATAATACGATATGTAATGGAAAAAGGTATTCTTGGCTATAATTGAAAGGAACATGTTAGTATTAATGTAAGTTATTTAGAGAAGTGGGAATGCATGCAATTTGGCTTTAACTAAAATTAGGTAGGTGAAAGTTTATTATAAATCAATCTTTAGCATCAGTTGGTATTTATATACCTATTTTGGGAGCACTTTATGCTAAATGAATGCACACTGTTATAGTAAGAGAAAAAAATAGGTGTATTATTGTTTCTTGAATTTAGTCGGTTTGTTTCATTAATTTCCAAAGCTATATCTCTTCGAATGGATAACATTGCAATTGACCCGGAATTCTTCTGATTCTTTGAGAGGGTACATGTCTGCTAGGACCTTTATTAGATTTCTTTAATGTTTATGCTATGGCTGCTGGTATACTTGGAAAACTACATGTTACATCAGATAAAAGGATTCAATGAGCTATATGTGAACGTCCTAAAGAGGTTTTGAAAAATCAGCTAAGAAAGGAGATGCCACCTGGGACAAGTATTACAAAAATTAACAAGTTAATAGTATTGGAAGACGATGATCTGGTGGGTGACTTTTATGGTAGATTTTTGAACCAGGAAAGAAGTTCACGAGCCGAGGTAGATCTTGATGGTACATTGGAAATATGAAAGGATATCATACATAAGGAATGGCATCCGGTTAACATATTGGTAAAAAATTCAAAAGCTTATGCGACAAAGGAACCACCCATGCGTGTTGTTTATAATTTTGCATCAACGGATGATTGTAAAGCTCACATGTCCCTTGTCCCTTTACCTTTGAATTTGTGAAGATGATGAAGAAGACGAAACAAAAATAGCAAGGAGTAAGGGAAGATCGGTAGAGAAATCAAGTACATCAACTTCCTTCCAAAACTCAATCACGGGATGCCTCCGATAGACTCCGGCTGGACGTCGCCGTTGTTGTAACACTAGAAATCTTGGTATATTTATTATGTCCCTTGTGTATTTGATAATTGCAATTTGGTCCTTATGTTGTACTCGGGGTGTACCACATGGTATGCTTGGCATATAAGCTGCAAAGCGAGTACACAGGGCATACCACATGGTACGCTTAGCGTACTTGAAACATCCCAAAAATACGATCCAAAAATTTTGTTTTCAAATCATTATTAAAATCATAAATCATCCATAGTCATAAATAAAATCATGACTCATGTATCATAAAACATCACAATATCTGTCTCATATCAAAATCTCATAACAAAACATCAAAGTAAAACTCTCAGGCTAAGATTGTGGTGTGTGCCATGCGATCATCCCGAGCCCTTCCCTTTGCTAGTGGAAGTACCTAAAACCAAAACTGAAAACCGTAAGCACGAAGCTTAGTGAGCCCCCAAACTACCACATACTATACACATATAACATGCAACTAGGAGATACGAGCCCCGCCCACACTCATGGAGATACGGGCCCCACCCACACTCTGCTAACTAGGAGATATGGGTCTCGCCCACACTCCGTTATCTCTAAGATACGATCCCTACCCACACTCGGCTACTTCGAGATACGGGCCCCGCCCACACTCGACTGCTACAATATACGGGCCCCGCCCACACTCAGCTGCCCGCCCATACTCAGCTACTAGGCAAACATACAAGTATCACATAGACAACATGTATAACTAAACCTATCATTCAGGAATATATCATAATCAAACTCAGCTATGAGATATGGGCCCCGCCCACGCTTGGCTATAATGAGATATGCGCCCCGTCCATACTCAGCTACTAACATAACATGCTATGGGCT
The DNA here is from genome assembly GCF_052625555.1 of Lactuca saligna. NCBI lineage: Eukaryota > Viridiplantae > Streptophyta > Magnoliopsida > Asterales > Asteraceae > Lactuca > Lactuca saligna. The sequence goes on along the minus strand of NC_136417.1, from coordinate 38,463,229 downwards.
GGCCTTGGTGCCTTAGACCCATTCCTACTGAAAGGAAACTCACCTCGTATGACTGATTGCTGAAAACCTAAGTGAGGAATCCCTGCCTGCTGCTCCTATGACTCTCTGACTATAATTTCCATAATGACACTTAGTCAGAAACTGATAACTCTTCTTAGGGTAAAATGACCATTTTACCCCTGGTCAAAGTCAACATCCTAGTCAAGGTCAACTTTCCAAGTTGATCAAACTTGCCGAGTTAGCCTTGTGACTCATCGAGTTCTAGAACTCAGAACCCTAGAATCGGAACTCAGCTCGTCGAGTCACCCTATGACTCGTTGAGTTCCTAAGCTACTTATCATTGGGACTGATCGAACTAACTCGTTGAGTCATCCTCAAACTCACCAAGTTCTAGCATAATCAAAAAAGGGATAAGATCATCCAACTCGCCGAGTTCCTTAATCAACTCGCCGAGTTCTATGAACATTATCGAGGTTCCGTCATCGGACTCGTCGAGTTCCCATATGAACTCGTCGAGTCCCTTATAGATCTAAACTATACCACTAATTTCACCCTTCTACAGCTCCAAAATACAGATCCAGGTCATTTCCATAGTCCATTTCTATAAAGTTGGAGACTTGATGGCTTTGCACACCTCAAATGGACCCAAACTCAAGTTATAGCAACCTACTTCTATGAACATGACCATGGCTTGGACAAAAACAGGTTCAAGATATCTTTTATGATTTTAGAGGCTAATTATCACAGGAAAGAGGGATTGCTTAGCATACAACCCATGAAAAGCAACTTATCCTACTCAAAAGAGTCAAAAAGACCCATAAATCAACACTAAAGGAGATCTAAGCGATATATATCAAGCTAAGATCTTTTTACCTCAGAAGGCTGCCAAAGAAGGATGAAATCCTAGATCTTGATCTTCTTCCACAAGCTTGATAGCTCCAAGCTATTCTAAGTCTCTTCTATATCACAAAAACACACTCAAAATCTCAATAATATCTCAACAATGGAACTCATAGTGAATTAGGGTTTTAGGGGGAATAGAGAGGTTGGTGAGGGAGGCCTAAAGGGGATTAAGTGGCTTAAATACGGTGCAAAACCCCTAAAATAGGGTTTCCTCCTAGCAGACCTACTCATCGAGTCCATGCTTGGACTTGCCAAGTAGACCCTTTAAACCCCGCGTCCTTTCTGGCATCTACTCGACGAGTTAGGGTTACCAACTCGTCGAGTAGCTCAAAAATAAATACTTTAATAAATTAATTGTGTACCAGGAACGGGGCGTTACAATTCTCCCCCACTTGTCTTAGACTTCATCCTCGAAAGTCGTGAGAGAGTTAGAAGTTTATAATCAAGACCCACGATTTGTCATAAGTGTGGGGTGCGTGTAGATATTGTAAAACTATATTATTTAGAAGAGTGGCGTTTCTACCATATTTTGATTTCTGTGGTATGGATGAGTTGTTCCCACACCATAGAGTTTTATTTCGACGCAAGGTAGAAGTATCATCCCGGCTGTCATGACATGTTTAACACTTTCCTATGTCATGGGGGAGTTTTTCATGGCGAGAGGAGGCTACCATTCTCAATAGCACGATGTAACCACTACTTACCACATCGTGGCCACGCTATTATTCACAATATGTATTTTTCCTCACTCGACGACACAGCGTGGTCGACACTTTCCCACATCATGATTACTATATATTGCATTAGTTTCTAATCTTTCGCACTACACTGTAGAATTCAATGTTCTTGATTGTATTTTCAGGCACATTCAGAAGTAGCAGTTCCAATTTCCAGTCTTCCAACAAATTTATGGAGCAACTTTTAGCAGCCACATTTGATCTCGCCACTACTACCCCAGGGGAGTCTGTTCCAATTCTCTATATTTAATTTTATGTTCTTTAATTGCTTTAGCATACAATGAGGGCATTATATGAAATAAGTGTGGGTAGGGGTCGAAAAAGGAATTTAAATTGGAAAATTAAAAATTTCTAGATTAGCAAAATTTAAAAAATTTATAAACTTGAAATATTAGTTTAATTTAGGAAGATCTAGAGATAATTTAAAATTTTGATAATATTGTATGGGATGATCCAATGAGAACCTAAATATTTACCTGAGCCTATACATGTTATAGTGTATTTGTGGCTTCCCATTTCCAAGTGAAAAGTCATGTGGTATGAAAGGTAATCTGGTAGTTTATATGGCATAATACGTTTTGTAGCCTAAACCTAAAATCTATACAGGAAAGCTTATGTAGTCATTACACTTAGACTAATACATTAACCAATAAAGGTTGAAGTTAAGCTCCTTGCTTAAGCATGTAAGATTTGAGTGAAAAAAAAGTGAGATATACATGTATAAAGAAAGAGAAAGAAATTACCAAAAAGTCAAAGAATTTTGGTGCTATCAAAGTATGAAATTCAAAGATCAAAATTCAAAAGAAATCCAAAAAGTTGAAGATACCAAAAATCAATCAAAGAAGGTCGTGAATTCAAAGAAAGCAAATATCAAATATTCAAAGAAGTGAAGAATTCAAAGAGCTCCATTGTGGTATCAAAGTTGTAATTTCTAGACTATATGTATGCTTGGTTGTTTAGCCAAAAATATCTTGAGGTAAAAAAAGATTTCTGAAGATCGATTCGGAGGGTTGTAAAAATGAGTGTCTTATAAACTAAGGGGTGAATGTTCATAAGGATTGTGAGTATTTAGGAGTGGGAAGTTTCTTAGGAAAAATTTAGACACAAATACATGTATTACGGTCTTAGGATAATGGTTGGATTTAAAATGGATTGTTTTATGCGATATTGGTAAATTAAAAGTAAGTTTGCTTGGGGGCAAGCAAAGGCTAAGTGTAGGGTATTTTGATATGTTTATTTTTATACATACATATATATATATATATATATATATATATATATATACATATTATTGTAGCCTTTATTATTCTTATTTAGAACTAAAACGTACTTATAATGCTTTGAATTATAATTACAGCTATTAGTTGTTGATAGAGTGGAAAAGAAAGGTTTGGAACAGAATTCGGGATTAGAAGAAAAAAGAAAGAAGATGGGTGAAGGAATCCCACTACGCCCAACGTAGTGTGACTTACACCAAGCGTACTGACGAGATGAAGACCACGCCCAACATAGATACAAGTACGCCCAGCGTACTTGGCTTGGTTCCGAAGTATTGATCGCGATGAGTTTCTTAGTACGCCCACGTACACCAACTTACGTCCAACGCACGTAAGTCGGTTCCAATGTTTATAAAAAGTGATTTCGGCCTACCAAAAGGGGGATTTTTTACTACCATCGATCCTTAGTCGACAAGTAACTTATATTTGGCCGTTTTGAGGGTCTAAAAGGCGGCCAGAAGGACGTTAAGCTGACAGGAGCGAAGATCTGAAGGATTAGAGAGCAGATTCATGTCGGTAATCATGTGGTTTGTTATCGTGACCATGTTTAGCATTCCATTGTGATGCCACTATGTGTTTACTTTCTGATTTAGGTCCAAAGTATTGATTGCGATGAGTTTCTTAGTATGCCCTGCGTATACTGACTTACGCCCAACGTACGTAAGTTGGTTCCAATGTTTATAAAAAGCGATTTCGGTCTACCAGAAGGGGGATTTTCGACTACCATCAATCCTTAGTGGACAAGTAACTTATGTTTGGCCATTTTGAGGGTCTAGAAGGCAGCCAGAAGGCTGTTAAGCTGATAGGAGAGAAGATATGAAGGATTAGAGAGCGGATTCATGTTGGTAATCACATGGTTTGTTATCGTGACCATGTTTAGCATTCCATTGTGATGCCACTATGTGTTTACTTTCTGATTTGGGTGTTAAAAACCTTTGCTCTGTGTTTATGATTAGATGAAACCTTGAATTTGTGGCTTAATTGCTATATTGGATTGTTTTATTCGTGTTTAATTTATGTTTTCGAGCTTGTTAAAGATCCTTATGTGTTGATGATAATTATTTTCTATTAAATATCAAGTTAAACATCTTCTTAACTGCTTGAATTATATAGTTTTGTGAACATAAGATAATATGCCTAGGAATAGTGAACATGAAACTAGGATTAACTAGAAAATAAGTAAATCAATGTGTTAACATGTGTGATGAATAACCACATAAAAATTGATTGAATTGACATATTTAGTTACCTAATATTACAAGTCTTGCTCGATACGAACTGAACACTATGAAACATGTTAGTTTAATCAACTGATCACTGTTTGAATTGACTTGTTTGCTAAAGGATTAGTAATAGTGAACATGAATATAATCATTTTAGAAATCGGTGAACATGAATAAACATATGTGTGTGCAATTATCTATGATCTTAAGATGAAATTTGTCTAAACCAAAGTACCTGAAGAGATTTGTCTTCTGGTCAGTTTATCGAGATTTGCTATTTAGTTGTTTGTTTGAGATTTAATTTAATAAAACCTTTCTTTACCTATTTCTTGTGTTTTGTGTAACCTATAAATAAAAACTCCAAATTAATTTACCATCGTTCCCCTTGTGTTCGACACCCTTACTTATCAAAGCTATACTATACTCGATCGAGTTCACTGCCTGTGAGGTGTGGTTTAGATGCGATAAATTAGGAATTATAAATATATAAAAAAAACTAGTGCATTAAATATTCACATCACCTATAAGCCTAAGGGACTTGTTAACGTATCCCTCAGGGAGAGCATCAAAAAAGGAGAGAAGTCAAACTAACGTTAAGCTTGGCCTGGTTAGAACCTGGTCATATCCAGTCTGAGGCCAAGGTCGGGGCTTCGCCAACACGGAGTCACTGGTATGGCGGTTAAGGGGCAGAACTATGCCTTGACCTCTTTTCCTAGGAATAACACCCCAGCAAACATGGGACCAATCAGAGAGTTCCACTTGACCATCTGACGACAACCACAATCATCATAATATCAAAGATTCCCCTCAAGCTAATGAGGCGATAAGGCAAAAAGGCATGATGGGGGATCCTTAAATATGGATCTGCCATGTCGTGTCTCACGAGGGAAGGCTCAACAGAATCAGTTAGGAGTCACACGCCTCTCAATCTGGTATAAAAGGACTCTTCTTCCTCATGAAGAGGGGGACGAAACTCTTTTTACTCAGTTTTACCCTTTCTTCTATTAGAATCCATTGTAACTTGATCGTTAGAGCTTCGTCCCGGGAGTCCCTCCCGGATGTCGACTAATGATCATCTTTCTCTTTTGTACTATGATATCAGGTGAAGGAATCAGCATGGCTCTCACCCTCAGTCTTAATTCATCAATCTCCGACATATCACAACACCTATGCACACAAGTTATATACAGAGAGAACCACATAGACTTTCAAAGAAAATTCCTACCCTAAACCACAACCAAACAAGGAACAGGAATAAGGCAGATTCATCATTCTAGGGCTATGCGATCCTAAACATATACAAATGTGAAAGCATACACATAGAAAGATTCATTCAATTATCCATTTCAAAGTATAATTATAGTGTGGCTAGTATATTGGGGAAAACACTTACTTGAGCTCGCCCGATTACGCACATTGCACTCTCCCCTTTTCTTACAAGGAAATTGGTTTCAAGAAATTTTAAACTTTTGATTTTTGAAATTTTTTTTACCATTCCCTCAGTTTATGTTCTAACACACTTGGGAGTGCGCCTGAATTACTCAAACCAAGACTCTGATACCAACTTGCAGTAGCCCAATTATTCAAATAAAAATTTTCATTTAAATAATAATTCATTGTTCCTTAATTGTAAATTTCAACCATAAAGTATTTCTCAAAACCCATTACGTCGAGAATATTCAAAAGATCAGAGTGTCGAAAAAAATTTGTTGGAGAGTGCGTGTTGCGTCATCATGTCGGGCCCTTGCCCCTGGAACCTGAAGTACCTGAAACTACCAACAAAATGTAAGCTAATTCTTAGTGATTCCCAATAACATACCATACATACACCATACATATAATTAACCATGTAAGGATGCCATGGAAAACCCTCCTTGGTCTTACTCTGAATGTCATGGGAACCCCCATATGGTCTTAACCAACTACCATGGGAACCCCCACATGGTTTTAACCAACTGCCATGGGAATCCCCACATGGTCTTCACATAAGTACATAACACATAGGTAGCACATCCACAAATAATCATTACAGCTTAATAACATGGGTCGACCTTGGTACCTTCGACCCATTGGTATAGTGAGGAAACTCACCTTAGTCTACTAAACACAAAAGTTGCTTGCCAAACCTTCCAAAACCACATACATTGAACAGTAATACAGTTAACCCTAAATTAGGATTAAACACAATCTGATCAAATAGTCCATACACCTAAGCCTAAGTCCTTCCATATTGGCCCAATGGTCTTCCCTATGCTAATGGGCCTAAAATCCAAGACAAAAACTGTCAAAGGAACCACATATCCCAATAAAGCCCAACCAATACAACTATGGCCCAAATCAGAATATTAATCCAAAAATCTAAGTGGGACATGGCCCAAACTGACTAAGGTCAAGAACCTTTCAGTCCCATAGAAAGCCCAAACCCAACTAGAGTTCATTACGCTCAACGTACTACCCCCTTAAGTAGTACGTGCATCGTACACGAATGTACGCACGACATACAAGCAAGATATGCACATTCAACCATTAAGTGCTTAATACTTGGGATTTCAACGTCAAACTTCTGATCTGAGTCCATTAAGATGTTCTAGGGAATTAAGTTGGCAATTTTATGCCCTTGCTGTTGGATTAATGTCTAAGTCCATAACTATAATTGGTAAGACTTGACCCGACCCGGCATGGTCCATTTGGGTTGCATGGCATCATGCACTTGGATAGACTATAATGAGAGAAATAAGACACTTATGGTTATTAATATATTATGAGTTCTAGTATATTAATAATAAGAATAATAAGATTATTTAATTAGTATTGATCAAGAATTAATCTAGGATTAATTAAGTGATCAAAAGAAGACTAATTAAATATATGGGTTGATTGTGCAAATCATCCATACTTATATAGTGGGCTAATGCTCCATGGATAATCTAGTTGGGCCAAAACCCATATGATGCTCCATGGATGCCCCTTGGTGTATTTTTACCCATGGATCCAAGGAAATGGAAAGTCATGACAATTAGGGTTTACCCTAATTGTATAACTATATAAGCATCTTATTCTTGATCAAAATCGGCCACTAGAGAGACTAAAAAAAAGGCTAGCCGATTTTCATGAAGTGTAGAATTCTCTCAAGTTATTCCAAGTGTATTTGGTGTTGTGTGAACTATTTGAGGTGTCACACTTGGGGCACTAGGCACTCAAGCTTCATGAAGACATTCTACATCAAGGAGGTATGTTATATTGATAGTTTTGTATGCTAGATTAGGATAATACCTTGGATGTTCATATTTGCATGTATAATAGAGAAAACATAGATCCAAGGTATTTAGGGTTGCATGTACACTTAGGAGTGTTAGAATGCTCATAACCCAACAGTGGTATCAGAGCATAGGCTTGTTTTCTTGTTATACCTGCAATAGAAGCTGAAAAAACGAATTTGTTGTTGTCTGATCATCAGAATCGGCGAGTCCATCAGGAGACTCGGCGAGTCCATACCTAAAATGTGATCAATTCGATCCAACTCGCCGAGTTGGTTCATGCACTCGACGAGTTGGACCCCCAGACAACATATTTTCGAGGTTTTTAGCTAGAAATAGAGTAGGAACATTACCCTAAGTTGTTTTTAAACTTATAAACATGTTTTTAATGTGGTAATGTTCATGCTAATCCATTTTCAAAGATAATTGTCAATAGATTCATGTTTTGTATTAGTTTAAGGTTTAGACTAATTACATGAAAAAGTTTGATTTGAATTATCTTGTTCTTATGAGTTGCTTAGATTAATAAAAAAGTTAATTGAAATAGTTGCTTTCAATCCATTTTAATCTAAGAGTTGAGTATAAAATGTGTTTGTGTAACTTGTCCTCAAGTTACATGAAGAGTCACATTAAAGACTCATAAAACTCATAAAAGTTGGTAATGGTTACAAAATGAAGAGTCTTGTGTCATTGAATATTTTTTTTATGACTCCATAACTTGTCCTCAAGTTATGGAAGTTCAAGAGTCACTTCATTAAAGAGTAAAAGTGTAACCTTAATTAATTCCATAAGTTATAAAAATAAAGAAAAGTTAATTCTTTTATTAGTTTAAAGTCTTCCATAAGTTATGGAACTTGAAGAGTTTTTTTGGATTAAAACTACTTTAAACACATAAGTTATGGAATTAATTAGTTTTGAATAGTTTCAAAACTTACCCTCAAGTTTTGGAATTTGTAAAGTTTTCTCTTATGAATACTTTAATTCCAAGTTAGCCCTTAGAATTTTAAAAGTTAAAATTCAACCGCTTATACTTTATAATATTATAAGTTAATAATATATATATATATATATATATATATATATATATATATATATATATATATGTATAAGAGTAAAGTCGGTCTTACCGCTAGTACGCCTCATTCACGAAGCCGGTCTATAAGGTGGGTATAAGGTTGTTGCCTATAAAATGGCAACTTAATGGGTGTCCACTCTCACCCACCGCTTGCTTGACTCGTGGAGGGTCGTTAGCCGAACGGGTTTGACAGGACTATAATTCTCCCTTCATTAAAAGTATTAATGATAAATACTAAGTAACTAAACTCTTAATAATACCCAATCTTAGTTACTTAGGAAAATGTGAATAAGGTGCTAATCCATGAAATTACACTTTGCACTTTGTTTAAGTCGGTTAGTGGAGCGTGTGTGGTTAACCGGCACACTAACTCGTATTTAACAAGGTAGTCAAAGGGTAACTTAATGTTTATCATAGTATCGATGGAGCGTGTGTGGTTAACCGGCACATCGATTGAGGGGTAAACACTTAAGGGTACCAAGTAATTTGCATGGTTACTTCACACCTTGTTTTGTGATCCTTGGCATCCCAGTCACAAAACCTGAAGGGCACACTCGAGATTGAAACATGCCATTGAACAGTTCAATGAATCTCAAAAGATCTAGGAGTTTCAAAACCAATTAAAACCTAATAATACATTTCGTTTATCTTGGTGGAAATTGGTGAATCGTCATTCACCTACCTTCAAATTGTTTTATAGCTTGGATTACGGCATACCTCTTCTAAGTTATAAAATAGTTTGATGGGTCCTAGCCTTAATATTTCATATTGGGTGTCATATTAAGGACTTTAATATCAACTATCTTGAATATCTCCCAAAAGATGTATGGTTTAGATATTTATGATCTTCCCAAATCTCTTGAAACAAGCTTTCCTAAATGAAGTTGATGTCCCGTGGAAATCATACTTTTTTCACCTCCTCCAATTATTCTCCCTAACCCACAAGTTCTTGAAAAGTTTAAGGTCACTCAAGCCATATTGGCAAGGCAAGGTCTAGGTGTGATCACATCTTGGAGATGTAGTCACATATTGACAAGTCGGGAGAGTTGGGTGTCAAAGTCTTGAGAAAGTTGGTGGTTCAACTACTTTCTAAGTCACATAGTGAGTTCCTTTGGGACACCTATGAAACAGACTATGACAAGACCCTTAATGATCTTATCTGTTTGCTAAGATCAACTTCCTAAAACTTAATGGACATTGACAATGATGACATTGGATATCTAGTAAAGCATTCTCTTCCCAATGGAAAGGGATCGGCCATAGTCAACTCGGTTGACCAAATGGTAAAGAGAAAAGCTAAGTTTGTGATAGTCTCGTGTACCATTATCAAAGGGTCCATATGTTTATATTGCCAAAGGAAGGGGCATTGGTTTCAAAGCTGCTAAGTTTACCTAAGGATGTTAAAGTCAATAAGTTTGACTCCACTTCAGGTAAAGTCCACTATCTAACTCTGCTAAGTTTCTATTCTGAGATTCTTATTACATGATGTGACTGGGTCACATGTTGATGTTTTAAGAATCAAAGAAAAGTGAAGGAACTTAAAGAAAGAATATGTTGAATCTGATCGCATAGATGGGTTTCTATCGCGTAGTTTGAAGATCGGATTCTTGAGCTACTTCTTAGGAGTTATGAAGTATTGCTTAGGAATAGATAACAACAAGTTTTCATATGGATTGTAAGGATAAGTTTTTCCGCATAGTTTTAAAATAAAAGAAAATTTTTTGATTTTATTTATTTTAAAATATCCTTACAATGGCATTTGAGGAAAAAAAATTGTTGCTTATATGATTCCAGTAATAGCAAGAGTGGAAATATGAAATTGATTCCTTCATTTGTGGTAATGTCTAAATTTACCAAATAAGGAAAGGTTCTCATCATCCAAAGTCTCAATTGGACCAGGACTTGGAATCATGCAAGTTATATAGCATGATGAATGAGAACTTTCAAGTATTGGAAAATTAAGACTAATTACTTGTTCACATGGATGTGTGAGTCAAGTGAACGACTAAGGGATCGAGTACACATTCTTGTGCACTGGTCAAGTCCACCACAAAAGATCGATAAGACTATTCATCATAGTTTACTAAAGCTCAATAAATATGATTATACTTACATGCTTAGGTGTAACTCTGAGACATCGGAAAAAGGTTCCAATGTATGACAGAGCGAATAAGAAGAATCAAATTAGGCAGAAGGATAATAGTTTCTCAAATCTGAAAAGATGGGAGAGTACTTTAGTATCGGTTTTTTGTGATCATCTTAATGATTAAGAAACCATATCAAAATTAGTTCTCTAAGGAAGTCTTAGTGCATTCTTATGACTAAGAAGAAGGGATCTTGAATTGTTGAAATGGTTAAATCAAGAAGATGAGTCATACTTCGTTCCAATACAAGTCTTAGAGTCATACTCCAAGACTGTAATTTGAGTGACATATCTTAAAGAAAGGTTTAAAACACTTGTCAAATGTAAGAGTAAAAGTTTTCTACTCTTGTACATTTGAAATTGGTAAGTTGTGATGTTTTGGATAAAACAAAGACCAACTTAGGCCAATTGTGTGAAGTGTTTGTCTTGATTAGAATCCATACTATCTCTTGGATGTTTGACAAGGGAGTCTTATAGGTCAAGAGGACAGTGGGAGTTTTAAAGGTCTTGAAAGTCTCAAGAACTAATCAAGAATAAAACCTAAAGTTCTTCACTAGCACACGACTTGAGGTTTATAACCTATCGTGTTGACATAGTCTGTGCCCATTCCAGTTAAAGTTGAGTTCTTAGAGTTCTCAATTGGTTGCACAACAACGTGGAAGCAATGGCAGGCCCTTGAGCTGCCAGGTGGCAAGAAGTTAAGATTGAGTTCAGTCCATATGAGTTTGGATTTGTCATTATCCTTGTCTTGTGATTATGGTTTTGACAATTCACATGGATAAGAACACATACACCATTAAATCTAAGTGTCATAAGGTTTCTCTCCGATTCATGAAAATGATGGTGAGGAAACACTTTCACTAAGTAGATTTTAGTTAGATAGCAATTGTGATATTTGCATTCTCAAAGTCGTTAGTGGAGCGTGTGTGGTTTACCGGCACACTAACCTGGTCTTGTGAGAAGTGGCAAAAAGGTCTAACCATTATGATTACGGCATCCCTCTTCATAATTGTTTAGACACACAAGTGTGCTATCTAAGGGAAGGTGTATGATTTTGATAAAGTTCTATCAAAACAATCCAGTATCAGAAATCTAAACTTTGGTAAGAAAGTCAATAAAGTATTGATTTCTAGAAGTCCAGTTGATTTCTGAGTACATGTCAAAGCTAGTGGGAGAATAAGTGTTATGCTAATGATCATCATGTTAGTGGGAGCATGATAATTATGATAAAGATTGCAAGTTAGCAATGTTAATTATAGAAAACAAAAGGTTTCAATTGGGACAAAGTTGTTTTGCTATAATTAAGGGAGAGGAAATTATACTTCATCTCAAATCTATAAGCTTAGATCGTGAGGTTTTAATCATTTAGTCAAGGATATATATGAATTTCATGTTGGAATGGCTCAACATAAGGAAATTCTGTATATGGGTCCATTATTTGTGTTCTAAAATTCGATTATGATTACGGCATCCCTTTTCATAATCTGAATTATGAGAACTTGGCAAATAGAAATGGAAATGTTATAGCAAAAGACTGGTTTAGTCTTTATGTGATACATCATGAATCGTGTCCCATATGCTTCGGATATAGGATCGATTACATGTGCTATATTCATCCTTTCTAAAATTTTCCAAATGACTGGGGCATTAAGAAGGGAAAAAGGTTTAGATCTGGATATGACTAAAAGGATTAAACAATTGTCGAGGACAATCTAAAGTTTACCAAAGATTGGTTGCTCAAGGACAGTTGGAAGTATAGTGATAATTCTGGAAGGACCATATTGACATAATCTGTAAGGAGGCAACTCTTGTTCAGAAGTGATAGTCAAAATGAATCTGGAAATGTTTCAAAGTCAGAAATTTCAATCTGTGTAAGATTAAGGAAACTTAATGCAAGAAGGATGTTTCTAAGGAGCTGATCTCCTTTGGAATACTCTGTAATGATTGTTGCCAAGTCTTTGTGAATTTGTGCATAATCGTTACAAGAGGATCAATGCATACAAGTTTAGAATCTAACAGATTTCAGTAAATGACATGAATTTGGAATTCTTGTATTTGCAGTAAGGATTTGGGAGTATGAAAAGAGAATCATTGAAGTTATGTTCAATTGATCTAGTTCACAAAGTAAAGATCATAGACAAAAATAGTATGCATACTTGGTGTATGACATGACTAGTGTTTAGAAAACATAGTGTACATGCTTGGAGCATGGAACAACTATTGTTTTAAATTCAAGAATAAAGTTGATAGCTGAAACAGTATACAATGAATAATGTGTAATCATATGGTGATAAATAAAAGGTGTTTTATTTATGTTCATAGGTTTTGATACCATATTGGATTCAATTATTATTGTGTTTCACTTTGCATGTTTTGACTTCCCGAATAAACTAGGTTATTCTTCCGGAATGACTAAGTTATTCAAACCATCCACAGTTGGTCATATGTTGGAAGTAGATATGAATTAAGACTGTCATGGGTTGGCTTGTAGAGGTCTAAGATGTTGGACAAAGAGCTATAACACTTATGAGTGCTCATAAGTTCTGAGTATTGGATTCAACCCGCGCTCATTGGAATCACTTCATGGATTTTATCACGAGTGATCATGAGACGATAATATCTTATATTCTTCAAACCTAGAGATATGAGTTGTTACTATGAGTTGGCTGTACATTGATTGCACGAAACCGGATTTGGTAACTCGGTGCTATAAAACGTGCCTTTGTGTATGATTCAACAAGTAGTAGAACAAGCCATATGAGTCGAAGTTTATCCATTCCTTTTACCTTCAGGGATACAAGCGATATCTGTGGGCCCCTCGATGATTTGATGATGACAAATGGAAGTGCTCGGCCGGGCCAAGACTGATTTGATTTGTTCAATTAGTCAGTCGTCATAAATCGGAAATCGGGAAACAACAAATGGACAGAGAGAATGATTATAATCCATGTCTCAGTCCATATGATATCTAGAATGGAGGAATATATGATCCCTTATCTAATGGACAATTCATTGACAAAGGTCAGAGTTCATCTACAAGGTCAAAGTTCGACAGAAGCTTTTGAGAGCTACGATTGCCAGTTGGTTCCTGAAGTCATACGCAATAATAGTTTTAGACTTATCCAAGTGGGAGACTGTTGGATTAATGTCTAAGTCCATAACTATAATTGGTAAGACTTGACCCGACCCGGCATGGTCCATTTGGGTTGCATGGCATCATGCACTTGGATAGACTATAATGAGAGAAATAAGACACTTATGGTTATTAATATATTATAAGTTCTAGTATATTAATAATAAGAATAATAAGATTATTTAATTAGTATTGATCAAGAATTAATCTAGGATTAATTAAGTGATCAAAAGAAGACTAATTAAATATATGGGTTGATTGTGCAAATCATCCATACTTATATAGTGGGCTAATGCTCCATGGATTATCTAGTTGGGCCAAAACCCATATGATGCTCCATGGATGCTCCATGGTGTATTTTTACCCATGGATCCAAGGAAATGGAAAGTCATGACAATTAGGGTTTACCCTAATTGTATAACTATATAAGCATCTTATTCTTGATCAAAATCGGCCACTAGAGAGACTAAAAAAAGGCTAGCCGATTTTCATGAAGTGTAGAATTCTCTCAAGTTATTCCAAGTGTATTTGGTGTTGTGTGAACTATTTGAGGTGTCACACTTGGGGCACTAGGCACTTAAGCTTCATGAAGACATTCTACATCAAGGAGGTATGTATTCTATCTTGTTATATTGATAGTTTTGTATGCTAGATTAGGATAATACCTTAGATGTTCATATTTGCATGTATAATAGAGAAAACATAGATCCAAGGTATTTAGGGTTGCATGTACACTTAAGAGTGTTAGAATGCTCATAACCCAACACTTGCATGTCATGAGTGGCCCCAATAGTCCATCATTTCCATTAATACCTCATTTAAGGCTTATAACTTATACATGGGATCCAAACCACCTTCAAGATATCATCTTTATGCATCTAACACGCTCAAGGAGCTTAGATCTATCTATTCTAGTCTCTGGAGTTACTCAATTCACAAGAGAAGGTCCAAAAGCCAAAAAGGGACTCCATAACAAAACCCTAACTCATTATAATGAATGAGATGACAAGGTTATGACTTTGTACCTCCAAAAGGTCCTAAAGATGATCTAGATGCAGGATCTAGAAGCTTAGTGTCACCCAAAGCTTGATCACCGCCTTTTCTTTATTGAATGCTCACTAAAATGGCCACCAACACATTTTCTAGGCTCAAGAATCTCACTCACAAGGAAATCTGAGGTAAAGGAACGAAATAAGGCTCTAGAGGCTGGATATGGTTTAGTCCCAATGACTCAAGGATGCTTAAATAGGTGTCAAGTCCGAATATTAGGGTTTTGAACATTCGTCAAGTACGCCCGCGTACCCTTTGGTACACCCAGCATACGTGCTGACCCTCCGCAATCAGCCATTCTTAGTATGCTAAGCGTACTCCAAGAGTACGCCCAGCGTATGAAGAGACCATTATGCAACAAATTATCATTTCAAGGGTATAAAGAGTAATTACCAGATTTGGAGTGTTACAGGAATTTTTATAATAATGATAATTTAAGCGTGATCAAATACCTGCTATAGAGTACAAGCTCTACGAAAAAAAGATTTTTTATAATAATTCGGGTATACCCGAAACCCAACAAATGTACTCTTTACCCGACCTGAAAAAAAAAATCAGGTTGCCCGATTACTCGGAAAAATTTACCCGATACCCGATTTACCCTACCCGATTTACCGATACCCGAAAAAAATCGGGCGGGTAATTCGGGTATCGGGTATTTTCAACAGGGCTATCACCTTTTATGATACACTTTACGTTTTTCAATTTTTATAGAACAATATTTTTATTTTTATTTCATCATGCACCATTTTGGTTAATCGATATTAACCATTAATCATAATCATTAACCAATTAAAACCATTAACAAAATCAAATATTAACTGCCAAATGTCACTCCTCAACATCTCATGATATCGGGCCTTCTTCGTCTCCTCGTCCCTAAACATAGTGCGGTGATCTCAGCCACCATCTCAGTAGGCGGAACCTGTTGCACCTCAATCACTGATGCAAACTCAGCTCGGAACTTGGTTGTGAAATCATCCTAAGTCATCACATCAACAACACCCACCAGACGTCCTACCTCCTTTCATCAATCTTGTGCCCTGTCCTTCAAAAGGCAGGAAGTTATTGTGACCTTGTACCCCTTTGGGAGAGCGGCTGGTACAGAAGGCGTTACCAACATCTGTTAAACACCTCCTGGTCACAATCGGGTCCCTCGCCCCGTGATAATCTAGAGCTCCACACGCTTGGGACTCATTGAAGGTCAAAGAATACGTCCCACCCAAAGACACCATCTCTGCGCGAAAGGCGCTCAACCGCTTATCCAGAATACCCTCTTTGATCGTGCCAAAGATCACATGAGTCTCCTCAAGGATACTGCTCGTAATCTTAGACGAGATGAACTCCCTCGTCTGGTCATCAAGCAGCCCAACTGCAGAACCTATGCACGAACCCTCTCCGACATCAGAACTGCCAACATGTATGCCTCTCAATGTCACTACCATATTGAATATATATATATATATATATATATATATATATATATATATATATATATGTGTGTGTGTGTGTGTGTGTGTGTCGAGGGAATCACAAACTCGACAACTCCCTGGTTTCATTGCATCCCTCCTTGAATCGAGTAAGGATCCTCTTCTTTCAGTAGTACAGACTCATTCTACCTTCCACATATATCCTTACTTTTCTCAAGGTTTTCCTTGACTCCACCAAATCACTCTATATCCATACAATCACCCCTCTCATACAAGGCTCCCAACAATAGATATCATCCTAGGTTTTCCTAGGGTAGACTCCACACCACTCTCCGCATCAGCTGCAGAAGGAACTCTCGCTAACTTACTCTAGCTAGCTCACGAATACAGTTACATATTACAAAAACCAGTTAATTCTTCGAATGAGAGGTCTCACACTACAACGGTTGGACTCAGACAAGAGCTGCACAATAGAGTTAAAACCTAGCCTTGTCAAATTATTTTTAGTTCTTATAATATGTAACTTAGCATATTCACTTACTAGTAAGCTAAATCTAGTTAGAACTCCTATAAAGCACAAAGCAAGCAACATACAAGCATCAAGTAACCAGGTTCAAACATTGCCTAACCAGGCCACCCTATCACTGACTAATCAGTACTAGCATGCAAATCTACAAGCTCATACAATAGACATGTAAAGCATCTCTCCTAGCATTCTATCATGAAAAAATTGAGCAGATCCTTAGCCCTAACTAACATGTGATTCATAGATTCACAGATCAAAGCATAACATATAACATGTATGGGTATTTTGGGAAAACTTCCTTGAGTTTGGCTGATTGCATGCACTACACCCCATCTTATTTTAGAAAAACCCTTTTCTTAAAAATATATTTCTTTTTGAAATTTTATACCAAATCCTCAGTTTCAGTTCAGACACACCTGAGAGTGTGCCCGAATCCCTCAAACCAAGGCTCTGATACCACATTGTAACGTCCACAAAAATATGATCTAAAATTTCATTTTTCATTTAATAAATCAGTATTCCAAAGCATTATCCATACAACCCAAAAGAAAATAAGTGTATCAAACATCATATTAATCAGAGTAATATCTCAAGCGGAAACCATGTGGTGTGTGTGATGTAGTCAACCCGAGCTCTTCCCCTTGGAACTGGAAGTACCTGAAACATAAACTAAAAACTGTAAACACGAAGCTTAGTGAGTTCCCCAAGATACTGCATACCAAACATAATATATAACAGGCCCCACCCCAGTAGTATAACGGGCCCCGCCCTAACTCGCATAACAGGCCCCGCCAATGAGTATAACGGGCCTCACCCTAACTCGCATAACGGGCCCCTCCCAAGGAGTATAACGGGCCTCTCCCAGATACAGTTCATGCTACATAGCAAGTAATAGCATACATGATAATCATCAGGCTCCGCCCAGTAAGCATACAAGATCATGTACATAGTAGTGTCACGCAGACAATGAGTATTCTAACATAACAGATCATGGGTAGGCATAGGTTCCTTCGACCCGCTATACATGGTGAGGAAACACACCTCGACTACAAAGTCTCACTGAAAATCCCAAGTTGATGTCTTGACGAATCCCCGAGCTATCAATACAAAATAGCACCCAATTAACATTTGGGTTCCAATCTATATTTAGTAATCTAAACTAGGGGTAAAAAGATCATTTTACCCTTTACTCAGTTTGGTCCAAGACTAAGGCTTAAACTCAATATCTATAAGGCCCAAATTTAAAAAATCATCCAAAGCCCACTTATGGCCTAATTTTCTAAATTGGGCCTAATATCCTATATGGGCCTTACCCTAAAACCCAACAATATCCCTCACTTAGCCCAAAATCTTGATTCCAGGTGGCCCACTAAGGACCACAACAACAAAGTCCAATGAAATGACCTAACCGAGGCCTAAAAGATGCGAAGCTCAACAGAGTAAGTACACGGGGCGTACTCAGTTTTACGGTAAGCGTACACACAAATTGGGTTGTACGCCAACTGTTGCACCTCAATCCCAACTTCAAGATATAGCATTATACTTTCACAAAATGGGCACAAACTCATGCATGAAGAATTCTAAACCCTTAAGGTGACAACTTTATGAATCTAGAACTTCATAAATACCATGAGTGGCAACTCAAAGCTCATGGAGTGGCATCAAACCACTAGATTCCATTCTTGTGGCAAAAAGGGACCAAAACTCAAATAAAATAGATCTAAGCTATCAATGATCAAGATCACAACTTTTTACCTCAAGTAAGCTAGAAATGGAGTAGAGAACCAAGACCCACAAGCCCTTCCTTGATCAACCACCTTGCACCAAGCTTCTTCTTCAAGATACGGACCAAAGTACACCAAAAATGGACACAATGAGCTCAAAATACCAAAGAGAGGTCTAGGGTTTCATGCTTCAATATATAGTGACGATGGAGGCTGAAAAATGAGGGTTTCATGGTCTATAATGATTTTTATATAGTGCCTAACCCTGAAAATTAGGGTTTCTAAATGACTCATGTACACCCTGCGTACATACACGTATGCCCAACGTACGTGTTCGGAGTCCCGATCCCGCCTCGCCTGAGTACGCTAAGCGTACCATGTGGTATGCCCCGCGTACTCGCTTTACAACTTGTACGCTAAGCATACCATGTAGTGCGCCCCATGTACAAATCAAAGAGCAAAAGTGCAACATTAACAACAATAAGGGCAATAAAGAAACTTACCATAATTCAAGTGTTACATTTAAGGTCTGTTGCCAACCTAGAATTAGAAATTTATGTGTTCAGATTTCTAAACATTTAATTATAGTATTATAATTGGCATATAACATTTCGGAATAATAAGGAGGATTGTGCATCTAAACCTTCCTCCATCTATATTCTCATCTTGATAAATCCAACGCCTTACGATAGTGAATGATACATATCTGAAGATATTGTAAGTAATACTTATAGAGTGTATCTTTCCTTTAGAATATGTTTGATAAATAATATGTGTGGTTAGAGAGAAGTACACCTTCAATTGGCGGGATGATAAAACTTTTGGTATAATTCGTGAAGTCGTCCCATCATTTAGCGTTTCCACCATCAACCAAGTTAAAGCAAAATTACTATTAAAGATATGTATGGAAGAAGTCCTAATGGAGTCTAGGGAATTTTATATGCTTGTTTGGACACATTCATATGTGTTAAATCGTTTTGTGATTTTAGGAATAAGAACTTGGTAACTACGAGATAATTCTTGGAACAACTATGAGTAGGTGTGAAAGATAGTAGAGGCCTATACTACCTGAAGCACGTGACTCACACTTAGATGGAAAAGAGTCACAAGGTACCAAGGCGCTAGTAAAAGAAATTGTTGTTCATGCCCGTCGTTACCATCATTTCGGTAAGATTAAAGAAGATGATTGTTATTCCGACCTTAGCGATCATATCAAATTGAGTCCGAAAAATATACGAATTAAGTTCAATGGAGCGTCTGACCTTATTTAAAAAGACTGAAGGAAAAGATAATCAAAGTTATAATCTGAGGTTCGGGAGGGCAATCCAGTCTTATACTGTAGTGATCTATTAGATTTAGTAGATATGTATGATTACATGTACTTGCTGGCTATTGATTATTGTTTGCATATGTTGACATGGTGTGGTTGGGTTAAGGAAATATTGTTTTGTGTTGTAATCTAATAAACCTAGGAGCAATCTAGTCATAATCTGAGGGTCAAGAGGGCAATCTAGTTGTTGGGTATTTTAGGGGAACTTACTAAGATTTGGCATATGTCCATGCATTGTGTGTGTGTCTATATATATATATATATATATATATATATATATATATATATATATATATATATATATATATATATATATATATATATATATATATATATATATATATATATATATATATTGGTGTGTGGGGTATTTTAGGGGAATTTACTAAGATTTGGCGTATAATTGTGGATTTTAATGTTTTTCAGGTAATTTAAATAATCGGGGCAAGGTGAAAGCGTGATCATATACATCCTCCTGCTGATTTATGTTTTGATATATTATTTGATACTCTGATTCTATGGATTTGATTTGAAAACAATGGCTGATTATCTTATGGTTTTTGTGAAAATGTTTATAAAAATGAAAATTTTTATCATGGTTTTTGGGATGCTATATTTTTCGGATGAGAAAATCAACACCAAGAGTATTTACAAACAGAAGATTTTAGATATTAAAGAAAGAAGGCGGCTGGATTTAATTAAAAAAAAAAGTTGTTGGCTTACGAATGGAGATGATAATAAGAAATTCTTCCAGAATACTATGAAGATGAAAAACATAAGATCCAATATACATGTTTTAATGATAAATGTGGTTTGGATCACTGAGGAAAATGTGATTAAACAGGAAGTTTGGAGCTTTTAGTTCTAAATTCCATGAGACTAGAAGGAGCACGTCTGCATTTTTGAATCCTAATTTTAAAAAGCTTTCTGAGTTAGATACACAACTCTTGGATTGGATTTTTCATTAGTATGGTTTACCGGCTAAACCCTTCTCCATGGTTGCTGAGTTTTATCGAATTTGCGGCGAATTGGGGAAATTATCTGGAAAAAGAAAGAAAGATGATTTTAGCTATCCTTTACGATTTTCTGTGGTGCGTTTAGAAGGCAAGGAATGATAAGATCTTCAACAGGATAAACACTTCAACTTCTAGATTGGCGGATAATATATTTTCTTTAGTTTTTCTTTGGGTTAAACATAGAGTGAATTTTGGGAGGTGGACCAGATGGATTGGTGCATTTGGCCCCTTCATAATTTTGTAATTTTCCCTTTGTATTGTATACTCTTGTTTTTTTTCTTGCCTTTTTCTCTTAGGCAGTTTTTATTTAATTCCCTCTGTTCCAAAAAAAAAAGGTTATAACCACATGTCAAAGGTGCATTATATATTTGATCCCGTTGCATGTTTTCAAGTTAAATATAGATGAAACTCAATTGAAATTATTGCTCTAAAAGATGTAGGCATCAAACAATCAATAATTTCATCATTATATGTGAGCATAATTTGCTAAAAGGATATGATTTCAGGGAAACCAATGGAAACTAAATTCAAATTAGATCGATATAGGATTTTATACATATAAAGAAAGTTGGAAATCTTTATCATAAATTTCATGAAAAATATGAAAATATAAAGTTACGAAGATCTAACTACTGGGAAAGTAAATTAAAAGTGACCTGATATGAGGTTGGTATATGACTTGGATACCTCACATGATCATAATCGGATAGTATATCATTTTTTCAACAAGAACATATGAACATAAGTTTATTAATAATATCTATTTCTTGGGAAACTTGGTGGAGAAGGGTTGGGAACAAAGACAAACAATAAACAGTGACCATGTATATTTTCTTTTAAATTTCGACACCAACATCCAAAAAGTAAGTAAAAATCACTAATTAAAACAATAATTACATCCAAAATGTAAATAGCAAGGTTACATTTCATAAACAACAAAGACTTCATAATTTTCTTTTACCATATATATCATATTTCTAATGTTTTAATGATATATTTTTTTTTAATAAAAACACCATCAATCCAATTTATTAAAAAGATATTCTAGATAAATGCACCAACAATATATATATTGATAGTAAAGCGCATTCCCTACATCTTGTCTTCAAAAACCATTTTCCATTTAAAAGAGAGCTCGTTTTCAAAGGGAGTTTGGTTGAGAACGGGTTTGTGTAGTGTTGTTATTCTATTTTATCAGCTTTGTTGTTATGTTATCTCTATTTTATTTACGAAGCATAACATGTTTGTTATCATAACAAACAAAGAGATTGTTGGTACATGTGATGTGCAGTTTATCACAATATGGTTTTCTATGTTAACAAATATTAAAACTCATATTGTATTATTTACCAACGTTTTATTTAATTTGAAGGTTTATTTTCATATAATGGAGGTTCAAAATGAGGATCCGAACGAGCGTCGAAAATGTAAAACAAACACCATATTCTTGTTGGCGACCATAATAGTAGTAATAATGCTTATTGCTATATGTAGAATGCCAGCAGCAGTTGATAAACCAACCGGCAAGTATAAACCGGGAATGAAAACTTCATTCAACGTCTTTTTGGTCTTCGCCTTTATCGCACTGCTTACATCCATAGGAATCATGGTGGCTGAGTTTATTGCGAATATAAATAGGATGATGAAGCTTCAAACAATCATAGATAAAATCATCGTGGTGCCCGTCTTGTCCATGATAGCAGCTGGTGTAGCCGCTGTAGTGACCATTTATCGTTAGGTATATATTGGTTATGTTAGTTTATAACCTGTGAGAATCGCGGTTATAAATTAATTAAATTTTCATAGTAAAAACTTAGAATTATGAATTAATTATTTCAAATAAATTATTAATTAAGAGATATTTTTTTGTTATATAAAATTATAATCGTTGATTTAAATAAATGTATGAAATTATATCACCTTATAATATATATTTATTTTATCTTATTTTTTATTCTAGTGTTATTAATTTAATGTAGTTAAAATGTGAATTTAAAATTTGAAATTTAAAATAAAGAATCAAATATTAATTTAATGTAATTAAAGTAAGAAATTTAAAATTTAAAATGGAGATTGAATAGGTTGACATGTAGCATGATAGGTGTCATCTAATATTAATAAAGATTTCTAATAGGGAAAATAACTTAGGAGGGTAACTAAACCTCTTATCCATGTTCACATATTAGCAACTTCTTTTTTGTACATAATAAAGCAACTAACTTATTTTAACTGTTTAAATTACACTAATATTACCGGCTAATATATGTTTTAACCGGTAACTCAAAGGGAAAATGACTTAGGAGGGTAACTACCTCTTATCCGTGTTTACATATTGGCAACTTCTTATTTTTTGTACATAATAAAGCAACTAACTTGTTTTAACTGTATAACATCCCAAAAATCATGATCAAAAATTTCTTTTTTAATTTAATACTAAAACCATAATTGTCAAACCATTAATTTAATACTTCGGTATCAGGCCCCGCCTGGCATCGAGCCTCGCTCGGTATACAAATATGTCTCTCTTAGGCCCCGCCTGTCTCCGGGCCCCGTCCACTAAACACATACAATCATATAACATGCTAACATATAAAGAAACATACTCTATTGTATCCATGTCCTATACATACTCTGCTAATAATGAGATACGGAACATCGTTCATACTCAACTAGTGATGAGATATGGGAGCTCGCCCACACTCACCTCTTTACCAGGCACATACAAGTATCATACAGACAACAAGTATAATCTAACATGAAAACATTCCTCAGCAACCCGCCCGACATCAAACCTTGGTCTGGAATAACATACTAGCATACAATGCCTAGGGCTAACCCCCGAGTCGTCCTACTCATAGACTACATGGGCTGGTATTGTGGCCTTAGACCCATTCATATAGTGAGGAGACTCACCTTGCACTGCTGAAGCCCTGGCTGGAACTAGCTGAGTATAGACGAAGTTCCGTATCTCATTATTAACAGAGTATCTTTCTTAGGACAAAGATACAGTAGAGTGTGTTTCTTTATGTGTTAGCATGTTAGATGATTGTATGTGTTTAGCGGGCGGGGCCTAAGAGAGACAGATTTGTATACCGAGCGGGGCTCGATGCCAGGCGGGGCCTGATGTCGGGCGAGGCCCGATGCCGGAGTATTAAATTAATGGTTTGACAATTATGGTTTTAGTATTAAATTAAAAAAGAAATTTTTGATCATGATTTTTGGGATGTTACACAGTTAAAACAAGTTAGTTTCTATCTTATGTACAAAAAATAAAAAGTTGCCAATACGTGAACACGGATAATAGGTAGTTACCATCCGTAGTCATTTTCCCTTTGAGTTACCGGTTAAAACATGTATTAGCCGGTAATATTGATATAATTTAAACAATTAAAACAATTTAGTTGTTTTATTATGCTCAAAAAAAAAAATTATCAATATGTGAACACGGATAAAAGATAGTTACCATCCTAAGTCATTATCTCTTTCTAATATTGTAATACTTGTCAATAGGAGAATAAACTTATTTATTTATTAGAATAGAGAAGATATACAATAAAAGCATAAAGTAATAATTTTATTATTAAATCGGGTGTTTAATGTTTGGTATTATGTTTAATTGTCTACAATAAACATGTCTACAATTAATCGACAAAAACAATCAATTTGATATCAACCGAAATAAAGTTAATTATTGAAATGGTTTGAGTTACTTATGTGTATTCATTATATTTTTATTATATCTACAATCATAGTGATTACATTTTTAAAGGAAATTTATAAACGACTATTTTTATTTTATATATATATATATATATATATATATATATATATATATATATATATATATATATATATATATATATATATATTCCGAAGTCAAGGTATTCATTCCATAGTTTTTTGTCCAAAACAATAATATTTCCTTTGTGAAGTTCCATTCCGAGTAAGATTATCTGAAACACGAAACGATTGTCAGCTTCATACTTTGATGTGACAATACGAAGTCATGGACACTAATTCTTGACACACGTTCCGGACCAATATTCCAGACTACAAAAAATCGTTTTTCATCCACTATGTAACGCCCACACTTTTCGTTAAACAAATCATCTTCATGTATGTTGACGAATTAATGTAAAGTTTTATTATAAACAAATAAATAAGAAATATTCTTACATGTTGCGTGTTTACAAAAGGGTTATTCGTATATGATATTGTATTTATGTTATATGGATAAATATTATAGTGATATAATATTTGTATAAAAAATACGGTTAAAAACGTAACGAAAATCTATAAATATCAATTAAAAATAAAAATGTATTTATGATAAAAGATATAAACGAAAGTCGTAGTATTCGTCAATACAAAACCGTCGATATAAAGAACATCCAAATTTGACTTCATATAAGAAAATTATGATTTTTCAAAGTTTCGCGTTCGAGACGATACAACGATATGTGTCATAAAAATCAAATTAAAGATTGGTTGTTCCTGGACAAAACAAACTAAACAATAGTTATAGTACTCTTCAACACGAGATCGGCAACATAAAAAACGTTGAAAACGGAGTTCGTATGAAGAAATTAAGAATTTCAGCGTTATTTACAGTCTAAACCTTCTCAGACCGTAAAACGAAAAATAAAATGTGAATTATCTGACGAAGTCTAAATGAAAGTTGTATTACTCGTCGATACGAAGTTAGGGATATAAAAACCATAGAAAACGGATTCCATATGCGAAAGTTATAATTTTTAGAAAATTTAGAAATCCGGACGTCCTAGATCACGCCACTTGGCGCATTGGACGGCCGACACATGGCACAATCTAAGGCAACCCTTCCTCCCCAAGCCTATAAGCGAATGCTGACACGTAGCAAGGTGCGGCACGCCTCCATGAATTTCCTATATATTCCCTCGTTTTCATATTCAATTTTATACCAAACTCTCGAGGCCCAACTTAAGGACTTTTAGGTGTTAGTAGCGAAGCTCTGGAGTGTTAGAGATCCCAAAGAAATAGAGCTTTCGGTTTTGAAGAAAAAGTGTATCTCTATATACCAAACAGATCCTACCTCCAATACGATCTTACCTGGTCGTTCATTATCAACTATAAGTTAGTATTATTTTGGGATTATTGATAAATTTAAGAAACTATTATTTTAGTCACGAAGAATATAAATGATAAATGAAATGTAGTAATATTTATATTTAGTTCTTCTAAAAGAAAAGAGCTTAAGCGTTAGGAGAAGCGCAAACTTAACTAAAAGTCTTTTTACCTTTAACCAAGTGAGTGTGTAGTTACTTTCAAAAGCATAATCTTAAATAAAAGTATTTATTACATTAAATTTTAAATAGTATGAAATATATGTATTTTCTACTATTTATATATTTTGTTTTATGATAGTTTTTCCATAATCACGAACTGTATTGGAAGATGTCCTCCTGATACTCTCGTGGGCGAGACAATAGCTTTCTTGTTGGTGGTGGGAGGAAACAAACTAATGCTTGGAAACTAAAGACAATGGTATTATTTGGTCTCAATTTTTACCCTCAGTTAGTTAGAGATCAGATAATATTCAATCTTCACAAAGTAGTTTTTGAAATACTTGACGAATTAAATTCTATAGGCATGGAAGAAATCAAGAAAGACGATATAAATGTCATTGGTGGGGCTATTTCTTCTGCAAGATTATAGTTTCTCAAGATTCTTTAATCAATCTCTTTATGTTTCTCTGTACGTAGTTCATATAATTGGATCTGCCTTGTTTGATTTGAAAAATTATTCTGATGGTTATTTCTTAATAGACGGTGTTAAGTTTACTGTATCAATATTCAAGTAATTAACTCTGAGGTTGCATTAGATGAATCTTGTGGTGGTGCTTCCAGTTATCATAAGGATGATTCTTCACTTAGTGGTGATTCTACCTCAAAGAAAATGTCAATTTCAGCTCATGAACCAAATTCAAATCCTCCATTAGAAGAGGAATCTCCATCGTCTCCTATCAAAAATCCATCTTTTAGTATGAAGTTGAAGAACTTCAAGCCAATCCCAAATTTAGGTCAGAGGTCAGATAATGTTTCAACATAACCAAAATTTGTATCTACCTTCGATTCTAACTCAAAGAATTCATATCATATATATCCAAATCCAATCCCCTCAAAAAGTCACAAAGGAATGGAATCACATGATGGAATTGTTGAGAAAGGAAAGCAAGTTGGGCATAAAGATGGAAAACAAAAGGATAATGACCATTCTTGTA
This sequence comes from Lactuca saligna, assembly GCF_052625555.1. Classification (NCBI taxonomy): domain Eukaryota; kingdom Viridiplantae; phylum Streptophyta; class Magnoliopsida; order Asterales; family Asteraceae; genus Lactuca; species Lactuca saligna. The sequence goes on along the minus strand of NC_136417.1, from coordinate 38,436,146 downwards.
TAACACGATTTGATATCTGTCCAAAGAAGGTTAAAACTAGGGTTGTAAAGATAAAACCATCACTACTTTCAACAAACAGAGTCGTGGGCACGATAGCTGCTACACCAGAGGTGTATCCTTCCCGGTCCTCTCGTACTAGAGAAAAGTCCTCTCAATGCTCTAACGCCCATATCGGACATGTACCGAACTGTCTCACGACATTCTGAAAAAAAAATCTAAACGCAAAGCAGATTGGCCAAAAATCAATATGTTGAGGTTTGGAATGGTACTCATGAAAGGTTATATTTCTTCTGATGATCAGGTACATTTTGCATTCTGGATTATGAAAAGATATTTTCAAGTTTCAATTATCATACCCTTTGACTTTTTTTGACTTTATCTCCCAGGTGAAAATAGTAAAAACTTGTAGGGAGTTAGGTATAAGAGAAGGAGGTTTTTACCAACCTGGGTATAATGATGGAGGAAAACTAAATTTAAAAACGATGTGTCTTGGTAGGAATTGGGATTCTTAGAGTAGTGGATACATTGGTACATGACCAATTGATAATTCAAAACCTCCAAAATTTTCTGATTTTTTTTCATAATACGGTGAAAAGAGCATTACAAGATTCAAATGCCTATATTAAAAAAAATAGCATTCCTTTCATGTTACTTGATATTTGCATTGTTAATTTTTACACAAAAATCGGAAAGCTTGGTCTTCGTCAGGTTAGAATTATTTTTTTCTTGGTATCTTCTTATATTTATGAGGAAATCGCATCATTTAAATCATGTTTTATTTTTTCAGGACAAAGATGAAAGTGGAGAGTTTGGATAAAGGTTTACTTGTTGTGTCATTTTCAGTAGATGAAACTATCAAGTTTTTATATGGAAATGATAGGGATGTTGAGAAAGCAAAAAATGTTGATTTGGAATCGGTATATGTTTTGATATTTAGAGGGGGTTCAAGACATGTATTGCATGGCGTGCCTTGTATTTTATCTGATACTGCTCCCAAGTCGCTCTTAAAGCAACAAATCTGCTCCCAAGTCGACTAAATCTTACTTGGAGACAATATTAAAGTTGTAATTTGTTACAAAGTTTTTGATGAATATGTTTATGAATGAATGGATTTTGGATTGTTTAGAGGTTACTGTTTGTTAATTTGTTAAATTTACCCGACTTTACAGTATTGTTTTCGGTTTTTTAATACAAAATAACTGGTCACACTTTATAGAGAACAAAATACTTTGATCATTTCTTGACCATTACGAGTTAGATGAAGAACGGTGATGGTGAAATTTCAAGTAATAACAGATAAAGAGAGACATATGTATGTTGCTAGACAAATTGACAATGGCAATGGTGGAGCTATTTATCAGATGTTATTATACTCTTGATAGAGTACACACTATGCTTAAAGTATTTCTTTCTCCTCTATCATTTCACGTATAATACCTCTCTCTTCTCCTTTTCTCTAGATAAAATCACCACCATCGAGGCCCTTACCACTGTTGGACATCACATCACCTCACCACCACTGTGAATCATACCCTATTCTTTCCCTCCTCTCTAACCCTATTCGCAACCATCCATACATAGACCTCACGCATGTATGTTCATTTTATCGGTGACTTTGTCGCGGATGAGAATCATCATCGCAACGTAATATTGTGTCTTTTTGTCTTTCACAAATTGTTTATTTGGATTGGAAATATTTTAGGTTTTTTTTCAAATTATATTTACCTTCAATTGATCCCGGTAATGTAGGAGATTGCCAATGAGATTATTCACCAAGAACATAAGCATGGGTTAAGCACTTAAAACTGACATCCATACAAGATTGTTCTTCCTCTTTACATCAATATATGTCTTTTTTCTATTTCTAAAACCCTTAATTTTGTTCCATTTGTTTTGATTGTGAAAATAGATGAAACTATATTGGAATTTGTTCATCTGGACATGTTTAATTCATGTTTAATTGAGCATACTCATAGAGATACGGTCAATTTAAATGCTTTTCTTTTGTGTGCACATTGGTTTAGAGACATATATTGTAACATCGATCTTTTACACATTAAAATATTATAGTTTTTAAAACAATTTCTATCATGGGGTCTGATTTATAAAATATGGTCCCATATTTTTTTTTTCATTTCATTTATAAATACATTTGTAAAAATATTCCTTTAGGTATTACAATTGATACAATAAACCAGAGTAAAGCAACAAGGTTGCTTATGTCAGGGAATCTATGCTCGGTTTTATCCATTGGATCTCTACTATTTTTCCTAACTCAGCTCTTTAAGTTGTATCTCACAACATGTAATACATGGAATTTAAACACATTCATAAGACAATCATTGTCTCGTGAGCTACATGGGTTTAGACACATACACATTATCAAAATCGTATGATAAAAATCTAATTTGACATGCATTTATAAACATAATGCAAATCATGATATGCATGTACTCACTTAATTTAAGACTTATCGAGACATCCCGAGTCTGAGCTGTAACGACCGTAGATCCGGGCTAGTCAATTTAGAGATAATAGGGGTCAAAAATGACTTTTTGACAAAATATTATTTAGAATAAATAATTTGAACCAAGTTGTAGTATATGTCACAAGGTGTCCGTACATATAAAGAACACCGAAATCCGAGTTATAACGAAGAAGTTATGACTCGTCGAAGTTTCGCGACGGAATCGGCACGGCACCGTGAAGCGTAAAAAGTGAATTTACGATAGAGCGATATTTAGCCTTAGTAATCTAAACAAAAGTCGTAAAATATGTTAAACCGATAAAATCCATAAAAAGAACGCCCAAATCTGACTTCGTATGAAGAAGTTATGATTTTTCTAAAATTCGGCTTTGCAGTGTACAGCCCGAAACTCGAATTTTAGTTCGAGTGGTTTTTGGCTTATGCGACCTAAATGAGAGTTGAAGATCTCATTAATAGGAACTCAACGGTAAAAATACAGACGAAAACGAAGTCCATATGAAGGAGTTACGAATTCTTCGCGGTCATTTAACAATCTAAACGCCTCGTACTGTTAAATTTAAGATCAGTCTAGAATTAGCCAACGGAGTCAAAATGAAAGTTGTAGATATTATTTTTACGTACGCGTGGATATAAAAAACGTCAAAAACGGAGGTCGTATGTGAAAGTTACGGATTTTAGAAGTCGGAAGTGCGTTGTGCGAAAATGAGTGATGTGGCACAATCTTGGCCATTGCTTTCTCCCCAAGTCTTGCCACTAGATGGTGACATGTGGCACCAAGTTCAGCCATTTTCACCCTATAAATACCACCTCCCCCACCCTCATTTTCTTCACACCTTTCCCATTCTTTCTTCTCTTTACTCTATCTCTCTAGAACCTCTCTCTAGCCCCGAAATCCCCCGAAAAGCCTAGGGAACCTCCCTAGCACGAGGCGGAAGCCCCGGAGTGCTCAACGGCTCCGAGAAGAAGAGCTTTTCGGCTCGGAAACGCTTCTCCAAGCAAATCTTGGTTTTCTATGAAGCCCGCTGTTTCGTCGAAGGAAATTATTTTAAAGTAAACGAAGTGTTGTCTGAGTACCGAGTCACCACCTTCTCAGGTGAGTGCATGGTCCCTTTCATCTTACACATAGATATGAAGTATTTATTATATAATTTACGTGTTGTGAGTGCATAGTTCCCTTTCATCTTACACATAGATATGAAGTATTTTAATATAAATTACGTGTTGTGTGTGCATATTGTCTGAATACTTGCTGTCTATGCTGGGTGAAAGATTTTTATACATGTTTTAAATGATTTAAATTGTATATGTATTTTATATCTACAAAATGTGTTGGGTAAAACATGGGTAGATGAAATAGTTGTTTTGTGATAACACGATGGGAGACATCAGTGTTGTCAGTGATCCAGTCATCTAGTGGAGTATAGATGACGACTATGGACGATACTAGACGGTCCAGTGGAACGATAGCAGGTTCATAACATGTATGTATTTTTGAACTAGGTGCTCATTAGGTATTTTTTTGAACTGAGTGTGTTCACTACGTATCTTTGAACTGAGTGTGTTCACTAGGTATTTTGAATTAAGTGTGTTCACTAGTTACTTTTGAACTAAGTGTTTACCAGATGTTTCGGACTACGTGTTCACCAGATATATTCTATAAGCCTTGGTAATGATGGACTTCGTGTTGATTCCTTAGGAATAAATAAACGAGGAATAGCTGATTCTTAGGGTAGATCCTTAAGACTAAAGAAGATAATGGGGATGGGTAATTAGGTTGATTGTTTGATTGTTTAAACATAATAATTATATTATTGTGGGTTGAAAACCCTATGTACTCACCAGGTTTCCCAACTTGACCCACTCAGTTTATTTATATCACAGGTGTTGATACGAAGTCACTTTACACTGAGAGATTTAAAGAGATGTAGATCACTAGTGTAAATAAATGTAAGTTCTGTTTATGCTTATGTTCCTGTATTGACGATGACATCCCAAACGTTTTAAAATGAATAAAGTACGTTTCTTCGGAAATGTTTTAATAATGTATTTATCATGTTTTTCTGGGAACAAATTCCGCAACATGTTTATTAAAAGAAGAACTCTTATTTTTATAAAGCATAAACAAAATCGGTCTTTTCTGCCCGTGAAAATGGGGATGTCACATGAGCTATCTACTAAATCTGATGTCCATAAGGACTGCCCCAAATTGGGCTTAGCCGCATAAGCAACCTTTTTCTAATAAAATATTCATAATGACCACCCAAATTGGCATCGCATAAGAGACTCTTTTCTATTAAAATGTCCATAAGGATTCCCCTAAATTGGGCTCAATCGCATAAGCGACAACATATGCTGACCTTTTTGGTGGACATATCATCAAGCAGGCCCCGTGATTGGTTCCCATGTGAACCCCTAGGCAACATTTCACATTTCAAAAGTCGGAAACATTTCCAAGACTATCCAACTTGATCATATGATTCATGGTTACTACTTTTCCTTAACTGACTCAATCATGCCTAAATAATTAGTAATATGCCATGTACCCCAGATGGGAAAATCCACATGTATTCACCTGGCTAGTTAGTAAAGACTAACTTCTGATTTGGCTTCTAGCCTTGTGCTATCTCTTTTGGGTTATTTATTAAGTTGTCACATTTATTATGTACGTATTTAGTCTTTATTAGCGGATTGGGTCTCTCCATCTATCATTATGGTAATAGGGTTAGACTATTTATAGTATGTGCATGTATCATTTTAGGGTTATCAATTGTATTGCCCTACTTAGCTTTTACAAAAAAGTTCACATTGAACTCTTCTAAAGCTTTGATAATATTAAGCATCCGCTACATTTTTTATCATTGTTTTTGTTTATTGATACTTTACTGTTTGGAGTCTATCGATCTTTATATTATTATTCCTACAATTGGTATCAAAGCGGGAGATTGTGTAACTCATATGCAACTCTTCTATCGAGTTTTATGAGGGTTTTCCGTTTTTGTTAGATCTGTTCTTGTCGTCATCATCGTTTTCATTGACTGTTGACTTCGGACTGAGTCCTTATTTTACCATAAACTCGGTCATTGTTTTACACATCTGATTCCATACAGGTTTTTGTGAATTATCATCATGCAACACGAAGATCCACACCCTCTTTCTTTCAACCTTTCTAGCAATATCGGATCTACCACCAGGATCCATATTCTCTTCCATAGGGCTACGAGGTATGGGCTCTGCTCTTTGAAGACTACGTTCTAGGTCTTGAAGAACATGGAGCCACCATATGGCAAGCTATGGCACCAGAAACATATTCTCATACGTCGACAAGAAAGACTATCAAGATCTTGGCTGAGTACAATGCACTTCTTGTGGATCACATAAATATTGCCTAGGATGAGAAAGACAAGTTGCTGAGTAACATCAAGGCATTAAGAATAATAAGGTTTGCTCTACCTAAAGACACTTTTCGTCTGGTGAGTGCTTTTGAGACGGCGAAGGAAATCGAGAGAGAGAGAGAGAGAGAGAGAGAGAGAGAGAGAGAGAGAGAGAGAGAGAGAGAGAGAGAGAGAGAGAGAGAGAGAGAGTTTCAAACTTCCCTAGACCCTTCCATTTCTACAGCAGCTGGTTGTCCCTCGGAGTCGGTCAGCAACACACTCATCTTCTACGTTGATTTCATCTTCTCAGTTCATCTTCTTCGCTGATCATCTCGATTCATCTTCTTCTGTTCATCTGCTCCTCGTCGCTGCATCTTCTCAGTTCATCTGCGTCTTCCTTGATATATTTGCATCTTCTCAGCTCATCTTCTTTGCTGATATGATCTGCTCATGTGATTCATGTTCTTCGCTCAGGTAGTAATTCCTTTGTTTCCGTCTCATGTGTTCAATATCATTTTGAATGTGAAATTTTTTAAAATTGCTGGCGAATATGTTAGTTAACATTGTTTCTCTATCCTATCTTCTTCTCTGATCTGATCTGCTTCATCAATCATCATTGCCGATGAGTGTAAGAACATTGTTTCTCTGTCTCATCTTCTAAGCTGATTTCATCTGCTTCATCTTGCTGGTGATATGTAGTATATTCTGGAAATTACTATTTGCTTTAACCTGTTCATTATTGAATTTTTATAATTTGAAAATTTTAAAATTTGAAATTATTAAAATGACACAACATAGGCGGCCCTTTTCATCTCAATGTCAATCTAACTAGTGGCATGGTATTCTGTCTTCTCGGTCAACATGACACAACATATTCGAGTCATTACACAAAACCCGCTAACTTCTTTATTGTTGTAATTAGTGGTGTACATTGGGACCGGGTTTGTCAGCCCAACTCGTAATGGGCCTGAAACTTGCCAAAACCAGGCCCTACCAAACCCAATTGGTTTAGTCTGTTTTTGACAATTTTTTGTTTTGTTGTGTGGAAACAAGAGTGCTCCCATTTGGTTTCAATGCACCTAAAAAACGTTATCTTGTTCCAATGAATTCTTGGAAAATCACAAGTCGGTTTTCATTTTTTATGATCTTATCTTTCATATTAGTTTCTTTTCTTAATTGATGTATTAACTTTTCTATATTTCATATTCCATTATTGTATCATACTATAATCGGTATTTCGATAAACATAGCATCAAATCAAACTGATACCAGGGTTCTCAATTTCTACAAAACTATGCTGCAACTTTCGGTTATGATACAAATTCTTGGTTTAATTTTGGTCTCTATAATTACTATTTCTTGTACATATCTATGAATCTAACACTCTTTGCCTTCAAAATCTAACCATTTTCATCTTCATCTTCATCATCAGAAGACAAATACGATGTTCCCATCCACGATCTAAACCCTTGATTTATTCGTCTCTCAACATCCGGTGTCATTTCCACATCACCAAATTCCAACATTTCTATTCCAATAATCTGGTTATGCCCATCAATGTCACCATCATCAAGAATCATGGCAGCTTTCCTTCTTAACAAGGAGGCAGTGGCCCCATATAGAGTAACTAGGCCCCACCATTGAACCTCATAACACCAAAACAATGGTAATGAACAAATGCTCTCACTTGTAAGGAGAACTAAACCAAAAAATATTGCTACAAAACCAAACATTATTGCAAACATTGAATTCAAAATGTATAGACATCGCACACCTCCTGTAAAAACACAAAAATTAATATAAACTTCTTCTGTGTACTTAACGTGTACAAATATACATGGTTGTTTCTTTTGACTTAATGAGTAAGCCAAAAAAAAAACATGGCTTAATGTATTAAGACACTAACTTTTTACCTATTTTTGCCACTCACATTAACATTATTGAATATGATGAAATTTGTTTTTAGAATGTAAGGGTAAAATGGTCATTTTGACTCCCTAAGAAGTTTTATTTGATTTAGAGAAGAAAAAGACCTACCTCCGTTTGGAGCACAGTAGTTATTCTCGACCACTTTTAAAAATCCATGTCTTGTTGGAGCAGTATAAGCTACAGACATCCCTGTAGATCAGTTATTCTTTTCTGATTACACAAAATTCTGAATTTCTGTGCTTTTTGTAGAGAAATTAATAACGTAAGCATTGAATAAAAGATGATTTGCTGAAACATATGACACTAATTCAGTATTAAAACACTGATTCTTCGAAGACTATACAGATAAGCAAAATTTTGAAGATGAAGATTTTAAGCAGATGAGAAACCTAAGAAAGGATCAAGAAATATATGGCTCAATCGCATTCTCCTAAAATTAGTATAATATCATCTAAAACTCAACACAATCATTCTTCTATCCAATAGTAGTCGTTTGAATCTCGATAAAATCTTCTAAAATTTTGAGTTACTCACCAGCAACAAGGTAAACAGCAGACGTCGAGAAAAGGATAGCCGAAGGAACAAACGCAATCCTCCAGTAATAATAAACAAGCTGTTGATCCGTAAAATTGAAATCTCTATCCTCATGGTCGTTATTTGTTGTCGATTCAATACGATGATGTTTGCAGAAAGGGCGGTGTTGAAGATCACTAGGGAACACCATTTTGAAGCTGATTGCAGATGAAATGACAATACAGAAGATCAAGAATACCAAAATGGAGATGAAGATCGGCCGTCGTAGCTTAATCCATGCTTTGTCTTCGTCACGGAGGTTCTGGTACTCGTGTTTCGGCATGAATGCTTGTCGTAGAGCATCTCCTATGATCGCCATATCTTGAGATTCATATAATGTATAAACCCTAGGCCCTAGCAATTGGGGGTTGTAAATGTAAAGTAAACTCGATCGATTCGTTAATGGAAGTTAGTTACGTTGGTTCGCAGGAAAAACCAATATAGAAAAGTTTGCGCCATTTCAAAGAGCATGCATTGCGCCATTTATTTAGATGATAACTCCTTAGCTTATTTTATTTTCTGTGGAAATAATTAAATTAAAATCAACTTATTTATGTTATCTCAATCACAATATTAGTAAGTTGATTTTTAAGAATTTCTATTCAAACATTTAAATTTAGCTCAATAAACCCTTTTTTTTCCTATCCGAATTTGTTTATAACCCAAGGTTTCCTGTTAGCTTTTAAAGATATTTTATTTATATGGTTTTGACTTGTGATATTTGAAATTTATAATTATAATATAGTCCAAATCCCAATAAAAAGAGGTAATTACAAAACTAGACAAAATCATTAATTAAATATTTATTTATTTTTAGTCAAAAATTAGAATTTATAAAAAAATAACCACTAAAAACGTAAATGATTAAATGTGATACGATCAACGGCTAGTTGACTACTCTTTGGGATCAGTGTAGTGTACTGTCTGGTGGACTATCTATTCTCAGGTCTGTCGCAGCGGCGGACGCAGAAGATTTGAAAAGGGGGGAGAGGGTATCACTCGTATAAGAAGGTGGTGCACTTAATTGGATTTTTTTTTTACACTACGGGGCATAATCGGAGCAATGATCCAGGAACCCAAATGCTCTACATAGGTCTGCCACTAGCCTATCGACCCATAATATATAAAGTTCAAATTTTCAGTTTTGATATTTTGTTTGTGTTTCAAGATTGAAATTCTCTTTCAATGGAGCTTCAAATAACAACAGGTGATACTCCGAATTTTGAACTTTTTTTCTTGTTTGATATTTGAATTAGTAGATATGTTTTTTTAAATAAAATAAAATAAAATCGTAGGTTCTTAAGAAACCTACGGTGTACAAGCTTTCAATGGACAAAACGTGCATTAAATACTTGTATACCGTAGGTATCTTAAGAACCAATTGTTTTCGTAATATTTTTACTTTTTATTTTATTTTTTGTTTGTAGTTTGTATAAAACCAGTAATTGAGCCTGTGCTTTGCGTTGGGTTTTTATGTTTTTTTGTTACGTATTAAGAGTGACAATTAATTAAACCAATGACATTTTACAAGATTTAAAGTTGAGAAAATCAAAATAACATTTAAATGAACAGAGATGAAAAATACATTTTACAAAGTCTAGGATTAAAAATCATATTATATATTACTACGGGGATGGAGGATAAACGCAAAAGTCTAAAAAACGAAAACATAATAAGTGATATTTAACAAAGTTGAAGGTAGAGGGAGTGAAAGTGAAAGTTTAGAAAATGAAAGGGTAAAAGTGATATTTTACAAAGTTGAAGATAGAAAGGATGAAAGTAACATTTTAAAAAACAATAGGATAAAAAAAATCCATTTTTCAAAATAAAGAGGATACACAAAGTTGATGGATTAAAGTTACACTTTACGCATTGATATGTATTTGTACTAACATTTAACAAAAATAAAGGGGTAGAAAAAAAATTACAAAGTAGATGAGAAAAAATCATATTATATATATACGATAAGGAGATAAAGATGAAGGATAAACACAAATATCTAGCAAACGAATTGGTAAAAATTATATTTTATAAAATTGAATGTTGATACCGGTGGGATATTTGTACTAACATTTAAAAAAAATAAAGGGGTGGAAAATAAATTTTACAAAGTAGATGAGAAAAAATCATATTGTATATATATACTATAGGGACGGAGGATAATCACAAATATCTAACAAACAAATGGGTAAAAATGATATTTTACAAAGTTGAAGGTTGAGAGGGGAGGAGGATAATGTTTTAAAAAGTAGAAGGATGAAAAATATCATTTTACAAAATACAGGGGTCGAAAGTGAATGATCATACAAAATTAGAGGATTGAAGTTAAACAACGTGTATTAGCATACTTATACATTGTGTTTAAAAATTTATACTTTTAGCTACAGTAGTAGTAGTAGCACGCGTACAAGAAGTTTGTATTTGTATATATTTATAATATCTAATATAATGCAATGTTGTAATTTTTATTACAAAAATAAATAAATAAATAAATAAACTTAAAAAATAATAATAATAATAATAATAAAACCGGAGATTTTTGCCCGAAACAATCAAAGGAAACAATAGACTATTTATGGTCTACGGTTTTGTTTTGCGAAAATAAAAAATGAAATAAAAATCCTTAAATACTTAACCTGAAACCATACACTATATAGGTGAAACAGTAGATGATTTAAATAGCCTACGGTTTTGATATCTATTTTGGAATAAGTTTTAAATTTGGCTAAAAATAGAAAAGTTATTAGGGAATTTAGCTAGATTAGTAATTTCCTCCATAAAACCATTATATTTTTGTTTTTTCAGTTTTCCATTTTTTTTCTTATTTAAATACCGAGGGTTTGTTTCTAGGCTTTAGATATCTTTTGTTATTTAATTTTTGGTTTTGTATTCATTTTGTTACTTAACTCTTTTGAAATTTTAAAATGTTATTAAACTATTGATTGTCTGTTCATTTAATCACTTAACTTTTGGTTTGATCATTTAACTTTTGGATTTGTGCTCATTTAATCACCTAACTTTTAAAATTGTGTTCATTTAGTCACTAAACTTTTAAAATATTTTAAAAGTTTAGTGATTAAATGAGTACAATTTTAAAAGTTAAGTGATTAAATGAACACAAATTCAAAAGTTAAGTGATCAAACCAAAAGTTAAATGACTAAATGAGCACAAATCCAACACTTTGATGACCTTTTAAAACTTAAAATAAGTTAATTTACCAGATAAACACAAAGTCAAAAGTTAAGTGCGTGAAAATGACCTAAACCCTTTGCGAAAACACTGTAAAAGTTCTTGATAATGAGTTAGAAAAGACCTTGGGAAAATTATTTTTCTAGTTATAATTGTTTTATAAAAAAACTTTAAATTTTTTATATTTATGAATAGTAATGCTATGACACTAAGATTATGAATATGATTTTTAAAAAAATTAATTTCATCACTAAAAAATGATTACCAACACAGGTTATTGTTTATTTATCTGTTACATCCATGTAAAGCATTTATTATTATGAGTGTGATTTTGAATATTGTTTTAATCATAAAATTGTTATTTGGGTGGTTAAACTGAACAAATTTCAAATTGCAACGGTTCTTGTGAAATTCGATGTTTTATACAATGTTGTTTTCTTATAAAAAAAAATCAAATTTTCAGTAGTTAAATAAAAAAAAATTTATATTGGTTAACCAACGAAACAATAGCTTTTATGAAAATTTGTCAATAAAATAACACAAAAATCATTAAGTTTACATCAAAATTATAATTAGATACTGTTTTTTTTTTTTTGTCTCAAACTTGACACTGCGTTTTTCAAATTGTTACAATTTTGATCACTTGACCGATCAAACCAGTTGTCTGCTAATAAGGCATGATAACGTGTCAATTTTAAAGACATAGTACGTTGGCATGTCAAAACTGGAAAAAAAATGTTACAAAAGACTAAATTTTCATTTTTTTTTTTTCAATTTTAACGCCAATCTATTTATTTAATTTTTTAATTTTGACACTTAGTTTTTTTGTTTCAAATTGATCATCATTTTTTCAATTTTATTTACTTTTGATGACATGACATTCCATTTTTTTTTGTTCCAAATCGGATATTATATTTTTGTTTTATTTGAAACCATATAAATATTTTCTTTTTTTATTTGAAATCATATAAATATATTTTTTTATTAAAAAATTATATGTTGTATAAATAAAAGGTTTTTACATTCAACCCATAATGTTATGTATAACGAGCGGTCCCTTGGTAATTAAAGCAAACATCAGACCCTCTTGTTCCCGAGATCAAATTAGTTTATTTGATTGTGCACTCTATATCTGCAAACTCATTTTAAAGCAAACATCAGACCCTCTTGTTCCCGATATCAAATTAGTTTATTTAGATGAAAAAAATATTTATACGGTTTCAAATGGAAAATTATCAAAATTAGAAAAAATAATGTTTTATTTGAATAAAAAATCACAAATTTGAAAAAAGTGAAAACTTAGTATATTTTGTGAAAAAAAAACATTTTTGACACATCAGCATGTCACGTCATCAAAACTAACACATTATCGTGTCACGTCAACAGACAACCGATTTGATCGGTCAAGTAACAAATTGGAAAACAGAGTAGTAAATTAGAATTTTGATCTAAATTTAATAACTTTTGTGCTATTTTCCCTATTAATAAACATTGTGGGCAAGTGACATTCAAATTAGCAGGTTTGATGCACCGGGTTTTATACCCATTTGGAGCATTAGGTTGGAAGTTCGATTCCCTTAAACTATCTCTTGTAGTGACACATGTGAGAAATTTTTCCCTTAAAATCTCTATGAAGATTGGATTTGTCTTGTAAAGAAGCTCGAACACAGAGGTTGTTCGCTGAAATATTACGAATAAGCTTTCGTTTAATTCGTTTGCCGTTTACAAAAGAAAATGAAGAAAAAAAACATTGTAGAATTAGAAATAACATGCAATCACCTATTGTAGGTGATTTTGATGTCATAAAAAAATGTAGATAATTGGCAATCCCGAACAAAGCACAACAATATACATATAGACTTTCTCAGGAAGAAAAACTTCTTCAAGTTCCATCACATAATGTACATAAACTCAAAAAATAATTGCATACAAATATAAACCCCAAAATAAGAATTATTTCTCAAAAAAAAAAAAATACAATTTATCAAACCCAAACAACATATATATAGATAAGGTCACATACTCCCGGTTCTACCAGGTGTCGTTTTAGGTTTGACTTTTGCAAAGTCAACCAAATCTCCAAACAGCTTATCTTCTGCCTTTGTAGGCTTGCCAGATGGCACATGCACATAGGACGCATTCGCCATTGAAGGCCCAGTGTACACAGTGCTGTTCAGATAACTGTCATCTCTCACAGACATCCCCGCCATTCTCTGATCAATATACTGTGCATTTTGTTGCTGCCCGTATCCATACCCATACCCATATCCACCACCACCACCATAACCGCCACCACCACCACCATAACCACCACCACCACCGCCATAGGCTTGTCCCATTTGGTTAATATACATTTGTTGAGCCATTTGCTGAGCCATTTGTTGAGGATTCAAGTAAGCCATTTGCTGCTGTGGTGGAGCTACACCTCCTTGGAATTGTGGTTGAGGAAACTGATTATACACCGGCTGGTGGTTCACTGGCGGCATATGGCTGCCTGAGAATTGTTGCATTGGCGGCATCGCCTGGATATTGCTGTTTCCGGCGGATTGTAAATTTTGAGGCTGAGAATATTGCTGGCCGCCGCCTGATTGGTTGTTGTCGGCAGGCTGAGCTTCCCATGGCGGTGGCGGCAGTCCACCGCCACTTCCACTTCCACCACCTATAAAACCAACCACAATATAAATTATTAAATTATTCCATATTACAGAAAGAACAACTTAACAGACAAAGTCAGAGTTTGACCATTCCATGCAGGATTTGACCCTTGACTATAACCAGAATTTCCATTTTGATAAAACCCAGGTTGCTGAGGTGGCATGTTTTGAGGTTGTTGGATTTGAGTAGAAGAAGAATTGTTATTTAGTGAAAACATATCAACAAGGGCGAGTGCGTTCTGCTGTGAAACAGGTGTAGCGGGTTGCGGTGAACCCACGGGTACAATCGCTAGATTGTTGCCAGCTGTCGGTGAGTTGAAATCATCTCCACTCAAAAGGTCAAACTTAGGGTCAACTCTAGTTGGAGTTGTTGTTGATGTCCCATTAGTTGTTATAGGAGCAAGTGATATCAAATCTAATCCACCACTAACAGATCTGCACATGATAAATCATTATTGGAGGGTATTTTGGACATTTGACAAACAGATAAAAGGAAATTTTAATTTTTAATTACGCTTTTTGTTTGGTTTCTGTTGCATCAATAAGAGGAGCATCAACAGGTACTAATGCTTTAGTTTGACTAGTTTCAGGCTTTGACTTTTCAGATGAAAGAGGAATTCCTGTAAGAAGTGCTTCATGTTTGCTTAAAACTCGTTCTAAATCATCATTTATCGCTAATCCTTGACATAATAGTGATTCATCCCTAAAACACAACCCAAAATATATAAATAAAATTTTTTTTTTAAAAAAAAAGTAAAAATTGTGTTGAAATTATGGTCTTACGAAGTAGAGTTGACCAAGTGGACCACTCTTCTTTTGTATGTACGACATTGTTCCACCAAGTCTACAATAACCTCTTGCCTAAGCCCCTGCTCCCAATACACAATCAAGACACAACATTTTAAAGAAAAGGGCAATTTAGTCATTTCACACAAAAAAGAAATTTACCTCTTTCTTTCCTGGATCTATTGCAGTCAGCATTTCTGAAAGGACATCCATGATACCACGTGCATTTTGCATTTCTGTCAAGCTGAAAATCCAAGCAACAAAATAAGTTAATAACCATAATTCTAACATGAAAACCAGAAAAGGGTATTTTGGACTTTTCACACACGATATACCTCAAGGTTGGAAACTCAGCCTCTACGGAAGACGCGGTTGCTTCATTTCCATTTTCAAGATTACGCGTGTCATGTGGATATTGTGATAGAGGTTGTGTTTGTGGGGGTGTAAAGACAGGTGTCGCTCTCTCAGATTTTTGTGGAAATACAGCCCCTAAACGCTGAAAAAATGTAATATATTGAGCTAAAATATATAAAAAATATAATTTTTATATAACAATTATATAAAACTTACCAGTAACTCATGGTATGCTGCATAGTATTGTGGATACCTTGCTCTTGACCCTCCAAAAGCTTCTTGCCATGTATCTATTAGAACTAATATCTTCTCTTTAACATGAAAATCAGGCTGCAGTTAAACAAGATTATGTTACATAACATTAATTGATTTTAACAAAAAGATGATTATTAGTTATTTACACAATATTTGAGCAAAATCTAACCTTCTTTTTCACTATTTTCACCATCTCATTAAGAACATCTCTTTCAGCTACATGCATATGAACAAAATCGCCACAATTCTTCACGATTGTTTCCAATAGCTGAACATGATAAACAAGAAAAAGAAAGTGGGAAATTAGATATAAGAAAACTGATATTGTGTGGCATACTTATTCTTCAGTTAGTATGATATACTTTGCCAATGAGGTGCCACACAAAAGGTGGAAGTTTACACTTCCTAGTTGTTTACCCTGCCCCAAAATAAACGATATTATATAAGGAGATAGATATTATCCCAATCTTAGTTTTATTTAAAATAATAATACCATGACCCTGAAGAACAAAGATAGAAGAATCAAAGTAGTTTTGTTTGTGCTTACTGTTAAAGCAAGAAGTTGGACTTTTGGATTCCTGCTTCCTAGACGCTTTTTTATGCCTTTTACAACTTCCTTAGCTTGCCTGTGAAACAATTGTAAAATAGTTTCTTAAATTGTACTCTTGATCATGTAATAAACATATATAATTAGAACAATCAGCCTAAAGTTCTTCGATTGCACTTCAATTTATCGTCTAGTTAACCTAATTTCTTAAATCCTAGTCAACATGTTAAAAGTAATTTAATTATAACCAGAAAAACCCTAAATTCTCCACCTCTAAACAAGTTGCAGCTCGAGATAGTCAACTGATCGAAAACCTACTCCAATTGATACAAAACAAGGCATATATCTACTTATTTTCTACAACAGAGACGACGATTAAAGAAACTAGAACATTTTGTGTAATCAAATAAACTAGAAATTGAAAAGGAACGGTTAAAAGGGGGGGAAAGGCGTACACAGGATCATGGTTGCAGATATCACAGATCTCAATATTCATGGCCCAATCAGGACCTATAAGCATGTCGCTTGTGGCTCTTCCCACCATGGAGTTCACCATTTTTATCCAGGATAACTGGAAATTTGAGAAATCACCGTAAGTTGATCAGATTTTGAAATAATGGATTGATAAAACACAAATCCAGAAACGAGAACAGAATCCGGAGATGGAAAAGGAGAGATTATAGATCAAACAGTTAAAGTAGGCTGAGATTTTAATGAAGGAAGGATGGGATGAAATTCAAAGTCAACAGATTGAAATGAATAGTCCTCATGCCACTGTATTTCTCTAGAAACAAGAATATAGACAAAAAGGAAAAAAATAAAACTTCGTATGATAATTAGTTAATTACAAAAACCGGCATTATTTAAGTCTGATTTTAATTAAGTAATATTATTTTGGGTTCGAAAGGTTAAAAGTTTATTTAGAGATTAGCATTGGTAAATGACTTACCGGTATAATCATCTTTGTTATTTTTTCATATTTAGATAACTTTTTTATTTTTATATATATTTAACCATTTAATTTGTTATATATATTTACATATCTCTTTTAAGTAATTTTCTCTATTTTTAATATTGATTCTATTTTTTTATATTTGTCTGTGAACACGTTATTTTTAAAATATTCATAATTTTTAAATATTAATTAAATATTGATTAATTTTAAACTTTATTATTTAATTAATAAATATGTTTTTGTTTTGTAAAATAGTTTATATAGCATCTTATATATATATATATATATATATATATATATATATATATATATATATATATATATATATATATATATATATATATATATATATATATATATATATATATATAGGTTTAGGTTTTATGGAAAACAAAAAACCCTAAAAATCATTAAAAATACATAAAAAAATACTTAGAAATCACAACTATTTTTTTTTTTTTTGAATTTTTTTATCAAAAAATCGCAACTTTAAGGTCAAAATAGCTGAAAAAAAAAATTACAAAAAAAATGAATTTTTTTTTTTCAGCGAAATTGTAAAAAATGTTGCATTTTTTGATAAAAAAAATTCAAAAAAAAAAAGTTTTGTGATGTCTTGGTATTTTTTATGCATTTTTAGGATTTTTAGGATTTTTTTTGTTTTCCAAATAACATTCCCTATATATATATATATATATATATATATATATATATATATATATATATATATATATATATAGAGAGAGAGAGAGAGAGAGAAAGAGAGAAAGAGAGATCTAGATTCAATTGTGGGTTGACATCTATTGTGTGAACGTGTGGATAATGCTATTTTGTGAAAATTACAAAGAAAATATGTTGTTTGATAATATGAATACGTTCAATCTTATATAATTATTTTAATTATTAATCATTTTCACTAATTAAATCATCTATAAGGTTATTATACACTTTTTTTAATTATTTTCATTCTGTCAGAATGTTATCAGGATTTTATTGAACGTATTTACATTACTAAACAACTAATTATCTTAGTAATTTTCATAAAATAGCATTATCCACACGTTCACACAATAGTTGTCCATCAACATTATATTCTAGCCATATATATATATATATATATATATATATATATAGAGAGAGAGAGAGAAAGAGAGAGAGAGAGAGTCAAGATCAAATAAGAAGCAAATTTTTGGTAGGAAGGTAAAAAGTTTTTTTTTCTACATATTTTTTTCGCGAACAAACAAAATGAATCATTAGATGATTCATTTGTAAGATGATTCACAAGAAAAAATTCTCAAAAAAACATCTCGATGATTCATTTATATAATGATTTTGTTGTTATTCATTAAAATTGTCATAAAAGTGAATTTTTTCTTAATTTACTTAAAAATGAATCGTATAGATGTTTTTTTGAGAATTTTTTCTTGTGAATCATCTTACAAATGAATCATCTAGTGATTTATTTTTGTTGTTTGTCAAAAAAATATGTAGAAAAAAAAATTCTTACCTTTCTACTAAAAGAAATTTCTTATCGGATCTATATATATATATATATATATATATATATATATATATATATATATATATATATATATATATATATATATATATATATATATTCTTTTGTTTTTAAGCATATACAATATTTTTAAAGCAAATAGTATCTAATAATAAAATTAAATACATTAAATATGTAACTATAGGTATGGAGGGCCTTTTAAAAAATTAAAAAGAAAATATTACTTAGCAAATAAAAGACAAAAAAATCTATATAATGTAAATATTTTAAAATTATTCCAACTTTTTAATACTTTTTAGTTAAAAGTTTATAAACTTTTAATTTTTTAATACAAACTAGTATTTAACGAAACTAATCTAAAATGTTATAAAAAATTATTAAAGTGTCATACAAAATCTGTGAAACACTTTAAAAATATTGTAAAAGAAAGTTTAGAAATAAATGTATGAAAGTTATAAAAAAATTGTACGAAAATGTAAAAAATAATAATAATAATAATAATAATAATAATAATAATAATAATAATAATAATAATAATAATAACAAGTTAAAAAACTTGTAAAAAATATTTAAAACATTTATAAAATATTTGGTTTAAAAACACTTATATTAAAATTATATGAAAGTATAAAAGAAAGTTTTTAAAAGAATTATAAGCAAAGTTTAAAACATTGTATTAGAAAAACATATAGAAAAAAAATATAATAAAAATGTTGTAAGAAATTTTAAAAATTTTAAGAAATTTATTTTTTTTATTAAAAAAAAAAAAAAAAAAGTTGTTCACGTTTACGTAATTTTTTTTAAATAATTGACCATTTAACTTGTTAAATGTGTTCACATATAATCATTGTCACCTACTAACAAGTTAAATAGTTAGATGTGTACAAAAGAAATAAAGTTATCTAAACGCGAACAAGACCAAAAAATAATTACTCTCGTAAGTCATTTTCCTATTACCATTTCGTATATAAATTTTTTAATTTATAGAACCGAATTTTCTCATTATTTATTTATTTATGTAATATCATTCAATTTATAATTAAAATATATAAAACAAACAAAAATCTTGTTTTAACCATTAAAAAATATCCATTTTGACAATGTACTTATTTTTTTTATATGGAATATTATCATAATTACATATAAAATATTATTATATTTAAATATAAAATTCATTAATTATATGAAATATTTCTCACTAAAAACTATTAAATGCATTAATTATATTGAATATTCTCTATAAATAATGCATTTGGTAATATTTTCTATGATTAATGTTATGTGTTTTTAACATATATTAGAAAATCTCTTTGTTTATTATATATATATATATATATATATATATATATATATATATATATATATATATATATATGGTTAGGTTCATGTGAGACGGCCTAATTTTGTGAGACCGTGAGACGCATTTTTTTATTTTTTTTTATTTTTTTTAGTTAATTCAAGTTCTGAAAATAATATTTAAAAAAGAATTTTTTGATTTTTCCATTTATTTTGCATTTTAAAATTATTTTTAGAATATGTACAACGTAATATTCTATTTAGAATATTTCACGTATTTTTCAAAAAAAAAATAGGATTTTTTTTATTTTTTTTAGTTAATTCAATTTCGGAAAATAATATTTAAAAAAAAAAGAATTTTTAGATTTTTCCATTTATTTTGCATTTTAAAATTATTTTTTAGAATATGTCAGTGTAATATTCTATTTAGAATATTTCACGTATTTTTCAAAAAAAAAAAAAAACGGGATTTTTTTTTTTTTAATTTTTTTTTTACTTTTTTTAGTTAATTCAAGTTCAGAAAATAATATTTAAAAAAAGAATTTTTGGATTTTTCCATTTATTTTGCATTTTAAAATTATTTTTAGATTTGGTCTTACGGTCTCATAAAATTAGAATGGTCTCAAATAAACCTGAACCTGTATATATATATATATATATATATATATATATATATATATATATATATATATATATATATGTATAAACAACACATTTTAAATTAAGGTTTACCTTTTTTTTACACCATGAATCAAATATTATGATGGAACAACCGAATTCTATTGTTTATTCATCGAATTTATCTCATGATTGTAATATGATCCAAAGGTCATGATGATAAAGTTTTTTTATTATATCATAACTTCAAGTTCTGTTTTAAGCTCAATTTTAAATAATAACTAGGTGTGAGATCCATGTATTATATGAGTTTGTTTTAAACAAAATTATATATGAAATTTTAACAATTTGAGAAGTTTAAATTTATAAGAAAAATGAACAAAAAAAAATAAAATTATTAAAATTAATGAGACTTTAATACATTGAATACATTACATATATAAATATTTTCTAATAAATACCTTTCGTATTAAATGTGAAATTTTAATTTAATAAAATAAAAAATACAATAAAATGACAAGTGGCAAATAAAAAATTCAAAAATTTTAGAAAATAGCATGTGTCCAAATGAAGAAGAAGATGACATATGGTAAAAAAAACCTTGATTTATTAAGGAGGATAAATAAAAAAAAACATGATGTTACTAACTTTTAGACAGGAAAAAAAAGCAAGCAAATTTGATCATATATTCTTTTTAACATTTATATATTCTTTTATAATAATTAAATTGTATCGTTAAAAAACAAAAAGACAATTTTAGTCAAAAATCTTAAAAATTTACATACGAAATATCATAAAATAAAGAAATTGCTGATAACTGAATTACATATAACATATCTTTGTCTACTATTTTGCTTATGGGTTATAATTTCATAGTCCGCAAGTCCAATATATTTAAACATTCGGAAAAAGGAAAAAACAAAACAAGTCAACCTTGTTTTCAAAAATTTCAAACTTGAAGAATTCTCTCGTTAACTAAAACTGCCCACTAATTTGAATTAAGTCTACTAAAATGAATTATTTTATATTATATAATTTTAGTATATCGATTATTTATTGAATTTGAATTAAGTCCACTAAAATGAATTAATCCATATTATACCATTAGAGATAGAGTCCATATACCAAATTATGTTCCAAAAATTCCAAGAGTTTATCAATAGTCACTTTATTCGTTGATCTGTATATCAAATTGACACTTTTTGTTTTGAAGCTTGTTAACTTTATGATTGATGTAAACAGAATTTGTTTATGGTATATGGTTTGATCACTTATTAAACTTGTTTTTTTTTTTTTTTTTTGTAAATTGAGTTTATTATGTTGATAGATTAGGAATGTGTTAGAGATGGGCTGGGGATAGGCTGGGGAAAAACCCAAAATACAAAGGGGAGGGGATTTGATTTTCCGCATCCATCAAGGATGGGGACGAGATTAGACACTTGGTGATGGGGACAGGGATGGTCAACCCCGCCCAAACCCGCCTTATTTCCATCCCTAGTTGGATCTTCTACCACATCGATCTGTAAACGAGCGAGTAAGATCTCTTTTTTAATAGACCAAACAGTAGCCATTTTTAACGATGAGGTGTAGAAAAATATTGACAAATAAGAAAGTTAAGGGAATATAATTAATAAGATTTGAATGGGGTGAAGAGTGAATAGGGATGATAGTACTTATAGTTGAAGATTGAGGGTTTAAAATTTAAAATTTTGAAGAAAAAAAAACGGTTATATTTTTTAAATTGAGTATTTTTTTTTTTGAAAGATAGTATTTTTTTTACATTGAAATTTGAATAATAAATGGTAAAAAAAATGAAATGGTATTCTCCCATCGGTAATTCTTTGCCGAGTTGTCAAGCTGAGCTCGACATGCCTCGGCCTCGACCCGGTGTTCGCAAAGAATGTCGAATCCGTTCCCGAAGCCACACCGACTAGCCTAATAATGTTGTAAATGATCTAATATTTACTCTTTTTTTTTCTTCACAACATAAATTTTTTCTAAAAAAACACCCGTGGGAGGCTGAAAGAAAAAGAGTATCATATTACAAAGTACAAAAATATAGTCATACCAACACCAAGTAAAAAGACAATTAAAAAACCATATCTTTAGTTATTGTATGTATTTTATAAAATATTGTTTAAAACATCATCATTTTACAAAACCTTCCGGTAAATGATTTTAAAACTTTTAATTTACGTTTCAAAACTTATACAGAGAGGCAGAACCAGGATTTTACAATTAAGAGGCTTACATCATAATAAGGTTAACCTATTTTATAACCGGATAATGTAATATACTTTATAATTTTAAGAAAACATTAAAACCACATTTTTAGTTATTGTATGTATTTTATAAAATATTGTTTAAAACATCATCATTTTACAAAACCTCTTGGGTAATGCTTTTATAACTTTTAACATACGTTTCAAAACTTATACAAAAGGCAGAGTCAGGATTTTACAATGAAAAGGCTTACATCATAATAAGGTTAACCTATATTTTATAACCAGATAATGTAATATACTATATAATTTTAAGGAAATTTTGAAGTAAAAATTAATACATATTGTGAATCTAAAAAATATTAATATGTGCATACCTACTGTATCCAAATCAAAATTTTTAATGATAAAAAGCAATAGAAAAGTTAAAAATAAACCTAAAAGTAATAATTAATTATTTTATCAATAATAAAGTTAAAACTCACAAAAAAGTTGTAAAAAATTATCATCCTAACAAAGTAAATAAAATAAATAAATCACAACTTATCATCGGATAAATATTACTTACATGACAAGAAAACACAAAAATATATAGATTATTAAATAAGTGTTTTATAAAATATGATTTTATAAGACTTAATATCATCAACTTCTTATTATTTATTATCAATGTGTTAGCAACACAGTAAAAATTGTATAAGAAATGTGAGTAGCTGTCAAAAGGCAATTGTTTCAATGGTAAATCCTTTATTTTAAGGTAAATCTATTTTATGTTGATAAAGGATATGCAATTGTTTCGAAGTAATATTTATGAATTTAATCAGGTTGAGGGGAGTAATGTATATAAATTGGAAAAGTTGAAAGAAGTAATGTATATAAATTAGAAATGTTGAGGGGGACAGAGCATTTACCTTATCCATGTACTACCTCCGCCAATGCGTATAAACAGACCGAAACCCTAGTTTTGGGTCTTGAACCCTATTTAAACACCTTAACTTCTTGGGAACCATTTTTATCTTCAACCTCTATCCTCTCTAACCCTAAATACAAAACCATAGCCTCCATTTGTGAAATCCGTGAGTTTTCTGGGTGCTTTGAAGTATTCTTGGTGCATCTTGGAGAAGAAGGAGCTCTTTGGAGAGGTGTTGCCTTGGAACTTGTAGATCCAGACTTTGTTCGCACTGATCTATCTTCTGGAGGTATAAAGTTTTGATCTTGATGTCTTTCTCTTGAAGATCTAGTTTGGTAACACCCCATTTTTGGTATGTGATTTAAATAAAGTAATTTTCATTTCTTAAGAGGTACTCGGAGAGTCAGTAGCCCGACTCGTCGAGTAGAGACGGGATTTGCACGCGGTTTAAGTTGGCGACTCGACGAGTCCATATTCTCGAACTCGGCGAGTCTGCCAGTCTGGATGACACCCTAATTTCAAGGGTTTGCACCCTATTTAAACGTCATTATAACCCCAAACCAGCCTCCTTCACTTCCCAAAAACTTATTCCCGAAACCCTAGCCTCCTAGAAGTGTGTGTGAGTGATCTTTGCCTTGTGAAGGAACTTTTGGGTGCATTTTGGAGCAAGGAGAAGAAGGAGAAGGTAGAAGAACTCAAGGAAGAAGAAATAGATCTAAAATACACTCCTTTTTGGTCATCCCTTCTGGTAATGAAGTTTCCATCTTGATTATTGTGCTAATAAATCTAGTTTGCCCCCAAATTGTTGGTTTTAAGCTCAAAAACCCCAAATCCTTTGTGATAAAGCCTTGTGGTCGAGTCATATCTCAGATCTAGCCTCTCTTGAGCTCCAGAAGCTCAAGAAGACCACCTTTTGGCAGCCATGGCTTTGTTTTAGTCAAGAAACCTTCCATAATAGCAAAGTATGAGTGTTATTGCTTCATTGCATCTTTGATACACATAAATTTAGCAACTTTACGTGTTCAGATAGTCCCAGAAGCTTAGATCTACGAATTGGATGCACTAAAGTTGATTAGGATTGACTGTATGGAATCTGCATGCTAAGGACTCGACGAGTCGTCCTTCTGACTCTACGAGTCAGGTCGCGAGTCTTAGTTTCCCGGTTCAATAGTAGCGAGCCTGTGTAGTGAGTAGAGTAAGGACTCAGTGAGTTAAGACTTGGATCTGGAAGCAGTCGGACTCAACGAGTTATTCATACGACTCAGCGAGTCAAAGACTGGGTGTGTTCTTATGTTGAAGGGGAACTCGACGAGTTGTTCATAAAACTCGGCGAGTCGGATGAAAATTAGACTCGGTGTTAGTATCAAAGAAGAACTCGTCGAGTCTTTTCCAAACTCGACGAGTAGAAGCGAGTAGAGGATTAGAATGGTTGATGGGGATTCGGCGAGTTGGTGGCCCAACTCGGCGAGTCTAGTCAACTGAAACTTGACTTTGACCTGGAAGTTGACTTGACTAGGGGTAAATAGTCATTTTACCCTGAGATTAGTTATCAGTATTTGATTTAGTGTTTATGGGATTTGTAGCCAGGGAGTTCTGGAGCAGCAGTCAGACAGTTTCAGATCTAGCATCTCAGCAGCTAGCGTTGCTAGGTGAGTTTACTTCCAGTAGGAACGGGTCTACGGACACAATGTCGGCCCGTTTAGTCAGCAGTAGTTCCAGACTTTGGTCCGATGCAGTAGATCAGTGTACTTGATGTCTTTGTGATTCAAGCATGTCTTTGTGTTATGTGCTCCGGACCTCGGTCCTATGCAGTATGCAACATATATGTTTATGCTAGTAGTTATGATTATGCTATGCTATGTTCAGTTAGTTTCCAGACTTCGGTCTAATGAAGAGGGCAAGGCCCGGGTTAGTTCCGGATTTTGGTCCGATGCAGTTTTCGGACTTTGGTTCGATGCAGTTTCTGGATTTCGATATGATGCAGTGGACAAGGCCCAGTATGTGTTTATATGTTATTGTATGGTATGTGGTAGTTCGGGGGAGCTCACTAAGCTTCGTGATTACAATTTTAGTTTTGGTTTCAGGTACTTTCGCTAGTAAGGGGAAGAGCTCGAGATGATGGCATCGCACACACCACATACTCAGTTTTATCCTAGGGATTTTATTCATATATTTTGATACGATTGATATAGTTTGTGTTTGACATAGTTGCTTTGACTTTTGAGTTATTCATCCTATGGTTCTTAGTATATATGACATTTGATGATGTGATTTTTAGTAATATTAAAACAAAAAATTTTGGGTCTTATTTTTGGGATGTTTCATTTGTGTTATGATTTGTCATGTTTTGGTCCCATGGTTGTGATTCTTGTGAGTAGAAGTTACTCCAGAACCTTTGAGCCTCATATTGGTCTTTGTTGAGGTCATTAAGTCACAAAAATGTCACCTTGAGGGATTTTGATGAACCATGCAAGAGTTGGTGTTCATATTATGGATTTAGATGGATAAAAACAAGTATTGGGTCCCATTAAGACATGCAAAGTAGTAAAGTTTCCAACTTTACGTGTTAAGACATTATTTAGGATTAGATTTTAGAAGTAGACTTAGTAGCTTAACCATTTAAGCACTTAATGGTAAGGTTGGAGTGTTATGAAGTACGTTGGGTGTAACCAGCTCATATGCAGTGCATACTAGCCAAAGGCGGCGTACGCTGGGGATAAATTGAGTACGCTGGGCGTACTTAGTTGTTTGACTCCATTGACATTTTTTGA
This sequence comes from Lactuca saligna, assembly GCF_052625555.1. Taxonomy (NCBI): domain Eukaryota; kingdom Viridiplantae; phylum Streptophyta; class Magnoliopsida; order Asterales; family Asteraceae; genus Lactuca; species Lactuca saligna. The sequence goes on along the minus strand of NC_136417.1, from coordinate 38,409,711 downwards.
CCTATTGATTTTAGGTCAACTGTAGATTGGCTTGGTACTTATTTGGGGTAAAATGGTATTTTGCCCATTTTTGGAACATTTGAATCGTTCGTAGGGTATTATCTTAATTATTAATTAGGGTTGTATTTATTGTTAGTTAGTGCGAGATTATCCGGTTTAGCGACCCGGGCAGTTATTTGGTTATCAGTGGATTTAGGTGAGTTTCCTCCCAATGCTTAGCAGGTCGAAGGCACCAATGCCGAACCATGGATTATGGTTATATGTATGCTAGTTGTTTGTATGACCTTGCATGTGTGTATGTATTGTATATATGTCGGGCGGGGCCCGACCCATCACATGATACAAGTAGATCTATTTTGACCGGGGCTCGATGCGGGGCGGGGCCCGATGGCTGTTAGGCATGACCTACTGCATGTTTGATATGTATGGTATGTGGTATTTTGAGAGAAATCACTAAACTTTGTGCTTACGGTTATGTTTAAAATGTTTTCAGGTACTCCCGGTTCGAGAGGGAAGGACCCGACTTGATCGCAACTCATCCACCCATATTTCTGTGCTTTATGATTTTGGAATTGTACGCTAATAACTATTTTTACTCTAATATACTTTTGAATGATTGAAATGATTAAATGGTGTTTATAGTTGAATTAAAAAAATAAAAGAGTAAATTACTAAAATCGTCCTTGTGGTTTGGTCAAAATTGCACGTTTGGTCCCTAACTTTTTTTTTGCACTCGGATCATCCCTATGGTTTGATTTTGTTGCGTTTTCGTTCCTGTGGTTTCATTTTGTTGCATTTTTCGTCCCTTACATACATAAAGTTAGGGACCAAACATGCAATTCTTACCAAACCATAGGAATGAAAAACGCAACAAAATCAAACCACAGGGACGATCCGAGTGCAAAAAAAAAAGTTAGGGACCAAACATGCAATTTTAACCAAAACATAGGGACGATTTCATTAATTTACTCTTTTAAAATTTTTACCTTAATAGTTTTGGGACATTAGAGTTAAAATCTAACATAATCAAACCCAAACTCTTGTTAGATCCAATAAAAAACATATTAAACAACCATTTAATGTTATTACAAGTCAGAGAAGACATTGATGTTATAATCATCACAACGAACATCAATACTAAGGGGCTGTTTGGTACAGGGAAATACAATCAGAGAAAAGGAATAGATTCCTTTTCCCTTGTTTGGTTAATAAAAAAAAGGAATGAATTGAGAAATAAATCAATTCCTTTTCCATCAAAACAATTCACTATTAAAAATAGAGAAAATTGGAGAAATAAAACACACGCATAGGACGAGAATCGGAAAAAAAGTGGAGAAATCAATCTCACCCCCATTTAGGGATGACAATGGGTACGGGTATACCGGGTTTCGTGTTTCCCATCCCCATACCCATCCCCATACCCAACCCCATCCCCATCGGGGATTAGAAATCTATCCCCATCCCCATCCCCAATGGGTAATCAGGGATTTTTCCCCGTTACAAAGTTATGAACTTTTATGAAAAATAATTCATAATTATATATTAACCAACAAAACAAAACTAACCGAACTAATATAAAACACTATAATCACTGAATGTCTTCAAACATGAACAATAACATTCAAGGTTACAAATTAAATCATTCTTTGCAAAAAAAGACATAACAATTCTTCCCAAAACTATACGTTTGATTGTTAGAAAACCTTATTTTGTCTACTGAACATTTGCTTATGCATTATTAAAATTAAAAACATAATTAATACTATATATATATATATATATATATATATATATATATATATATATATATATATATATATCGGGTACCCATCGGGGCCGGTTTCGGGTACGGGTATGGGTACCCGACAGGTAGAACCATCCCCATCCCCGGTCAACTCGGGGATTTATCCGGTCAACTCGGGTTAGGGTTTCGGGTACCCATTGGGTACGGGTTTTTTTGCCATCTCTACCCCCATTCAAACCCTCTTACATAAATGCAATCGGATTTTATTCAAAGATTTCATCCCAATTTCATGAAATCAGCCCATGTTGTCTTCTCGTTTACCCTACTACATATTCAATTTCACCGAGTCTCACGACTTCACACAGCCTCACGACCTTACGATCTCTGGGTTGCCTATTCTTGTCGATTTTTTCACCACATTCTTCAATACAAGGTATGACTAAACGATTCTAGTTAATCTTGCTATGAAATATGTTTTTGAGTTCTAGTTCAAGAATTGTGTTTCTGAATTCTATATGAATCTCTTCTTTGTACATGTTTGAATCTTGCTATATTGAAATCTGGAGTTTGAAGCTTGTAGTTTAGTGTTGAATGATATGACAGATTGTCATTTCTTACTGTTTGTGCTTCAGTTGTATGTACAAAAGCCACACAAAAAATACTACAATTTCAGATTTTTTAGATTGCCATTTCCAACTTTGAACCATCAAAAAATATTCATACGAGATTGGAATGAGGCATTTTTTTTAGATTGTAGTCCTTTGTCTTGTCTACACTTTAGTATTAAAAAACAACTTAATTGGTTAAGATATGGTTGAGTTATACAGCCTTAAACAGGGGTTGTTAGAGATGTTGTCTAATATTTCATCATTGTTTAGTTTTTTTCTTAACTTTGAACCATCATAATATCTTCATACTAGCTAGGAATGATACGTTTTTTTTTCTAGATAGTAGTCTTCTGTCTTGTCTACACTTTAGAATCAAGAAATAACTTATTTGGTTAAGTTTGGCTGAGTTATACAACCCTAAACATGTGCTATTAAGATTACTGCATAATATTTCAACACTTTTTAGAATATTTTCTGCAACTTTGAACCGTCATAAAATCTTCATACTAACTCGGAATGAGGTATTTTTTTTCCCAGTTTGTAGTCCACTATCTTGTATATGTTTTAGAATAAAAAATAGCTTATTTAGATAAGCTTAGGCTGAGTTATACAACCCTAAACAGGTGCTGTTAAGATTATTGCATAATATTTCAGCACTTCTAAGAATTTTTTGTCCAACTTTGAACCATCATAAAATCTTCATACGAACTCGGAATGAGGCGAATTTTTTTTCCAGATTGTAGTCCCCTGTCTTGTCTACATTTTAGTCTTAAGAAATAGCTTATTTGGTTTGGTTTTGGCTGAGTTATACAACTCCAAACATTGGCTCTTAGGATTTTTGTACAATATTTCATCATTTTTTATTTGCTTTTTTGTCCTAACTCTTCCTTGTTTGTATATACGTAGATGACACAAACACCTTTGCAACAACAGATTGTAAGAAATAGACAAATTGTTAGGACATCCGCCGTAAGAGCATTTTATGCAATGTATGTTATGATTCGTTGGTGGATGATCTATGATTTTGCAATGAATCATTTAGAAAAAGTTACAATATTTCGGGTAAAATACTTAATGAGTTACCATAATGGACATGATAGTATTCACGATATGGTTTATAAAAGTGATAAAAACAAGTGTGGTTAACATAAGAATGAATAGAAATGCATTTACAATACTATGTGACATGCTTGAACAAAAGGGGGGGGGGGGGGGGGGGTTGAAAAATAGCAAAAACATGTTAGTTGACGAGCAAGTTGCTATGTTCCTACATGTACTTGTACAAAACGAAAAAAATAGGATTATAGTAAAAAGATTCAAAAGGTCAGGTGAAACTGTAAGGCGATATTTCAAGGTAGTTTTAGATGCGGTATGTCGATTACATATAGAATTCTACAAGAAAACTGTGCCAATACCTGATGACGAAACCGATGAGAGGTGGAGGTGGTTTAAGGTTAGTAATTAGTTAGTATAAATTTATTTAATTCCAATATTAATTAAAGAATTTGTTTTATGTACAGGGTTGCCTAGAGGCATTAGATGGAACATATATCAAAGTTAAAGTCCCTGCAGCAAAGAGAAAACCTTTTCGAATACGCAAATGTGAGCTTTGTACTAACGTACTAGGAGGGTGTTCGAGAGATCTTCAGTTCATATATGTACTAGCGAGATGGGAGGGTTCCGCAGCAGATAGTTGAGTACTCCAAGATGCTATTAGTAGACCACATGGTCTTAAAATACCCCATGGTATGATATACATAAAACATAAAGCTACATAATATTATCAATACAGTCTAACTAAATATGTAGAATCTATTGTAGGAACATACTACATTTGTGATGTTGGTTATACAAATGGTAGAGGTTTTTTAACACCTTATCGTGGGCAACGTTACCATCTTAACGATTGGTCTCGACCTCCTACAAATGCTAAAGATTTATATAACATGAGACATTCATCAGCAATGAACGTAATAGAATGATGTTTTGGATTGATTAAACCTGGATGGGATATTTTACGTGATAATGCATACCATCCAATAGAATTTATGCAACACATAATCATTGCATGTTATTTGATGCATAACTTCATACGTACAAACATAACGGAAGACCCCCTTGATCAAGAAATCCCTACAAATCACACCCAATTTGGAGACGAACATGACAACATTATTTCTACCGTGGAGACCTAACAAGGATGGACTGACCGTCGAGATCTTCTTGTTAATACCATGTTTACTGATTGGAGTTCAGGGCGTGCCAACAATTAATTTATTCCATGTTTTTATGTAAACTTCATTATTCATTATGTGGTGTTTATACTATTTTTAATGATTGAACAACTCTATTGTTATTTCATTATTCTTGTTTTTATATTGTATTCATTATGTAGTGTGATAATATTTCTTTAGTTTGAATATATTTGAAAATTATTCATTTACGTTAGAAATATGTTTTTCAATATATATATATATATATATATATATATATATATATATATATATATATATATATATAATATTAATTAACAAGTGCAATGCTTTTCCTTCCATCACCACGGTCCTCTTCCTCTTATATATATATATATATATATATATATATATATATATATATATATATATATATATATATATATATATATATATATATATATATAATATTAACTTGACGAACTTGCCCAGGTTCTCCATCATCTTCAATCGGTCGCTTTTCCTTCCATCACCACGGTCCTCTTCCTCTTTATTCGATTCTATGGATTGATTCATGAAATCAATTTCATAAAATCCATTCATGAAATTGAGGTAAACAGGGTTTTTTTATATGAATTCTTTGGGAAAAGTGCAATGCTAAAGCAACCGAGAAAAGGTAATTATTTTTGCTCCTAATAGTTTATTCATGGTTGTTAAAATCGCGATTTTGATCATAGGATCGTACGATCCTATGATCGTAGGTATAAAAAATGAGTCAGGTCGTATTTGAGGTAGGATCGCATGTAGAATCATAAAATCGTAGGTACAATCGTAGGATCGGAATCCGATCCGATCCTACCTTCCCATGATTATATATATATATATATATATATATATATATATATGTGTGTGTGTGTGTGTGTATTTGTTGGGTCAAAAATATGGTTTATACTTTACTTTTCTAGGAAATTGTATTTTTATGTAATGTTTATAAGTTTACGGTCAGATGGTCTGTTTACGGCCGTAAACTCATTTACGACCGTAAACCCATTAGGCCCACATTCTCCAAGTATAAATATAGGTGTAAAGGGTGAGGAGTAGATTGATGAACAAAAAGGAGTGTACGGCCTAGAGAGAGAGAAGAATAAATGTGTGTTAGTGTGTGTGAATCTCTTGTATCCGGATCATCATTCTATTTATCAATACATTGAGATTCATATTATTCTTCTTCTCATTCTCTTTTATTTGATCTGACATCATCCGTTTGATTGGGATTCCGCACCATCAAACGGATCTGATTGATACACAAACAAATAAAGGACTTATATATATATATATATATATATATATATATATATATATATATATATATATATATATATATATATATATATATATATATATATGTATGTATACAAATAAATTTTTTTTACCACTTTTATGTCTTTTACCATTTATCAATTTACCGTTTATCATTTTGTGTTGTGACTTATGAATATTTTGAATGGAAAATTAAATGTTTGAAATACTTTTCATGTTTTAAAATTATATTTTATTTTGTGGGATCTTAGGATCCGATCCCGATCTTACAAACCCACAAACGATTCTACTTAGAATCCCGATCTTAACAACCTTGAGTTTATATTCTTCTCTTTGATCTATATTTACTTGGTAAGCAAGATATTTAAGAGATTAGAAACCTTTTGTGCTAGAGGTGATTGACAAAATACTTATGGATAAATGTGATATTGAAAAGTTTAAAGATTACAAACCACAGGCATTTGATGAGGCCCCGTCTTTCCTACCTAAAGAAGTAGTTGAGAAGCCGATCGTATGCAAGTAAGGAGAAAATGGTCAGATAGACTTGATAAAACTTAAATTAGTAAAGTATTGTTGATAATTTCAAGTGACACACCTACCCATTATAATTTGTATGTTCTTATTGTTATATAACTACTAATGTACAAAGAGTTTACAGCAACGATCAAGTATATTGAGTTGATACTAAGTTCCTGTCATTATATTGAGTTAAATTCACCGTTAGATTCTTATCAAATCATACGTTAATGTACAACTTTGAATCAATACAATGTTTCTCTGTCTATGGGGAATTGAATACGGTTTATCTAAAGTTAAATTAAAATAAGGTAGTAAACATGAACAAATTGGAGGAAAATTGATAGAAATGAGTAATTATAAAGTTTATTGTTGTAAAGGCATGTAAAGCTTTCATTTATCGTGTTCTTTCTCTACATACATACATATATATATATATGAACAAAATCGAAAGTTCGTTTCCCTCTAAAAAGTTCAATGACTAAATGTGAATAAACCTCCTCTTGTATTATGTTGTAGCAAATTATTTATTTTTGTTAAATTGTAGCAACATTTGTTGATAAAGAAATCTATGAAATAAATAAATAAAAAAAAAACAAAACAAAACAAAACCCTGAAAATATATTTAAAAAAAAAACAAAAAACCAAAACCAAAATAAAAAACCAATGGTTTGACATTTTCCAAAATAAAAAATCAAAATTTCCAATCTAATTTTGGTTTTACAAAAAAATGAACCATTCTCACTAATGTGAATTATGACCATTGGTTTGACATGCGAAATTTGTGACATCCCATGAATATGTAGTTACAACATCGTTTGAAATCGTAATTCATAGTAAAGGGTTAGAGTATCATCACATGAATACGTAGTTACAACATCGCCTGAACTCGTAATTCATCACCTACAGGTTATGGGTCTGCTGGTGTTTCCACTGGGTTGTCTAGAATAGTCCGTGGTCGCCATCTATACCCTGGTAGATGACTACATCGCCACATTGCTGGTAAAGGTTATGGTATCTCCTTTCATCCTACATCACATATTTATCATCATCTATTTACCTAATTATCACCAGCTGTCTATCATCACCTATCTCTCATCATTTTATTTAATCACACACCAGCTATTTCATCTACCCATGTTTCATCCGCAACATATTTGTAGATATAAAATAAATATACCGTTTAAATCTTTTAAAATATGTATAAAATCGTTCATCCAGCATAGACAGCAAGTATTCAAATAATATTCACACATAGCACATAATTTATATAAAATACATATTTATGTGTAAAATGAAAGTAACTATATATACCATAAATGCTTCCTAACTTTGAACCCCAAGGTTTACTCTACTAAAGTTTCATATTCTCGGCTCTCTGGACCTAGAAGGGTCCAGATCTATCACACCAAAAAGCTCAAGATAGCTCTTCCTCTCACTCTACACACTCAAGCTCGCTAGGGTTCTAACTTATGGGAAAGGTAGTCGCAACTGAAGGCCATAAGTGCCTTTGAATATGGCTCGAGCCCAAAGATTTAGGGTTTCTGCCAACAGCGCGGACTCGTCGAGTCGCCTCACCGACTCGTCGAGTCCATTCATTAATCCGAGTCATCAGTCGCGACCTTACTCGACGAGTTGAGACGTCAACTCGTCGAGTCTCTCTTCTTAACTCAAAAGAAAAATACTTAAATGATGATACTTGGAAATCCGGATGATACATTTTGTTTTTTTATTTCATAGATTTCTTCATCAACAAATGTTGCTACAATTGAACAAAAATAAATAATTTTGCTAAAACATAATACAATAGGAAGTTTGTTCACATTTAATCATTGAACTTTTTAGAGGGAAATGAACTTTCGATTTTATTCACATTTAGTCATTAAACTTTTTTTCATTATCTATTTGCCACTAAACTATTGAAATTGTTAACATTTTACCCTTATGACCGGTAACAGTCGGTTATAAGGGTAAAATGTGAACAATTTCAATAATTCAATGGCAAATAAATAACGAAAAAAAAATTTAGTAACTAAATGTGACAAAAATCGAAAGTTCGTTACCCTTTCAAATCATTATCCTTTTAATAAATTGTGTCACTAAACATGTCTGATTTTTTTTGTGCCTGCTCACTGTTTTTTAGTAAGTGTTTAAGTTATCATATAGTTGTTTTCCTAGTAGCTTCTTATGTCCATGTAGTAGATATGTATTATGTCCATGTAGTAGATATGTATGAGTGCACATTATAGAGATTTTCGTTGTATTCACTACTTGGAGTGAAGATCAATAATGGCTTCAACTTTCAAGTACTTTGAAATTATTTAATATATTTGTTTATTTCGAAAAGAAGAAAAGTACAATAAAAACAATGTCGTCTCCCATAATTGGTCTAACAAATTACATGACTCGAAATCTCACTTTGACCATTAATTTTGTTTCATTATTCCAGATGTAATCAGGACCACTCATCCCACTTCTTGGCTCAAATCTAACCGTTCATTTTCTTGAAGTATCTTCAACAGCTGGGCCCCTTTTCGTCTCCCTCTTGCACTACAAGCTCCTTGCATCGCCAGCATCACCACACGCGCCACCTCCTCCTGCGGTGCAAACCCCATTGCATCTCCACTACCGGTGCCACCGAATATCACCGCCAATATCCCGATAGCATTCTCTCTACCCCTGGTGGTTTCCATCCTCCTCATCACCTCCACCATCATCGGCCCTACCAGCGCATGTGCTCTCAGCTCCGCCGCCCCCTCTGCCACCGTACAAAGAAGTTCCAACGCTGCTAATGCCCTCTCCGCCACTGCACCACCGTCCAAATCCACCAACGCCTCCACAACTTTCCCCACCGCCCCTTCCTCTACAGCCACATGCCTATTACACTCCCCTAAACAAAGCGCCAACAACACCCTCGTCGCCGGTTTCGCCAATTGTTTATCCTTCAAACAACCCAACACTCCTCTCATTACCGCCGGCGGACAAGACACCGATTCTCCGCCTTCTGCCGCAGCGCGTGGGTTAACCAAAGAATGCTGAAGCATGTAAATAGCTTTGACTCTGTCGGAGTCAAGACCCGTGCTCAGTTGAAGCTCAGCTACATGGAAAAGCTCCTGAAGGTCTGAGATAACAACAGGAGGTGGAGGCGGTGGTGGTGCCGGTGATTGGTAGTGTATTTGTGTTGTTTCAGGAGACGTATCTGTCAGGCAATTGGTTGTTGAGATGGGTGTGTGCGAGAATCTCCATTGAGTGAAGCTTTGTGAAGTATTAGACGAAGAAGAAGACTCGGAGTGGGTTTGCGGTGGTGGTGGCGGCGGCGGGGTAGGTTCTGAAATTAGAGGGAGAACCGGTGCGGTGGGATTGGTGGGGCTGATTACAGATTGAGTGCAGTAGCGAAAGAAGCCACAGGAGAAGAGTGGTCGAGGTGGTGGTTTAAGTTTAGGTTGATGAGTTTTCATGGCTGGATCGATGACAGCTGTGGTGGTGGTTGGTGGTTGTAGTGGTGGTGGTGATGATGGTGTAGCTGTAGAAAGTAGAGTGATCAGTGAGTGTTTGAGTGTATGTGTGTGAAGGAGTAGGTGTAAGTGTTACTAGAGAGGACGAATTGAAAGGGATGGTGCATGGTGATTGCGGGAAGCTGGCAGGAAGCACATGTGTCCATCACCATTTTGCAGTGGCAGTGCATTATGACATTAGCGTTTTGAACTTCCTTCTAAACTATACGAAAAAGATTTTTGGAATCACATAGAAATAATCATACAAACGTACAACCTCTTGATTTCCATATCTTTTCAACAAAATGATAATTTATAAACGACCACTTTTCATGATAGACTATCCACCATACAAGGTACCATGAATAGGGATGACGATAAGCGAATACCCGTCTTATTTGGGTAGAACCGGAACCGTCGGTTCTTAGAAAGTTAGAACCGTAATCGGAACCACTTTAGGCATTTATTAAATGTTTGTAACAAGTCCCGGAACTAGTAGTTCCGGGAGCGCGTAACCCGATTACATTAATTTTGTTATTTTTTGTCGATAAAACCGCAATTTAGTTTGATCCAAATCAAATCAAACCGGTTCCGGCGGATACCCAGCAGGTAGTGATTCCGAAAAAACGAGAACCGAAACCGAAACCACTTAAGGCGGTTCCATAACTTTAGAAACCGGAACCGAAACTCCTTAAGGCGGTTCTAGTTCCAAAATCAACAGTTCCGAGGCGGTTACAGTTCTAAAAGTGGATATCCGTTTTCGATGTTCATCCCTAACCATGAGGAGATATGTATAATTGATGGTTAAAAAAATAGTTAAAAGAGATAGAAATGTATATTGGCATTTAGATCATCTTTGTCATACTAACTATTAGCTGAAACTATAGATGATAATTTATAAATTAGCTTAAATAATATTTGATAAAAATTAATTGATAAGTTATCTAAGATATAAATGATATAAAATAACATTTAAAAAATAAGTTTTCTATAATTAATTAAATATATATTTAGAGTATTTAAAATATCTCATGAAAGACTAAAAATCTAGTCTAAGTAATTTTTATAGAGCTACTTATGAGTTAGCTTATAACCTATGTTTTGGTTTAAAACATAACACAAGTTCGAAAAATAATCTATTGGATGTGTGTCAAACATAATTAAAAGTATATTTGAAATATTTTAATAAAGATATTGAAAAGCTATTCAAATACTTTTTTCTAAAATTATTTATGAACTAGCTTATAAACTACTTTGTAAAACATGATAATTTAAATAAATAAATAAAAAAACGAAAAATAAATTAGTTATGAAACACTATTCTTTTAATTTTTAAATGTTTAAAATCATTAAAAAAATACATTTTAAGTAAAAATCATCGTTTGCAAAATTTAGTCCCAAAAGTTTTTAAGAACATTTCAAAATAGCTTAAGAATCGCAAAAGGTTATAAAGAAAGGTTAGCAATTTAAATATCATTACATAAGCAAATTACCACTACAATATAATGGCCTACAAAATGTCTCATGTCCCCAAACCTTCAGTCGCTATTCGAACTTCATGAATACATGTTAAAAGTAGTAGGTTACTCATTGAAAATGCCTAGTGAGTAATATCAGAACTTTACCACATTTATAGTCAGGGATTAACTCAATCCTTGACCCATGGTGAATTCCCCGAAATCTTCTCAAATTCATGATTTATTTTTAAAACACTTAAGCAACATCTTTAAGATCTTTGAAACTCATTCATCTTATTTTCTTCAAAGTGTAAAACATTTATAATTATTTAAAATTCATCATAATGGAAATAATACAACGCAATATGAAACTACGGTAACATTCGATTATAAGGTACTTTCATTTTAGCCCTTGACCTAATCAAACTTTGCACATTTGGTACCTTGTTGTTTAAGTTCCACATTTTAGCCCGTGCGATGGGCGTACGTGAGGGGGGTACGCATAGCATATTCGTGAGAAGCTGGATCGCGGAAACCATGCTAGTACGCTGGGTGTACATGTGGTACGCCGGGCGTACTAGCCCAACCTCTAAACCCTAAACTTTTGGGTTTCACCCCTATTTAAAGACATTAACTCACCCTTGGACCTCGCATAATCAACCTCCACCCCTTCCAAACCCTAATCTTGAGTGTGTTCCTTGTAAGTGAAGATCTTGAAGCTTGGTGGTGATTTTGGTGGCCTTTTTGTTGAAGAATAAGACGAGTGAAGAAGGTGGTGTTGCATACAAGCTTGTGGATCCAGAAACTACTTCACCTTGTGCATCTTTTGAAGGTATATAAAGTCCATACCTTGCTTATGTTCTTCTTAGATCTCTTTAGATAGTTTTTTATGAGCTCTTTGTCCCAAAGCTTGGACCTTTGTGGGTATAAGGTAGTCCAGAGCATTGTAGTTGTCCTTTCATGTGTTCTAAGTCTTGTAGATTCATAAAAATGGTTGTTCGATCATTTCCCTTCGCCCATGCATGAGTTAAGTGACTTAAAGTGTGATGAAAGTTATATTTTTGTGTATTGGGCCCTTTCTAGACATGCAAAGGCTTAAAGTCGGTGACTTTATGGGTTAAGACATTCCATTATGGTCAGATCTGAAGTTAGGATATGTGTCTTAACGAATTAAGATGTAAAAGTAGTAAAGTATGGATCAGGCAGAGTACGTTGGGCATACTCCTGCATACGCCCCACCTAGCCAGGCCCGTTCCCGATTGGTCGCTGATTTGAGTTGTACGCCCAGCGTATGTGCTAGGCAAATGTCTTTTGTTGACTTTTGACCTTTGGTCAAAAGTTAGGGTTTTGGACAATCGGAGGAGCAAAATGGTCTTCTTGCCCTTAAGGGGCTTAGTTGTAGGATTTAGACCCGCGAGTTGAATTATGGATTGTGATTATTAATTAGGGTTAATTATTATGTTATTAGGCGGAGTCTAGTTCCGGTAGTTTGGGTGTGAGATTTATCTATCATCAGTATCAGGTGAGTCTCCTCACTTATTCTTACCTGTGTGGTAGAATAATTGTATTTGTGATGACCAGCTAGGTCTAATTGTTATTATGTATTATGTTGTTTATGTGTGTCTGCGACTTCGGATAGTCTCTAGGGCTGCTGATAACCCATAGGGCGTGTTTTTACCCACTAGGACTGCTGATAGTCCCCAGGGTTGTTGATAACCTATAGTTGTTTATTTATGTTATGTTGTATGTGGTATCTTGGGGAACTCACTAAGCTTCGTGCTTATAGTTGTTGATACATGTGTTTCAATTACTTCTGAGGATTGTGGGAAGGCGAAGGTCTGATTGTACATGTGACAACCATCAAATTCTGGTCAAGTCAAAAGTGAACAAAAGTCAATGGGTCAAACCGATAAACTCAATTAGTGCTCGTATGATAGGGTATATTCTATGTTTTCTAATGTACAACTTTCTATCATAATACAAGTTGTCACTCGGAAGTTTCAAATGTTTAGAAGTTCTAAACCCTAACTAGGGTGAGTGATGTTATGACTTTATAAAGCACTATTAACACCTTTCTGTGGTGTAAAACACTCATAACAAGGCACAATGGGGTTTATGAACCTTGCCTTAGGGGCCAAACACTAATAAGGTCACCGACAAAACCTCTCTCACCCTATCTCTCTCTCCCAAATATCTCCCTAAATCTCACCCAAATCTCTCCCAAACGAAAATCCCTTGAAACAGGAAGAAAATACGAAAAACAACACAATATGAGCGAGACCCTCCCTAGAAGCGAACCCTCCTGAGGCGAACCCTTCTTATGCAAACCCCACTTTCGCTTCTGATGGGACCTTCATGCCTAACCGGGAAGATTCGCCCCTAGCCCCCGAAACGAAGCCTCCTCTCGCGTCGGACACTTTTGCTTGGCAAAAATCGAGGATGTTCTCTCCTGACGAAAAGGTTCGCTTCGGACCTTTGCTCTTGGAACGAACCTCGCCTTCGTTTAGGAGCCGACCCCTTGCACGAACCCACTCTCGCTTCAGCAACTCTCACTGCAAACCTTCCCTTTGCGACCAACCCTCTCACCCTCGCAGATTCGCTTCTTTTTCCCGATTTTTGACCACTTTCACGTTTTAAGCCCGCTTTTGATGATTTTGACGGGGGATTTTCACCTAAACTCGTATTTTGACATATTAGACCCAATAAACTCATATCTAATTCTTATTTTGGGGAAATTTTTTATTATAGATCATATCTTTTATACAAGATACTATCTATGAGTTTGTTGACTTTTCCAAGAAGTTATGACATCAAGCTATCCTCATACCCACTTTATGTCACTATTCACTCTTTACCTAGTCAAATCATTGTCCTTTTCTACACTTCCCAACACTCCAACAGATTTTCTTACACCAAATCCACATAAAAATCTATATTCTCCACATTTCCCAAAAAGTTTCATTCGCCATATCCAAAATCAAACACACACACACACACACACTCTCTCTCTCTTTCTTATTTCTTTTCTCTGGAACCAAAAACATCCAGGAGGTCACGAGTTCTTCTCCTACTTTTGGTAAGTTCCTCATTAGAACTCTTAAATATTCTAACTCCATCAGTCAAATCATGGATTTCTTACACAAACATCGTCATATTTGTTCCTAGGATTTTCAAATCCTTAAGCATTCTCCAAGTGTTCTTGACTTGGAACCCCCCCCCCCCCCCCCCCATTTTCTTCAACCATCCATCTCAAGAAATCACTCAAGGTGATTTTATACCCCATTTTTCATGTTTTCTTCTAGGTTTAAGGGGGAGAATACTAGTTACAACACCAAAACACACTTAAACTCAAATGACAGCTTTCAACAGAAAAATTATGGCTCAATCACTAACTGTTTTGACCATCTTAAACTCCATAACTTTTAAAATAGTTCAATATGCAAATACTTCAGGTTTATAAATTTCAAATGACTACTTACACATGTTCATATGATTTTTCTACAATTTATGGTGATTTTTACAAAACTGCCTATCACTACAACAAAGATTTCAGACCAGTCAGTGAAAATAATCATTTTCACTCTAGTTAGGGGCCATTAAAAGTCATAATAAAATTTTGAATATACTAGACAAATATTCTAAACTTTTGGAGTTTACGGATTTAGATTTCGATTCCTGATGATTTTTCTGTGATTTTTACAAAAACAATGATAGAAAGTAAAACTAGTTACAAACAGTTTACAAGCTTACTAAAACTTGGTAATTTGTTGAGCAAAGTGTGTATCAATGATGACTACATATTGACTTGTGTTTCCTGTAGCAAAGTGTTTATCAATGATGACTACATATTGAGTTGTGTTTCCTGTTAAGTTACACTTATGAAACATAAATACTCATCCATCAAAAGGGTTTTTATTCACTACAAAAACATATAGGATAAACTATAATAAGTATAGTTTATTTTTCGTTACATTACAATTCATTATGAAAGGTTCAGTTCTCAGTACAAAAGGGTTTTTCATTTACTACGTACGTACATGATAAGCTATAATACGTATAGTTTATGTTACACTAACTCTATGAACTTACTAAGGAAGGTTATATTCCAACTACAAAAGGATTTTCAATTACACTACACGTAAACTCGTTAAATCCGGTTGTGAGGCGCTACTTTATTGTACTCTTAGAGTACTGCTTAAAATAATGTAGTTATAACTAGAGTCACTTGTAGGGAGAGTGTGATACTTGTATATGTATATATATATATATATATATATATATATATATATATATATATATATATATATATATATATATATAGGGATTGACAGCCCACACCTTAGCTGTATGCAATAGCTAGACCGGCAAGTCTGGAGTGACAAATGTCATAACATCCCGACGCTTGAAGAACGTCGTAACAGGTTACTATGTCAATCAGTATGGTTATAATAACTCACATAGGAAAATAACGACACACATAGTTTACGAGTATCTCTACATTTAAATAGGTTTTATTTATATACAATTGCATACACTATTATAAGTATGGAAAAATACTTGTACATTTCGGTCTTAGGGTCTTAAGAATGCAACTCATTTTTATAAGGAAAATATTAGATTTTTCTTGTGCATACACTACATTTACAAAGAATGGTTTTCAACTTTATGAACAAAAGCTTATGCACTCACCAACGTAATTGTTGACACTCTTTCAAAATTTACTTGTATTGTCAGGTAATCAATAAAAACAGGTGACTACCAGCTTTTTGAGGATGGAATGCTTCGGCGTTAGACAAACCATTTTAACATTATATTGTAATAGATTTTGAAACATGAACTCTTAAAACCATGTAACTCTCTCGATTATATTTATGATGGTTGTATTTACTTTGATCATTATTATACTCGTGGTTGTGATACTATACATGAAGTCCTCCACCCCGTACGTTTCCGCCATCCTTGGTTTGGGGGTGTGACAGATTGGTATCAGAGCATTGTTTATAGTGAACTAAGTATGTCTAACCACATAAGATATACAAACTATAAACATAATGGGACTAAGATTCTCTGACTAAACATTTTATATACAACTATACTTTTAAAAATAAAACAATATTTTTAGGAAAAGTATAGGTACATACATGCATGATGGTATAGTGTCACATCTAGGAAAAACTCGAAAAGTAAAAATGGAAGAGTTGTACACTATGTTTTTGCCTTGGGACATGTAATCAAGTCTGGGTCCGAGAAGTAACTAGCATATGCCAGGGGATAGTCGTAGTGGGCAAGATGTCTATCAACCTATCATCACCCATACAAGAATTGCACTAAGAATCAAACAAAACGTTTAAAATACTATAGGAGTATTTTATGTGGCTATAGCACCATATTTATAGATTCATTATGTGTCTCTTACACCCCTATTCTCGCACAAACGTCATGATAGGATTCCACTTACCAGGAGACCCCTACTTTTCGAACCAGGGAAACAGTGGTTGGATAGAAGAAGAACCAGACAAAGATCCCAATGAAGACCCCAAATAAGTCGAAGAGGAAGAACTCAAAGAAGAATAAGTTGAAGAAGAACTAGAGGAAGAAGAAGACGAAGAGAAGTCGGCGGTCATCAACCCTCCATATATAGCCAGGGTTCCTGCGAACCGTTTTGGCTACAACGGACTTATGCCCCATTGGGCATCAGAAATCGAGAGGCGGAGTCGTCATCGGCGATAACAATCACCATTTGGCGATCAATGCAATTATTATGACCACAACCATGGAGGACCGACTGACAGGGTCCTCCTAGTCATGATCCAGCAAATCACGAACCTTGGGGATCAGAATAGGGAAATGGCGAATCGAGTTCGAGAGCTGAGTGCCGCTGTGGAAGTCACCAACATGCGCACTCGAAACTTGGAAATAGACCATTATCCCAGTGACCGACTTATTGAGGACCTTAACCCCGTACGGGCGGAGGTAAGGGAGTATCAGGAAAGGCACATGGCTCTCGAAGAGAGAGTGACCATAGCTGAGCATCAATTAGCAAAACTACAGGACGCCTCGACTTTGTCTCAGGGATCGCAGGGGACTAGTCGCCGTGAGTAGGGTCCACACTACCCACAAATCTTTATAGATTAGGTTTATGAGTATGTGTTGGTGCTTCTCTTCTCTGTTTGTATGCGCAGTCTTGTGATTAAGTGGTTGCACTAATCAAAGGAGCGTAATGTTGTCAAAATTTTTCCTTGTATTGATGTGATGTAGACCTGTATCAAGGTCAAATTTTTCCAAACTCTATGTACTAAAGTCATATCGATGAAATTGGCATGCGTATTATATTTCATTGGGCGTGTTATCACTAAATTCATAAACAAGATATGTCGTTGCTTATGGTGAGTCTAGAACTACTTGGTGTAGGAAATAAAGTTGTATATAATTAAGATTCTGTCAGTTTAGAAATGGTGGTTCCACTTTAGGTCCTGTTCCTTGTTTAGTTGTGGGCTTAGGGCAGATCCATTAGAATCCACAATCTATTCGATCTTAATTACATATAACAAGCATACACTAAGCGATTGTAAAAGGACCTAGCATGGATCAACTCATAAGATTTCACTAAGACACTGCTACTAAAATCATGAGCTCAAAACATATGAATTCTCCAACATAAAGTTGCTTAAAAATGCTTTAAAATTCGGAACATAATACAGACAAATTTAGTTCAATAATAACTGACTTATCCCTATTATTAAAGGCTTACCAAATTTTCAAATTTGTGGCAGAATTATGCCACCGTGGAAAAATCCCAGGCCTTCCCACAACATACCACCACCACCACCACCTCCACAGTTTGACCCCACCATGTTCTAAGTTGCCGTAACAGTAGCCGTGTACACCAAAAACCAACCAGCCCAGGAATCCGCCAAGAAACAACAAGTAGTGGCGGTGTACACCAAAAATGGAAATTTTGCACGTCGTGCACCCCAAAAATGGCCATAAATAGGCGACAATTCCCTCATTTCAATACTCACACCTCTTCCATTCATTCCCTCGAGTTGCTTTCGATTTCAGCCCATTTTACCTTAGTTTTAGCCTTCGGAGAATCCCTACGATCCCTGAAGTAGTAATAGCTAGCAAGTAAAAGCTCTGCTAGTGTAATATCCAGACTTTTGTCCAAGAAATCATCTGTAATTTAAGATACATTCTATATTTTTAATGCAACTTATATTTATGGTCATAAGTTGTTATTATAAACCTATAAATAAGATTAATCAGTAATTCCATGTGTTTATACTGATTGATCTAATTACGAGAGTGGTGGATAGACTAGATTTAGTGAGGTGTTTAAAGTGTGTTTTCCAAACAGTATACTCTGTATACCAAACGGACCGTACCTCCGATATGATCCTACCTAGTTATTCCTTATTTAGATCTTGAAATAGACTTTAGGATTGTTGAGAAATCCGAACCCTTAAGATAATAGTTCCATGAAGTATGAAATTAGACTAAGACTTAGTGTTATGTACATTTAGGTATGTAGGAAAAAGGTGTAAGGCGAAGCTCTGCCAAATTCACCAATCACCATATACTTTGTCAAGTGAGTGCATAGTCCCTTTCATGAACATGATTTAATACTAGTATTAAATTAAAATATTCAATATTTGTTGGAAGTCGTATGTGAATTATGTGCTTATTGTCTGGATTATATGTTAGGATATATATTGTGCTATGAACCAAATATGGTTCTATTTTATGTTAGGATTTAATAGATAACATCATATAATAATATTAAAAGTAGCATTGCTAAGAAGATAAAAGAATAATAATACCTAATGGTCTGTAGGGATTATAAATGCACTATAATTAGGTTAGTGTCACCCAAGAATAGAGTTGATATTAAGGTTGGTTATAGACAATGTAATCTAGTCTAGGGATAAACTTAGACTCATGGAAGATACCTAGCTCAATTAAGTTTTATATTAGGTAGTCTCACTAGGAGAATGTGTGTAACCTAGTAACGGAGAGTAACGTTCTGTTCCATGATAGTATCAGGTGTCGATGTACGGTAGCTCCGTACAGGATGACAAAAAATGGTGGGTCCCGATCAGGAAACTATTAGCGGTATGTCTGGTCACCCCACAAAGTAGGTGATAAAACTTGATCATTCTAGACAGTCTTGTGAATTACATTGCTAGTGTGAGCTCATTACTCAGAGACGTAGATGAATTGGAAAACTATATTCATCAAATACTCTGACGGCCCATATGCCTTTATGACTTACACCGATAAAGGAAGCCCCTAGCTGTGTAGTAGATCTAAATGATTCATCAAGAGAGATTACTTCTCCCTAATAAATCATGGTTTAGGATATGTGAGGATCAGTAGAAATAGATAGTCTAGGATCTGTGAGGATCGATAGGAATGGTTATTGTATGGTAACGATTGGTTTGTAGGTCTGATATTTAAGGAATATTATTCATATCAATATTGTTGGATTGAAATCCTTATGTATCTCACTAGGTTTCCTCAACCTGACCCACTCAGTTCATATGCATCACATGTATTAGGAACTAAGCTACTGGAGCTTGATTAGAATGTCGAGTGATTGAGAGACAGCCTGCAATAGTATTCAGGACCATCAAGTCTTTACATCGTAAATATGTATCTATATTGATTATGACATCCTTAGGGTTTTAAGATTTTGGAAACAAACATTTGTAATCAAAATGATCTTTTTTACTGAGATTTTCTGAAAATATAAATAAATGATTTTAAAAGCGTAAAGAAAATTTTTAATTGGTTCTGAAAATTAGAGGATGTTACACTAGTGTAGGTTCCAAAAATGCAGTTTTTCTCTTGTATGATATGTACTTTGCACTAGTGACTTCCAGTGTTCATCAAACTTCACCTAAACATCTTAATGGACCAAATAAAGGTCCTTAACATTATATATTCTCAATAAAGTCTCATCATCTTGATTCCTTAATCATTAAGAACTTTAGAGGCCACAAAAGCATTAAGGATGCTTATATGAAAAACATAATACCAACTAAGGTCTTATTGGTTACTAATGATCAAATCACCAATAATGACTCATCTAAACTCTTTATCTATCTATAATTTCATCAACAACCATATACATACATTTAAATAACTCATGGAACTTAATTCATTAGAATCCATGGAATGGAATTGGGAATTCCATCCATATAAACCATCTCACAATCTAGATCTATTAAAGAATGTATCAGTTGATTCACTCCACGACTACAAAAGCACTAATAATACTCTAAATCAGTAATGATTGATTTTAATCATTAAAATCAATAGGTTGATAATCAAAAACCTCATAATTCATGGTTCATGGAGTTTTTCCTCTAATAGTGGAGACCATAGCTCTATATCTCAACCAAAGCTTCATTAAATGGAAGTTGATGCAATGAATGATGGGAGTTCTAACAACAAATCAATCCATCAATCAAGAATCTAACATCAAATAAAAGGATGAGAGTTCTAATAACAAATCAATCCATGAATCAAGCATCTAACATCAAATTAATCACCAATTTCGGATTTTGGATTCAACCCAACCCTTAGTTTTGAATATAGAAGTGATGAGAGTAAGAGATGATACCTTCAAGTATCATATTTAAACCCTAGCTTCCAAATCCTTTGATGGTTTCAATTTAATTATAAATCTTTCGTTCCATCATCAAAATCGCCATATGTTCTCTCCACCCCTCTCAAAATTATGATCTCCTTCAAATGAGAGGGAAAGAGCCTTTAACTAGCTTCTTATTTATGAAAGTTTGTGTAGTTCGTTTACGTTCGTTCATTTGTGTTCATGAACGTTCAGTTATGTAGTTCGTTTACATTCGTTCATTTAAGTTTATTTATGGTCATATATGTTTAATTGTTATTTATAAGATTATTATATTATATTATCGATGATGTTCATATATGTTCAATTTTTTTTTTATATCATTGTTCGTTTATGTTCGTTTAGCATGTTCACGAACATGAAGAAGTTAATTTGTTAAACGAATGAACATGAACAAGAAAACTCGTTCGTTTATCCGTCTATGTACATTCATTTGTTTGGCTAACTTAGAGATTATTTTATGGATCTAGTCATAAGTAATTCTAAGATGACAATATTTTTTATTCTTCGAACCAATATGCATATCAGGTTTTTTTTGCAAAAGTTGTTGTGCATTAGGCTGCTCCAACGTCATTCATAACTTGTAGTCATAAAGGGTATGCCCATGTATGATTATACGAGTAGACAAAACTTATGTAGTCAAAGTTTATTTGTTCCTTGTCGTAATTAGGAAGTGGTATCTATGGACCCCTCAATGATTTGGTACTGACATTTTAAGTTAACGACTGATCCCTGACCAAAATGATGTGTTCGCTTTAGAAGTTAGATGTAATTTTTAGAAATCATTAATCGGCGTTCATGTATCATGTTCATAGAGATATCTAGAACAAATGAATAGTTGATCACTTATCTAATGGCTAAATTTTGATTCTGATAAGAGTTTGATGGTGTCATTAAATGATTACTCTCTGCTGATTGTTAGTGAAATATTTAATCCTATATGTTAACGACTTGTCCAAGTGGAAGACTTTTGGAAATAGTGTATAAGGTCATTAACTATTTTAATATATTTCTAATAATAGTAGGGTACTTTTGGGTTGCCTCATAACCTAACTAGCAACAAGGAAATGGAGAAAAACAAGTTATTAATTTATTAAGTAATTAATAAATTAATTAGAAATTATTTTGGTAATTAATTAAAGAGCCTGGATTAGCTTCGAGAGATTAAATTGAATATTCAAGAAACTCTTGGAGGCCTGATATAGATGGTTTTGAGAAGCCCCAAATAGGGATCAGACAAGTTTTGAATCAAATAAAGATTATCCTGAAGAGTTCGAATCTTTTAAGGATTTATAGACTCGTAGGGGTCAAACCCTAGATGTTGATTCCATCTCTATTTTCTTCTACTTCTCCCACTTTCTCTCCTAGAAGTCAAAAATCATAACCTCTCTCCTAGGGTTAGTGATTTTTGATTAAACCTTCCAAGGGTTTTTTTCCTTATTAGCTTTTGGTGTTTGGGTCTGACTACATTAGAGGGTTCTACTTTAGGTCCATCATCCAATGGAAGTTTTGCATTCACAAGGTCTAAATCGAAGAAAAAACAAGAGGTTTGTAATCTTCTTTTCAGTTTGTTTTAAAGTTCGTTGCTATAACAAGTAAAATCGAGATCTTAGGATGTATGTACACTGAGGTAAATTTTTCTTTGTTTTTGAAATCATTATTAAGTGTAATGATGCTAATAAAACCCAACAAAAAGTATCTATTTGGTTATTGCTCCCTTTTTTGTTGGATGTATTTGCTCTAGATATTTTTCCTCTATTGCCGACTTGATAGCACCATCACCTTCATTAACCACCACATACGCATACATAGTTTTAGCTCCAATCGCATTGATTACCTTGATCAACTATCTAATATAAGCATCATCAATTGTGGCGCAATGATATTTCTTCTCAATATGTTGGTAAAAAAGACTAACCTTTAATTTATCTTCCAAACCAGTCTTCATCAAATACATAAATTCACTAAATTTGGTGGTCTCATAAAATGTTGCACCGTAATTGAACATTCTTGGAATGTAACCCGATGGTCATACATAGGATAGTTAGGAACCAACTAATTTTCATCTCACGTCAATAATAACCAAAACGAAATATTCAATAAAACTCATACTTCGATAGTTAAGAGAAAAAAATAACTCTACAATTTTATTTTCTAAAAAAAATATTCTCTTTATATATGTGCAAGTAATAATATGTACGAAATCGTAGTCAAATATATCAGAAATCGTAGTCAACTTGTATGAAATCGTAGTAAAAAAATTACAAAACTGAAGTCGGGTGAAGCAATCACATATGGGATATGCTCGTCGGTGGTTTCATTCTTCGGCATCCCAGAAAAAAAGAACATACAAAACCGAAGATAAGACAAGAGGAAAACTAAGATGGCATAAGTTATCTACCATTTCATGGGAAAAAATATTTTTTTATAGATTAGGACGAAAATGCAAATGAGTAATGAAACCGAAAGCGAGTTAGCCTCGTTTGCAGTTTCAGTAGCTATTTTTAGTAAAAGCTAATTGTTGGTTATTTAGTGCAAAATAATTAAGGTAAAATGCTATATTTGTAAATTTCTCTTTTTACAGTTACTAGCTATTTCTAAAACTAATCTAACACCAAAATCAAATGTGACATCCCGACTCCCATGTATGAGATTTATGGCTTAAAAGATAATTTCCCTTTTGAACTCATCGAGTTGATAGCCTCAACTCGATGTGTTGGAAGCTCTTTGGCTGCACATGTTTTTGAACCAACTCGACGAGTTGTTGAGGAAAACTTGACGAGTTGTTGAGGAAAACTTGACAAGTTGGCGACTGTTTATGAAACCCTAATTTTTAGGGTGTCACATCCTATTTAAAGACCTTATGGCCTTTGGATGGCCTCTTTGTCCGCCCCTCTGTCCAAAGAAACCCTAATTCATTCATTCTCCCCATTTTTGTGTGTGTGTGTGTGTGAGCTTAAAGAGTGAGTTTTTGGTTATCTTTTGAAGGAAGTTGGAGTTTGAAGAGGTTTGATTGATAGGAAGGTTGTTGATCTAGTATCTTTTCTGTTATTGCACCATTTTGAGGTATAAATTCGATGCCTTGGTCTTTCATTGCTTAGATATTTCACTTTGGAAGTTTATTGTTATTTTTGGCTCATATTGGGGTTATTCTTGAGTTGGCCGTTTATTGAAGTTGCCACTTCAGATCTGGATGCTTGTGGTCTCTTTGGGCTTAAAGCTTCAAGCTTTATCATGTTATTGGCCCCCCTTCATGCTTTAGGCCCTTGTTAGGCCTTCTTTGAATGTTTTAGCCTCTTTGTGTTATGCATGGATGTAAAGCTAACAACTTTACGTGGTTTTCCAGCTCACGTGTCACAGATCTGCATTGTTGAGCATTGGAAGGAACGAAAAAGGGACTGAATGCGTTAAGTGGGGGAAAACTCGACGAGTTGTCTTGGCAAGTCGGCAAGTTGGCTCAAATTTTCCCGTTATTCTGGATATTGTAGGAACTCGACGAGTTGTCTTGATAACTCGATGAGTTGGCTGGACTTTTTCCCCGTTTCTCTAAGTGATAAAAGGAACTCGATGAGTTGGGTCAACATGGACTGTTGACCTTGACCTTGACCATGGTTAACCAAGTTTGACTTTGAGGGCATTTTAGGTAATTGAGGTTTTCATGGGTTGGTCATGTTGTTTGTAGGATTTGGGTCGGGAGCTGGTATTTGGAGTTAGATAATATCAGTTCAGCTGCTTATGAGGTGAGTTTTTCCTCACTATACTTATGGGTCGAAGGCACCAATGTCGACTCTTTTGGATTGTCATCTTGGTTATCTTAGGATGCTATTATGTTGTTACGATCTGTTAGATGGGTATCCTGGTAGATAGGATGATGTTATGCTTATTGATCTGTGTTTGTTTGTTGATTGATTATATGCTTATGAGTTATGTATATGTTGACATGTGTGTGTGGTAGGGTTGAGACAGTCCTGCTTTGTGCTGAAGGCCAAGAGTCCCACGGCGGGTCGAATAGACTACAAGCCTTTGAGGCGGTCTAGTCGGGCCGACGGCCCAACGAGCGGTTCAAATAGGCTACAGGCCCTATGAGGCATTCCAGTCATGCTGAATTCTTGAGAGCGGGCCAGATAGGCAGAAGGCCCTGTCAGGCGGTCCAGTCAGGTTGAAGGCTCATTTATGCTTGTTGGTGTCTGTATGTTATGTGGTGGTATTTTGGGTAACATTCACTAAGCTCTGGGCTGACCATTTTTTGTTGTGTTTCAGGTACTTCAGATGATCGCAGAAAGGTGAAGGCTTGATCGTGCACTTCGTCGCATTTCATGTTATGATTGATGGGTTTTAGCCATAAGAACTTTCCTATGTGCGCATGCAAAACCCTAATGCTTGGATCTAGGCTTTCTTATTAAACATTCTTTGAATCCAAGACTTTTAATAGCTAATTAGGTTAAATAACAACATTGAAATAGATCTAGAATCATACCTTTTGGATTCCTTGTTGATCTTGTTGTCTTGGAGCTTCTAGAGTCACAAATGTCACTCCTCTAATGGCTTACAAACACCAATAGCAAGCAAGATGATTTAGGAGAGAGGAGAGGGGAGGAATTTGGCCAGAGTGTCTCTACTTTAGATGGTGTGTCGAATTCCCTCACCCCTAGGGTCTATTTATACTTGTAGACTCCTTAAGGATTACAGCTTTAACCCTAATTGGATAACTTAGACTTTAAGTTGATCCATATCCTTTCCTTGATAACCCTATGGACGATTTTGGCTTATCCAAGCCCTAGAAATCGTCCATCCTATCTAGGATAAGGATTTATAGTCTAAAGTGTAACTATCAAACAATTGACAGTTTATACCCTCTTATTTAATTAATCTCTTTAAGTCACCAAATTAATTCCAATTAATTTATGACTTATATTAATCAAATAACCATATATTATTCCCTATAATATTTACTCTCTCTTAACAAATCATCCATCAAGTTGCTATGGTGAAGGCAACCCAAAAGGACTATGCACAACCGGATCAAATACTTGCCTATTATAGTTGCAGCCTTAGACACTATTCCAACAGTCTCCCACTTGGATAAGTCTAGTAACTATACAAGTACAATTCGGTTTGCAATCGTAGCTCTCAAAGACGCTGTCAACTCTGATTTAATCAATCTTGTCCTTTAGATAAGGGATCTTACAGTTCTCTGTTAGATATCATGCTGACAATCCTATGGAATGGTTAGTCAAGCATTTTGATTTCTCGATCTCCGATTTATTTGACATAGAACTTAATCAAACACATCAATTCAGTTCTGACCGGGCCTGGCACATAAGTCAAATCAAATCATCGAGTGGCCAAGATATCTCTTCTACCCTCTTAGGATAAGATTTACAGATAAACTTCGACTTATATGCATTTACTTATTCATTAACCAACTATACACAACAATGCGTTTTATAACACCAAGTTACTGATGCGTTTTCGCATTATCAATGCACAATCAATTAACAAATAATAAACCATATATCTAGGTTTTAAGACTATATGATATTATCGTCTTGCGATCACCTTTTATATCGTATTCCATAAAGTGATTCCAGCAAGCGCGGGTTATTCCAATGCTCAAAACCAGTTCATAAGCACTCATGAACGTTGCAGCAACCCTTGCTATGTCTAACACCATTTAGACATTCTACACACCAATTCATGACAATCTTCATTCATATCTACTCCTAACATATGAACGATTATGGACCATTTGAATAATTCGATTATTCCTAATAAACTCAATTATTCTGGAAGTCAAAACATGCAAAGTGAAACAATAGTTAAACAATTAACATGTGACAGTAACTTTACTCATAAATAAAATTCCTTTATTTAATCATCAAATGTTAATTACATTTATCTATTATACGTTTCTAATACTATCTAATCTATACTAATATCATCCTTCAGCCCAATACTCCTAGCATGCTGCAAGTGCTTAACCCTACTCAGTCCCTTCGTAAGCGGATCTGCTGGGTTATCTTCTGATGATATCCTCTTCACTACGAGTTGTCCTTCTTCTACACGATGTCTAATGAAGTGATATTTTCTATCGATATGTCGAGATCTACCATGATCCCTCAGTTCCTTGGTCAAGGCAACCGCACCTTCGTTATCACAGAAAATCTCCATGGGCTCCTTTATGGCCGGCACAACTCCAAGATCACCAATGAAGTTCTTTAGCCATATTGCCTCCTTCGACGCTTCGCTCGCTGCGATGTACTCTGATTCGCACGTTGAATCAGCTACGGTTTCCTGCTTGGAACTTTTCCATGTCACTGCTCCTCCATTTAGGGTAAAGACCCAGCCCGACTGCGAACGGTAGTTGTCCCTGTCGGTCTGAAAGCTGGCATCACTATACCCTCGCACCTTTAAGTCATCACTCCTTCCAAGGACTAAGAACCATTCCTTCATCCTCCGAAGGTACTTAAGGATGTTTTTCACCGCAATCTAATGTGCTTTGCCAGGGTTCCCTTGATATCTGCTAACCATGCTCAAAGCAAAGGCTACATCAGGGCGAGTACAAGTCATAGCGTACATGATTGAGCCAACTGCGGAAGCGTATGGTACTCGGCTCATTTCTGCTATCTCAGCTTTGGTACTCGGACTTTGAGTCTTACTCAACTTAGCATTTCCTTGTATCGGTAATTCTCCCTTCTTTGACTTTTCCATACTAAAACGTTTTAGTACCTTCTCTAAGTAAGTATTCTGACTAAGTCCAATTAGTCTCTTACTTCTTTCTCTTACTATCCTTATTCCCAAAATGTAAGAAGCCTCTCCGAGGTCCTTCATAGCGAAACACTTCCCGAGCCAGGACTTGACCTCCTGCAGAGTCGGGATGTCGTTCCCTATGAGTAATATGTCATCGACATATAAAACGAGAAAGCTTACTATACTCCCACTGGCTTTGACATATACACAAGATTCGTCTTCGCTTCGTATAAATCCAAACTCTTTGACTTTCTCATCGAAGCAAAGATTCCATCTGCGAGACGCTTGCTTATGTCCATAAATGGACTTCTCAAGCTTACACACTCTATTCGGATGCTTCGGATCCACAAAACCCTCTGGCTGAGCCATGTAAACATCCTCAGCCAACTTTCCGTTAAGGAAAGCGGTCTTGACATCCATTTGCCAAATCTCATAATCATGAAATGCGGCAATTGCTAGCATCACTCTAATAGATTTAATCTTCGCAACTGGTGAGAAGGTCTCATCATAGTCAACTCCGGGAGTTTGAGTAAAGCCCTTCGCGACCAATCGCGCTTTATATGTGTGTACGTTCCCATCCACGTCGGTCTTCTTTTTGAAGATCCATTTGCACCCAACGGTCTTACGTTCGGGCACATAATCAACCAAATTCCAAACTTGGTTATCGTACATGGATTGGATCTCGCTATCCATTGCCTCTTTCCATTTCGCAGACTCCGGGCCTGCCATGGCTTCCTTATAGCTATTAGGTTCATCAAGATTTACTAGTGTACCATCACTAATATACGTGTCCCCTTCGGTAGTAATATGAAAACCATAAAATTGGGGATGAACTCTAACTCTATCGGAACGTCTAAGAGGTAAGGATTCGTCAATCGGTTCAACCGGAGTTTCCTCCTCGGGTTGAATGCCAGCGGTAGAGGTTCCTTCATCTATCGATTCTTGAATCTCTTCAAGTTCGATTTGCCACCCACTGTCTCCTTGGCTTATGAGTTCTCGCTCTCGGAAAACTCCTCTCCTCGCAACAAAAACAACATTGTCTTTCGGTCTATAGAAGAGATATCCAAAGGAAGTTTGCGGGTAGCCGATGAAAATACATCGCTCACTTCGAGGTTCAAGCTTGTTGTGAGTATCTCGTCTTACGAAAGCCTCGCAACCCCAAATCTTGATATGTGCCAACGAGGGAGCTTTCCCTGTCCACATCTCGTGAGGTGTTTTGGCAACCTTCTTAGTAGGGACTCGGTTAAGGATATGGGCGGCAGTCTCTAAGGCATACCCCCAAAAGAAGATAGGTAGTGAAGCACGACTCATCATAGAGCGAACCATATCTAATAAGGTTTGATTATGCCTTTCTGCCACACCATTCAACTGCGGTGTCCTAGGAGGCGTCAATTGCGAAACTATTCCACACTCCTTGAGATAATCGTGGAATTCAAGACTTAGGTACTCTCCTCCTCGATCGGATCGAAGCATCTTGATTTTCCTGCCCAATTGATTCTCCACTTCATTCTTGAACACTTTGAACTTTTCAAAGGTGTCTGACTTTTGCTTGATTAAGTAGATATACCCATATCTACTATAGTCATCGGTAAAAGTCACATAGAAGCGGTTCCCATCCTTCGTGGTTGATCTAAAAGGTCCACATACATCGGTATGTATTAGGTCCAATAGTCCCTCACCCCTTTCACAAGTACTCGTGAAGGGTGACTTAGTCATCTTTCCAAGTAAATAAGACTCGCATGTGTCATCTTCCCTAAGGTCGAATGACTCCAACACTCCATCCTTTTGGAGTTGGGCTATGCGTTTCTTGCTGACATGTCCAAGACGACAATGCCACAAGGATGCTTTATCCATACTAGTGGAAGAATCAATATTCAAAACATCATTTCCTAAGTTATCAACAATCATAACAGTTTCATATATTCCATTACATGGTATAGCTTCAAAGTAAAAGACACCATTTAGATAAGCCAAAATAGAACCATTCTCATTATTAAAAGAAAATCTAAATCCTTGTCTATATAAACCATGAAATGAAATGATGTTTCTAGCCATTTCTGGCGAATAGCAACAATTGTTCAAATCTAAAACTAAACTATTCCTAAGCACTAAAGAATACACTCCAATCTTGGTCATAGGCGACGATCTTCTGTTCCCCATGATTAGATTGATCCTTCCTTGCTCTACATCCCTACTTCTTCTTAGTCCCTGCACATTAGAACAAATGTGATAACCACAACCGGTATCCAGAACCCAAGAAATAGCATGATTAGAATCGTTAGATTTGATTGTGTATATACCTGCGAAAGATGGCTTGATCTTTCCTTCTTTGATCGCTTGCAGGTAATCCGGGCAGCTTCTCTTCCAATGTCCTATCTTGTGGCAGTGGTGGCACTCTGCCTCCTTTGGGTTGGAGCAGGGATTAGAGGGATCAACTTTGGTCCCACTAGAAGAGGCACCATCTCGGGCTTTCACCTTGCGATAGTTATTCGATGAAGCTTTCCTCTTCTTTCCCTTCCCTTGACCAATAGCCAAGACAGGAGCAGCGGACGGATTGGGAGTAGGTGCAACAGACTTGTCCTTGAAGTTGCTCTCAACGACCCTCAAGAGACCTTGGAGTTTGCTTAGCGTGACCTCTTCTTTGTTCATGTGGTAGGTCATCCTAAATTGGTTGTACATCGGAGGCAAAGAGTGAAGCACCATGTCGATCGCCAAGTCTTCACCAAAGTCAACATTTAACTTGCGAAGGCGGTCGACATACCTTTGCATCTTTTGCAGGTGTACGGTGAGAGATTCTCCATGACCCATCTTAGCGGAGATCATGTTAGTGAAAATCTCGTAACGCTCTTGTCTCGCGTTTTGGTGGTATCTCTCCAACAAGTCTTGATGCATCTCGTATGGATACATGTCCGCGTAGGACTTTTGGAACTCGGAGTTCATGGTGGCGATCATGATGCAATGTACCTTCGTTGCATCTCGCTCATGAGTTTCAAAGGCGGTGATTTCGGCGGGAGTAGCAACTTCAGGGTTGATTTTCTCGAGTTTCTCATCGAGGACATACTCTTTATCCTCATAGCGAATGGTGCGAATGTATCTTATCCATTCACTAAAGTTCGTTCCATCGAAGGTGACCTTTTGGCAAAGGCTCATTAACGTGAAAGAACTAGCAGCAGCGTTGTTTGTGTTCGACATCTATAGAAAGGACAAAGATAGATTAGAATAAGAATCCCTAATTATCACCCAATAAGAAAAATTAGGGCTAGGATCCAACAATAACATTTACATACTAGAAAAGGGATGCCGTAATCTAACATGCAAATAAATTGAAGGTAAGTGAATGACGATTCACTAATTCTCCATTGCAAAACTTAAACTATTAGTCTTAAGTGTTTTTGAGAATTCCTAGGTTCGGATGAGATTCATTGAACTATTCAATGGCATGTTTAAATCTCGATATGCCCCTCTTGTTTGTGACTGGGATGCCGAGGATCACAAAGCGGGTGTAAATTACCATGCAAATTTACATGGTGCCTTCATTGTAACGATCACCTATTCGGTGTGTCGGTAAACCACACACGCTCCATCGAACTATGATAAACAATGAATCACCCTTTGCCACCTTCGCTTAGAACCAATTAGTGTGCCGGTAAACCACACACGCTCCACTAACTTCTTAGCAAGGTGCAAAGTGTAATTTCATGGGATTGCATCAATTCACTTTTCCTAAAGTAACTAAGATTGGGAATTTTTTTTAAACGTTTAGTTACTTTGTATTTCTTATTATACTTTTAATGAGAGGATGAGGTTGTCCTATCCTACCCGTTCGGCTAACGACCCTCCACCAATCAAGCAAGCGGTGGGTGTGAGTGTACACCCATTAAGCGCCATTTTATAGGCCGCAACCTTATACCCACCTTATAGATCGGCTTCGTGAATGAGGCCTACTAACGGTAAGACTAACATTTAGTTATACATATATATATTATTCTAGTAATATCATATTAGTATAGGGTTGCATTTTAAACTTTTCAAAATCTAGGGTTTGAAATTTAAGTTGTCTAAATTAAAACTTTTAATCACAAATATAAATTTCAAAACTTTAGGGTAGGTTTTAAACATTTAAAACATGAAGGATCAAATAACAAATAATTCCAATTAACAATTAATATCCTAATTATCTTTATTTGATTTATCCAAGATTTCTTTTAAGATAATTATCAAAATAATTAATCATTATCATATAAGGAAATTAAATATTTTATTAGATGATAAATATCTTTAATTAGATCAAGATAATAGTCATATATATCAAAAATTCGGATTAGGGTTGATCTAATATGATTAAGGTAAGTTTCCATAAGATAAACATGAAAAAATCCCGGTTTTGCCTAATCCTGACGCCCAGACTCGCCGAGTACACAAGGGGACTCGCCGAGTCAGGCCTACTCGCCGAGTCCACCTTGGGACTCGCCGAGTCAGTGACCAAAAAACCCAAAAATCGAATTTTGCAGGTTTGTTTCAGTTAATCAAGCAACAATTTAAAGAAAACCAAGCTAGGCTCTGATACCACTGATGGGTTTTAGCCATAAGAACTTTCCTATGTGCGCATGCAAAACCCTAATGCTTGGATCTAGGCTTTCTAATTAAACATGCTTTGAATCCAAGACTTCTAATAGCTAATTAGGTTAAATAACAACATTGAAATAGATCTAGAATCATACCTTTTGGATTCCTTGTTGATCTTGTTGTCTTGGAGCTTCTAGAGTCACAAATGTCACTCCTCTAATGGCTTACAAACACCAATAGCAAGTAAGATGATTTAGGAGAGAGGAGAGGGGAGGAATTTGGCCAGAGTGTCTCTACTTTAGATGGTGTGTCGAATTCCCTCACCCCTAGGGTCTATCTATACTTGTAGACTCCTTAAGGATTACAGCTTTAACCCTAATTGGATAACTTAGACTTTAAGTTGATCCATATCCTTTCCTTGATAACCCTATGGACGATTTTGGATTATCCAAGCCCTAGAAATCGTCCATCCTATCTAGGATAAGGATTTATAGTCTAAAGTGTAACTATCAAACAATTGACAGTTTATACCCTCTTATTTAATTAATCTCTTTAAGTCACCAAATTAATTCCAATTAATTTATGACTTATATTAATCAAATAACCATATATTATTCCTTATAATATTTACTCTCTCTTCACAAATCATCCATCAAGTTGCTATGGTGAAGGCAACCCAAAAGGACTATGCACAACCGGATCAAATACTTGCCTATTATAGTTGCAGCCTTAGACACTATTCCAACAATGATTTCTGGTTAAAACTATGACGTGAAACCTATTTTGAAAACAATATGTAATAAATGATGGTTTTTGGAATAATGTAAAAGTTTTAAATTTTTCGAAATTTTATGGATGTTACAAGTTCGTATCAGATCCTTGTTTTGAGTGAATTGGAGGAACACTCTTGTGAATCAAGTTTCAAACTAAGGAAAAGATTTTTAAAATGATTTCAAGTGGTTTTCAAAATACTAAAGGAGGATGTTATGTGTATGATCAATCGGGGACAGTAAGTAGACCCCAAAATACCATGCGATTATTTGATATTATAATATTTTAGTACAACATGCTAGTGATATGCTAGGGATCTTCAGAAATTGCATGATAGAATTGCCTGATTATATGATGCCTGATAGCCTAGGGCCTTTTCTTTTATGAAATTGACATCATTACTATAGTTGCTTAGTGTTAACATCATGGTTATAAATAACTAAGATCTTATAGCCTAAAAATGTTTGGTTTGGCCTTATTTCCTGTTCTTGCTTGATGAAGGGCTTAGGGTAGGATCAGATATTCGAAGGTCTATAGGGTCTAGTGTTATGTATGGTTAGCATACACGAGTACTGCAAGGTTGGTGGAAGTTTCATGGATGAGTCGTGGGGAGTCAATCATCCAGTAGTGAGATGTTTAGTTCCTCTAGATATGCTTATGATTATTGCTAGCTTGTTATGATGGTCCTTGAGACAAACACGGATAGGTGTAGAAGGTACTATGGACCCGTACTACCAAAATCACAAGACCCGTATGCTTAGCAAGGAAGTCACAACCCCTAGGGCTTCGTTGGGAGTTGGTTCCCCGTTATTTATGTGTATTATCATATATGTTCCTGGTGTATTTTCAGTATGGTGGTTACGATACGAATTGAGACCAGATCCGGTTCGGGACCAGGAGCTGGCAGTCAGGATGGGCCAACATTGACAGAGGATCTTGTCAGGGAGATTATCTGTGAGGAGGTGGTTGCTATTATTTGGGGTTAGATTCTGGATATGTGCAGGTCTATCAAGATTGAGATGATGGAGTTCTTTAATGATTATTATGCAACCATCGCTGAGACAGCTGCGGCAGCAGCCTCCGTAGCTGTGGTGGCTGTTGGTGCTGGGATAGGACGTGCCTTTCAGCATCGGGAATTCGATAATATATGTCCCTGACTTTCGATGGATCCCATGACCTGATTTTGGCCATGAGGTGGCTATTCGATGTGGATGGATGTTTCTTTATGTGTTTGTGCCCTGCTGACCAGAAGGTCAGGTGTGCTCTGAACCTCTTAAGGTTCGGAGCGAAGGATTAGTGGAGAATTGTTACGGGATCGTACTTAGATGAGCAGAGGGTTGCAGTATCATGGGATCAATTTAGGGATATGTTTCACACTAGCTACATTCCTTGGGTCGAGCGGGAGAGGTTGACTTAAGAGTTTTTAGACCTGAAGCAGGGATTGGAGTCGGTGATAGAGATCACCCAGTTGTTTACTAAGAGGGCGATGTGTTTCCTTGAGTTTGCTTCATAGCAAGCTTAGATGATCCATTATATGATCATGCTTAAGACGGACATCAGACGGTTTGTTTCTACTCAGCGGTGTGATACTTTTCTAGAGTTACAAGAGGCCGCCAGGCGGCGTGAGATTGAGATTGAGTTGTAGTTGACAAAGTAGAGGCAGGCCCCAACGCAGTCGCAGGTGGTGCTGAAGTGGTTTAAGGCCGCCGATTATAGGTCTGGAGGTCAGCGTGGCCGCACTTGTGGGAAGTGCAGGAAGGTTCATGTCGAAGCATGCTAATCTAGTAGTAGGTGCCACAAATATGGCAAGGGGAGGCACTATGCGAGGGACTACCGCCAGTCCGCTCCAGTTCCAAGTATGAGGATCTGTTATCATTGTGATCAGGTTGGCCACATGAAAGTCAACTGTCTGTTGCCCACCGCTAATCTAACGCACGCTCCCACAAAACACTCCATTGAGGATCACTGAAGGGAGTCAGGGTAGGGTGGAGCCCGCGAGGGCTCTAGGTCAAGCTTTCCAGCTCACTGCCAAGGAGGCCAGGACAACGCCAGATGTTGTGGCTGGTATGTTTCTATACCTTATCTTATTGATTATGTTTATTTTATGCTCATATGTGTGTACATATGTTAGGTACTTTCCTAGTGAACTCCTTGTCTGCTTTAGTGGGGTGCAAGTCGGTCTTTTGTTTCTCGGTCCTTCAGTAGAGAGTTTGCTTTGCCCATGGGGGAGTTGGAGTGTTTGTTACGAGTTTCTATCACCAAAAAATGGGGTTTCTGCTTCTTCGGTTTATCAGGGATGTCTTTTACAGATCTTCGGGGTGTCCTTCATCGTGAGACCCTAGAGCTCCTGCTCTAGCTTTTGCACCTCGCCCCTCAGGCAATATTCTATTAGCATTAGCTCCTTTAAGTCATACCAACTCATGACATTAGCTCTTGGGAGGGTTAATGACTTGACATGGCCGTTCCACCTAGAGAGGGCTCTATCTATAAAAGTGCATGCGACAAATTTCACTTTGCTAGTTTCGGGGCACGCACAGATTTCAAATACTAATTCGGTTTTCTCGAACCAACGTGTTAAAGCAATGACACCGCCGATGCCATCGAAGGATTTGGTTTTAGCATTAGTGAAGTCTTTATATGAACACTCCCTTGGGTGTCCATGGCTATCACCATGGTTAGAAGGGTTGGAACCACTACTCGCCCCACTAGCGCCGCTTGCGTTAATTTGTGTCATGGCAGCTGCCACGACTACTGTTGTTGTTGCTTGGAAAATTGTAGTATTATACTATGGAGGTGGTGGATTTGTTGGCGGGTTGTTTTTGTTCTTGTTGGACTTCTTGGGAGGCATCTTTCTCTATAATGATTTAAGAGAAAATGATGATAAGTCCTCTATAATGGTCATGAGTCAGGTGATATTGAATAAGATATATCTTATCTTGACTGTTATAGTGTTATATTAAGCGATTTACAGTAGAAGTTTACTAATATAAGTAAACAATCACAATTTCATTTCATGAAATTTATAGCAACACTTGAAACGAATTTGTATAGTGTGACTTGTGCCTGATCCCCCTATAATCACATAGTGTATACAAATTATATATAACCAAGACCAAATAAACATTCGAATAAGTGATCCTACTCTAAGTCCACAACCAAACAAGGAACAGGAACTAATGTTAAATCACGAATTCTAAGTCTATAAAATATTAATTATATATAACTCTTACGTATACACTTAGTAATTATAGATCTACTAGTAAGGGTCATTTGTTTTCACATGATTGATTCTGGTTGAAAGGCCCTTTCTCTTCTATTAGTTTACATAACTATTGAGGCCTAGATATTGTTGTGTTAGTGTTATAGTGCCATAAAATACTCATATAGTATTTTTAACTTTATGTTTGGTTCTAGAGTTCTTCTGGTATGTAGGGTTGGTAAGTTCTAGATTTGTTGCAACACTACAGTCACTCCCAGACATATGTTGGTCGTATCTCAAATAAATATAGTTGATCAGGATATATTTATCCCATATATGATTACATAACTATTCAGGTTTAACCGTAGTGTCAAACTCATCCAAATACTTCTATGTAGTTCTTACTGTGATACTGTTTTCGGTATGTATCCATGTTTGTATACTTCTTATAAAATACTTATGTTTTAAAAGTATACTTTTAGTCAAAGCACTTTGGCCCCATTGTATTTATAGTTGTATATCTTACATGGTTTGATATACATAGGTCACTACAAACAATGCTCTGATACCATTCTACCACACCCTCAACCGGAACAGTGGAAACATTTGGGGCGGAGGACGTCATGTATAGTATCACAACAATTAAATAATAGTAATATAAGTAACAACAACCATTACATTGATAATATAGTGTTTACATTGGGTTTGTAACATTTTTTGTATAACACCAAAATGTATAGCAAAAACTATAGACGTGACATCATGAATGCTCCGTCTTCTCAAAATCCTATATTGTATCTTTGTACTGGTTCCCTGGGAATACAAGTGATTATGAAAGTGTATCAACATTTAAGTTGGTGAGTTCATAAGTATGTTTTTGTGAAGGAAAGCTTATCTTTGTTCTCTGAAAATGTTAGTGTGTACCTCTAGAAAATCCCATATTTTCTTTTGTAAATGAATCGGAGTCTTAGGCCTTAAGACCATAATGCATTTTTGTTAACGTACTCTGAAATGGTATACTAAGTTTTATTATTGAATGAAACCATATTTTGAATGTTTCCCAGAAGTGTAGGTTGTACTGTACTAAGAAAATAGGGTACTGTATTGGGAAAATAGTGTATTGTACTGAATTTGTATGAAAACCCTTTGTATGTATGTTCCTGGAATCCACCAGCTATACTATAAAGTAGTGTATTGTCATGTAGTTCTATATTTAAAAAAACATTGGAAGATGTAATGGTCCCGTAAACAAAATGTTTAGTTAATACTTATTGTGAGTGAAGGTATAACCATGCTAAAGTGATTAGTCGCATGTGCAATGTTCTTCAGGCGTCAGAATGTTACAACATTTGTCACCCCAGGCCTGCCGACCTAACTGTAGTTAACAGTTTAGGTGCGGGATTATCAGTCCCGTATAGATCTATATACAAATTCACGCTCTCCCTCTGGAGACTTTGGTTATAATCAGGGCTTTAACGCATACCTTAATAGATAAAATGAAGTAGTGTCTCACAATCTTGTGTTAACTGGTTTACGTATAGTGTGTAAATGTTCTCTTGTTCTTGTAAATGTATGTATTCCCTTTTTGTAGTGTACTCGTAGTGTAAAATAATTATACATAATAATTATTTATGTATTGTACCTTTGAAACATAGTAAAATTGTGTATGTGCTCCCTAAATTATACCTATTATAATTTATTATGTATGTTCTTGTATTGTTCCTTGGACAAGTAGAATAGTATGTATACTTCATAAACTATACTTATTATAGTTTATTTGTATGTTCTGCATGTATTGGAATATATGAAAATACCCCTTTTTTCGATATGTACAAAGAGGTTAAAATTTTATTTAAATAAGTTTCATACTTATATGTATACGAGTTATATATGATTGTGATTAAAAAGGAAGTCGGGCAAGTAAATCCACCCTAAGCCCAATCCCAAACAAAGAACAAGAGTTAAGGAAAAAACACCGGTCCTAAGCCTATTATATATATATATATATATATATATATATATATATATATATATATATATATATATATATATATATATATATATATATATATATATATATATTGGAAATAAAAGCAGTCATAACCGTTGAAATAGTTTGGAATAGTTGAAACCGTTAAAATAGTTTGAAATCATTAAAATCGTTTAAATGTTAAAAACAAAATCCCTTGTTTTTTACTTGGATTCCCCCCCCCCCCTCTTAAAAACATTGAAAAATAGTGAAAACGTAGGGGTATGAACTCACCTCAAATGTACGTTCATGTTTGGATGCGAAGTTGTAGTGATGATCCTCGGGTTAGAACCCACGTGCTTAGTCGTGTCCTAATAATAACTATACATGATATTGTATTTAAATTAAAAACATATTAATTTGAATATTAAATAATAAATTAAAGTGTTAGACAACACTTAATTATGTAAGAAATATTTACAAAAAGCCTTAGAAATTATTTGAAAGAATTCTAGGCATTTTTGGTGTGCTTGGGTGTTTTGGGTGTAAGCTTGAAGATTGTGCTTGGTGTTCTTGGGGAAATTTTGATGATCTGGGTAAAAATCCCTTGAAGATATGAAGGATATGTATGAGTTTTGAGAGCAAATTGGAGGTGTTTGTAGCCGAAAAGTTGAGAAATGAATTGTGTTTACAGTTGAAATTATATATATATATATATATATATATATATATATATATATATATATATATATATATATATATATATATAAGTGGT
Organism: Lactuca saligna; assembly: GCF_052625555.1. Classification (NCBI taxonomy): domain Eukaryota; kingdom Viridiplantae; phylum Streptophyta; class Magnoliopsida; order Asterales; family Asteraceae; genus Lactuca; species Lactuca saligna. The sequence continues at coordinate 38,370,698 of NC_136417.1, read as the reverse complement.
TTTTGGTCCATAATAGGCCTCAAGAAGGTATTTTCGGTCCTACATGATGGCCATTAAGGTGTTTTTGGCCTTATAGTCAACATAGAAAGAGTGTTTTTGGTTTTTGGTAAAAAAAGGTAAGGGTTTTCGATTTTGGCTTTGGATTTGATTTCCAAAACCGAAATCTATATATATATATATATACATATATATATATATATATATATGTGTGTGTGTGTGTGTGATATAATATGATTTTACCTTAGGTATTAGGCTTGTACTAGCTTACTTAACATAGTTTTCCATATATATATATATATATATATATATATATATATATATATATATATATATATATATATATATATACACTTACATGTAAGTTAAATAAGCATGCACTCAATGGTTTCAAAGTTCTATGGTCTCAATTTATGTTGTGAATTCACTTATAGTTGGTTAATATTTAGGCTTTTATTTGAACAAGTTTTGCCTTACATTGACTTGAAATATCGGGTTGTTACTTTTGGGTTTTAGTATACTACAACATCCTATGGTGCACATACAACCCTAAAAGCTTTGGATCTATGTTTTCTCTCATTATACATGCAATATTGTTTCCAAAGCTTTAAGCTAAAACTAATATAAAATTGATATAAATAACATAGAATTGAATTATAGAGTTACCTCTTTGTTGTAGCTTGTAGTTTTGGCCTTTAAGAACTTAGCACCAATAGTATGAATGCCTCAAATGGGATCACAACACACTCAAATCGGCTCATGAAATCTTATAACATCTAGTGCCCGATTTTGGATGCTAAGGGGCTTCTTATATAGTGTGGCTAGGATTAGGGTTAGCACCGTGTAAACCTTAATGCCCATGACTCTTCATATTACCTAGGATCCATGGGCTAAACCTCCATGGACTACCATATTGGTTTAGCCGATCCTAAATAATAACAAGCCCACACCACAAGAATGATTGATTTACCCAATCCCCTTACATTTAATTAGTCTCTTTTGATCACTAAATTAATTCCAGATTAATTCTTTACCAATACTAATTAAATCATATGATTTCATATTAATATATTAGAGCTTATACTATATTAACAAATCATAAATAACGTCTTCTCAAAAGTCCATCCTATCAAATTGTCCAGGTGATATGCAACTCAAATGGACCATGCTACCCTCGGGTCAAGTACATACCAATTATAGTTATGGGCTCAGACACCTAATCCAACAGTTACAAGCATCAATTCTTTTTGTCAAAAAGAAGGATGGTTCGTACAGGATGTGCATTGATTATAGGGAGCTGGACATGTTGACGGTGAAGAATCGTTATCCCCTTCCACGGATTAATTATCTCTTTGATCAGTTGTAGGGAGCATCTTGGTTTTCCAAGATAGACTTGAGGTCTAAGTACCATTAGATTATGGTGAGGGAAAAGGACGTGGAGAAGACCACATTTCGGACTCGTTATGGGAATTACGAGTTCGTGGTGATGTCGTTCTGGCTCACCAATGCACCAGCAGTATTCATGGATTTGATGAATCGGGTATGCAGGTCGATGCTCGATCGCTCAGTTATTGTGTTCATTGATGATATTATGGTGTAATCCAACACCAGGGAGTAACATGAAGAGAATCTTCACGAGTTTCTTGGGGTTTTGAGGAGAGAACGACTTCTAAGTTCTTAAAGTTTGAGTTTTGGTTGTGAGAGGTTCAGTTCCTTGGACACCTCGTTAACCAAGATGGGATTTTGGTCAATATAGCCAAAATCGAGGCGGTGATGCAGTGGGAGATTCTAAAATCTCCCTCGGATATCCACAGTTTTCTGGGTCCGGCAGGGTACTACCGAATATTTATTCAGGATTTCTCCAAGATTACAGTACCCCTCACTCATCTGACGAGGAAGCAGGTGGATTTCCGGTGGGGCCTTGAGCAGCAGTTAGCATTTGATACCCTTTGACATAGACTTTTCAAGGCCCCAGTGTTGACCCTCATAGGGGGAAATTGAGGATTGTGTGCTTTTCTGTGATGCGTCCTTCACCGGCTTGGGAGCAGTCCTCATGCATAGAGAACGAGTGATAGTTTATGCTTCGTGGTAGCTGAAGTCGCATGAGACGAGGTACCCCATGCATGATCTTTATTTGGGAGCGGTGGTTTTCTCTCTTAAGATTTGGTGGCATTATCTTTATGGGGTCCGCTGTACTATCTGCCTGGATCACAAGAGTTTGAGACATATTATGGATCAACCAAACTTGAACATGAGGTAACGCAAGTGGCTGGACGTGGTTAAGGATCATAACTTCGAGATCCTTTCCCATCCGGGTAAAGTGGACGTGGTGGCTAATGCCCTGATTTACAAGTCGGCTAGATCTTCTGTTCGGATGATGTGCATGAGGATATTTATGGATTCTTCACATGTTGGTTTAATTTGGGAGACTCTGACTGAGGGTGTTCGAGATTAGAATTGGAAGATTGAGAGTATCAGGGGTGAGATTACCATATTTGTGCCAGACAGTCGTGGTTTGTTGATCCGTTGCTGTCGGGTATGGGTTCCTATGTTTGTTGGGGCCAGATAGATTTTATTAGAGGAGGCTCATAAGTCACATTTTTCTATTCATTTGAGGGCCACCAAAATGTATTGATATCTGAGACTAAGTTATTAGTGGTCATGCATGAGGAGATAGATCGCTTGGTATGTTAAGAGGTGCTTGACCTGCTGGATGGTCAAGGCAAAGCACCAGAGGACGCATGGCAATCTATAGCCTCTAGAAGTTCCCATGTGGAAATAGGAACACATTTCGATGGATTTTATCACCAAGTTGCCAAAGACGACAATGGGTTTTGATGCTATTTGGTTCATTGTGGATCAATTTACTAAGAGTGCCCATTTTCTTGCAATCCGGGAGAGCTCATCGGCAGAGAAATTGGCCGATGTATATATTTGCGAGATTTTTGCTTGCCATGGGGTTCCAGTCCCTATTGTTTCAGACCGTGATGTTCGGTTTACCTCCCATTTCTAGCAGAAGTTCCATGAGGAACTGGGCATGAGGCTGCATTTCAGTATAACTTATCATCCACAAACTGACTGCCAGAGCGAGAGGACCATTCAGACTCTCGAGGATATGTTGCGAGCTTGCGTCATCGATTTTGGTGGGAGCTTGGACTCCTGCCTACCTCTTGCAGATTTCTCCTACAATAGTTTCCACTCCAATATTGGTGCTTCGTATTTTGAGATGTTGTATGGGCGGAGGTATCATACCCGAGTCTGCTGGAGCGAGGTTGGTCACAGGGTCATGGATCAGACCGAGGTGGTTCTACAGATTACATAGATGATTCAGAAGATCAGGCAACTTTTACAGACTGCTCAGAGTCTGTAGAAGAGTTTTGCCAATCAGTGCCGATCTGAGTTGGAGTTTCAGGTCGGTGACATGGTTTTACTGAAGGTCTCACCTTGGAAAGGTGTGATCCACTTCAGGAATAGGGGAAAATTGGGCCCTCGATTTATTGGGCCATTCTGGGTTATTTCCAGCATTGGCAAGGTTGCTTACAGACTGGATCTTCCAAAGGAGTTCAGTGACATTCGTAGCACTTTCCACGTTTCACAGTTGCGAAAGTGTGTTTTGGATGAGGATGCGGTGGTATTATTGGATGATATTCAGGTCGATGAGCGTCTGAAATATGTTGAGAGGTCGGTGGCTATTCTAGAAAGAAGGGTAAAGGTTCTGTGTAAAAAGGAGGTACCCTTGGTTAAGGTACAGAGGCTGAGATGCGGGAGCATTATCCGAGTTTGTTCATTGCAGCAGGCTTCAAGGATGAAGCCTAGATCAAGTGGGGGAGAGTTGTAACACCCCGACTCACAGGTAAGAGATTTATGGCTCAAAATACAATTTCCCTTTTGAACTCTTCGAATTGATAGCCTCAACTCGTCATGTTAGAAGCTCTTGGGCCTCACATGTTTTTGAACCACCTCGACGAGTTGTTGAGGAAAACTCGACGAGTTAGCGGCTGTTTATGAAACCCTAATTTTTAGGGTGTTGCACCCTATTTAAAGACCTTATGGCCTTTGGATGGCCTCTTTGTCTGCCCCTCTGTCTAGAGAAACCCTAATTCATGCATTCTCTGCCTTTGTGTGTGTGTGTCTGAGCTTAAAGAGTGAGTTTTTGGTGATCTTTTGAAGGAGCTTGGAGTTTGAAGAGGTTTGATTAAGAGGAAGGTTGTACATCTGGTATTTCCTTTGTTGTTGCAACCATTTTGATGTTTAAATTCGATACCTTGGTCTTTCATTGCTTAGATCTTTCCCTTTGGAAGTTTATTGTTATTTTTGGCTCATATTGGGGTCATTCTTGAGTTGGCCATTTATTGATGTTGCCACTTCAGATCTGGATGCTTGTGGCCTTTTTGGGCTTAAAGCTTCAAGCTTTATCATGTTATAGCCCCCCCCCCCCCCCTCTCATGATTTAGGCCCTTGTTAGGCCTTATATTTGAGTGTTTTAGCCTCCTTTTGTTGTGCATGGACGTAAAGTTAGCAACTTTATGTGGTTTTCCAACTCATGGGTTCCAGATCTGCATTCTTGAGCATTGGAAGGGACGAAAAAGGGACTGAATGAGTTAAGTGGGGAAAACTCGATGAGTTGTCTTGGCAACTCGGCGAGTTAGCTCGAGTTTTCCCGATATTCTGGATACTTTAGGAACTCAATGAGTTGTCTTGATAACTCGGTGAGTTGGATGGGGTTTTTCCCGTTTCTCTAAGTAATAAAGGAACTTAATGAGGTGGTAGATGCACTCGACAAGTTGGGTCAACATGGACTGTTGACCTTGACCTTAACCATGGTTGACCAAGTTTGACTTTGATGACATTTTGGGTAATTGAGGTATTGATGGGTTGGTCATGCTGGTTGCAAGCTTTGGGTCGGGAGTTGGGATTCGAGTTAGATCGTGTTAGTTCAGCTGCTTGTAAGGTGAGTTTTTCCTCACTGTACTTATGGATCGAAGGCACCAATGCCGACCCTTTTGGATTATTATCCTGGTTATCTTAGGATGTTATTATGTTATTATGATCTGTTAGATGTGTATCTTGGTAGATAGGATGATGCTATGATTATTGATTTGTGTTTACCAGTTGATTGATTATGTGTTTATGAGTTATGTATATGTCGACATGTGTGTGTGGTTGGGTTAAGGCGGTCTTCCTTTGTGTTGAAGGCCAACAGACCCAGGGCGACCTGGATAGACTGTAGGCCTGCGAGGCGGTCCAGCCAGGCTAAAGGCCGAGCGAGCAGTTCGTATAGGCTGCAGGCCCTACGAAGCAGTCCAATCATGTCAAAGGCTCGGGAGCATTCCAGATAGGCTGAAGGCCCTGGTCCAGTCAGGCTGAAGGCTCATTTATGCTTGTTGTTGTTTGTATGTAATGTGGTGGTTGTAACGTCCCAAAATACGGTCCCAAAAATTTCTTTTTAATTAAGTAACAAAAACATAATAACAAATCATATCATTCATAAACCAGACTTATTATATTAAAAACATGTTTTTTTATCAGAGTATATGCCTCCCATGCTAAAGCTTCTTGGTGTGTGTGCGATGCAGTCATCCCGAGCTCTTCCCTTCGCTAACAGAAATACCTGAAACCAAACTGAAAAATGTAAGCACGAAGCTTAGTGAGTTCCCCAACCTACCACATACCATACGTAATCACATATTGCAAACACTGGGCCACGCACACTACTTCGGGCCTCGCCTGACCCTAGCCCCCGCTTGGCTTCGAGCCTCGCTCGGTAAACAAATATGTTTCTCTTAGGCCCCGCGTGTCTCTGGGCCCCGCCCGCTAAACACATACAAGCATAAAAATAATTCATATCACATAAGCTAACTGAGTGTACTATATTCCTATACTGGGCCTTGCCTATCTTGGGCCTCGCCGCTGTCCTGCTACTGGTGAGTCATGAAACCCCGTCCATGCTCCTGTTGTTAGTGAGATACGGGCCCCCGCCCTTACTCACTCCTCTCCTATCTCAATACATACAAGTATCACATAGATAACAAGTATAATCTAACATGCAAAATATTCCTTGGGCACCTGCTTGACATCGGACCTTGGTCTGGAATATCATACTTGCATATAGTGCCTAGGGCTAACCCCCGGGTCTTCCTACTTATAACTACATGGGCTGGAATTATGGCCTTAGACCCATTCACACAGTGAGGCGACTTACCTTGCACTGATGAGGCTTCTGCTGATACCCTCCTGACTGCTATCCGACAACTCTCCGAACCGCTGCTCCTCTAGCTCCCAGAGCTACCAATACCAAAATAAAACTTTGTCCTAAATTGTCCTTTTGAAGTCAAACTAAGTCAACTCTGGTCAAAGTCAAAGTCCTGGTCAAAGTCAACCTTCCAGGTTGACCCTACTCGCCGAGTCAACCTAATGACTCGCCGAGTTCATAACCTCAGAAACCATGCAACTTACGACTCGACTCGCCGAGTCCTTAAATCTCTAATTCCTAGTCCTGTCCAACCCGCTGAGTCACCACTTAACTCACCGATCTGACACGTAACCAGAAGGGATTTGGGTTTGCAACCCGACTCGCCGAGTCCATGAATAGACTCGCCGAGTCCACTTGTGTCATCACCATTATGTCGATTACAGTCCATTCCATTGCTTCCCACTTGTAGAAATAGAATCCTGAGGCTACCATTACACGTAAAGTTGCCAAATTTACGTGCATGCAAGGTGGTATGAAGCTTGAACACCAAATCCAAGCTAAAATGGCGGGCCTATAACATGGAATGGAGCCATAGTTACGTAAAGCTAGCAACTCTAAGATTTTAAAGCTCAAGAGTGCCCATATCTAAAGTCCAATACATCCACAAAGGCTTAATACTTGAATTAACCTTAGAAATGGCACAAATGTGACAAAATACAAGCTAAGAAGAGGATCTAGATGAATAACAGCCAATGTATAAGCTTTATACCTTCAAACGTTCTGAAATGCTACCCAAGATCTGGATCTACTACCTCTTCATGAATCACCAAGGGTTTCCTTCTTTCTTCTAGCTTCCAATCACTTAACATGACAATGAAAGCTTAAGAACACTCAATGGATGCTTAAGGTTTCGAGAGTAGGTGAGGGGAGTGATGGAGGCTGGGGTGGAGGTCTGAAATGATGTTTAAATATGGCACCAAGTCCCGAAATTAGGGTTTCCCAACCCATACCTGACTCGCCGAGTCAGTATCCCCGACTCGCCGAGTCGGCTACTTAATCCGCAACACGGAGCACGCTTCGACTCGTTGAGTTCTACCTTGGACTCGACGAGTTGACCCTTTGACTTAGGGTTTTCCTTTCCCCTGTTGGTGCTGCTGGATTAGGGGTGTTATGTAACGCCCGTAGATCCGGGCTAGTCAATTTAGAGGCAATAGGGGTCGAAAATGACTTTTCGACAAAAGATTATTTAGAATAAATAATCTTAACCAAGTTGTATAGTATGTCACAAGCTTTCCGTACATATAAAGAACGCCGAAATCCGAGTTATAACGAAGAAGTTATGGCTCGCCGAAGTTTTACGGCAAAACCGGCACGGCACCGGAGACGTAAATAGTGAATTTACGATAGAAGACTTTTTATCCTTATCAATCTAAAAAAAAGTCGTATAATATGTTAAAATAAGAACATCGATAAAAAGAATGCCCAAATCTGACTTCGTATGAAGAAGTTATGATTTTTCTAAGATTCGGCTTAGTAATGCACGGCCCGAAACTCGAATTTTAGTTCGAGCGGTTTTTGGCTTACGTGACCTAAATGAGAATTGAAGATCTCATTCATAGGAACTCAACGGTAAAAAGAAAGACGAAAACGGAGTCCGTATGAAGGAGTTATGAACTCTTCGCGGTCATTTAACAGTCTAAACGCCTCCTACTGTTAAATTTGAGATCGGTCGAGAATTAGCCGACGGAGTCTAAACGAAAGTTGTAGATCTTGATTTTACCTACGCGTGGATATAAAGAACGTTGAAAACGGAGCTCGTATGCGAAAGTTATGATTTTTCTAAGTTTGAAGGCTGATACGCGATAGGGGGTGACGTGGCACCACCAGAATTGGACACGTGGCACCACCAGAAGGCCACCACATGGACCAACTCGACGAATCATGACTCAGACTCGACGTGTCCATCAGGTTCCTCCCCTATAAATAGAGGTGCCAGGTTCCATTCATTCTCACACCTTCAACCTTCTTCTTTCTCTCTCTAAACTCTCTCTCTAAGCCCCCTAACCCCCTTAAAGCCTAGGGTAACTCCCTAGCACGAGGCGGAAGCCCCGGAGCGCCCGACGGCTCCGAGAAAAGAGCCTTTCGGCTCGGAAACGCTGCTCCAGCGAAGCCCGGTTTTGAGAAAAACCCGCTGTAAGTGAGCTATGCCTACGCTATCTTTAGTATAGCTTATGTTTTAATATAGTAACATTATTAGGAAGTTATAATGAGTATTTGGGCTATTATTATGAGTTATATTGAGTGTTATTTAACACTTATATAATAATAATAATAGTCATACTATTAGTTTGTCGCGGTTATCGTTAGACTAAACCCTAGTGGTATTGATACTAGGTTTTATCGAAGGAATATCATTTTGAGAGTATCGAAGCGCTGTCCGAGTGCTGAGTCACCACCTATTCAGGTGAGTGCATAGTCCCTTTCATCTTACACATAGATATGAAGTATTTTAATATAAATTACGTGCTATGTGTACATATTATCTGAATACTTGTTGTCTATGCTGGATGAATGATTTATACATGTTTTAAATGATTTAAACTGTATATTTATTTTATATCTACAAATATGTTGGGATAAAACATGGGTAGATGAAATAGTTGGTGAGTGATGAAATAAAACAATGAGAGATAGGTGATGATAGGAAGGTGATGATAGATAGGTGATTATGAATCGGTGATGTAGGATACTAAAACCTTGTCCGACAATTTGGAGATGTAGTCATCTACCACAGTATAGATGGCGACCGCAGACTATTATAGACAACCCCATGGAAACACCTGCAGGCTAGTAACCTGTAGGTGATGAATTACGAGTCCAGGCGATGTTGTGGCTACGTATTCATGCGATGATAGTCTAACCCATATTATGAATTACGAGTCCAGGAGATGTTGTGGCTACGTATTAATGCGATGATAGTCTAACCCATATTATGAATTACGAGTCCAGGCGATGTTGTGGCTACGTATTCATGTGATGATAGACTAACCCTTATCATGATTTACAAGTCCAGGTGATGTTTTGGCTGTGTAATCATGCGACGATACCCTAAATCTTGCTAGACACATATTGAGGGAGTAATCCTCGGAATAGTATTGTCTATGCAATGTAGGCGATGATCCTTAGGTAAAGTTCGTAGGAACAATCATATAAGGAAATACGATGTAAGGAGGTGAGAAGTAAATATGATATAGGAGATGACCCTTGAGATAATATCTTTAGGGAAGACTAAAAGAAGATAATGGGGATGGGTAATTGGGTTGAGTGTTTGATTGTTTAAACATAATAACTATATTATTGTGGGTTGAAAACCCTATGTACTCACCAGGTTTCCCAACCTGACCCACTCAGTTTGTTTACATCACATGTGGCGATATGAAGTGACATTACACTGAGAGATTTAAAGAGATGTAGATCACTAGTGTAAATAATTGTAAGTTCTGTTTATGCTTATGTTTATGTATTAACGATGACATCCCAAACGTTTTAAGATGAATAAAAAATACGTTTCTTCGAAAATGTTTTAATAACGTATTTATCGTGTTTTTCTGGGAACAAATTCCGCAACCTTTTTATAAAATGAAGTACTATGATTTTTATAAAGCATAAACAAAATCGGTCTTTTCTGGCCGTGATTTTGGGGATGTCACATGTTATAACTCCCCCCCCCCCCCCACCACTTATCTTCGAAGTCTGCTGCGGACAACTATTTTGCAATTTGCTCTCAACATTTCTACTCGATGAATATATCTCCTGCTGACCACTTCCATTGACCTTGCACCCGGTCATACCGACAAAACTAATCCCTACAGATAGAAACCTCGAGTGTACTCTAATCATCTTCAATCCTGAGAACATGGATCTTCACAATCCTTTTGGTACTTTTTGAGTACCATGATGGATATCCTAGGGCTCACCTCTTCTCCCTGCGTTTCGTTGACCTTCCCCAGGCAACTTCCATAAGCAGCAAGCTTCTCTATCTCTCTGAGAAGGACATATCCTTTACTGTATCTGCATTCCCAGCCACTCCCAGTGCTGTTTACTTCACTGATACTTACTGAACGCTCACTCTTACCATATCCTGGTGTTGAAAACCCATCCCAGTGAATGGATCAGATAATCCTTCAAGTAAAAGATCCATCCCTGAAACGGTTTATACGAGAGTTGCGCAACAGGGTCAAACTCTTCCTTCTGAGGTTAGTTAACCCTGTTGTGAGAGGCGTAGCACCATCGGTCTACTAGTTGCCGATACCATTCTTCCCTTATCATTACTACCCCTAACTGAAGATTCTGCTGTTCCTTATCCGCCTTCCGGGTGAACCAAGACCACCCTGGTCCCAACTAATCAACCATTACTGGGTTACCGGACTCCCACCGGTTACTGAACCCAAGCCCAAACACTTAGTCGCTCCCAGCGACTTCCAAAGAAAACTTCGGTTATCTAAAACTATTCTATCTACATGGCCTCTCAGGCTCTATAAATTTCTGGGATTCTTGCTCCCCTATCCCGAATCTAAGGTCTCTACCAGGTCCCCACCTGCAGTACTATAATCATACGTGCCTCGCCCATAGGTCTCACCCAACCCATACTACTGAGTGAACTTACCCCCAGGTCTCTCATATACTACTACTAACATACGAGCCTCGCCCACGGGTCTCACCCAACTATATCCCAGAGCGGCCTCTTTCAAGGTCTCACCTTTTTAGGGCTATGCATGCCAACTCCGCACTAAATCTCATGAATTATCCTTTCTTGACCCCTACCTTGCTAACTCGGAGACACGGGCCCCACCCAAACTCCGCTAATTAGGAGATACGAGCATTTTCCCATACTCCTCTGACTGGCTACTAAATAATGTTGCGGCTATCCCGCAGTCTTACCATACTCCTTATGTTGCCTCTGCACTAACTACTAATCCGAAAGCATCCCATGCTAGACGTTCCCGCAATATACCTTCTAACTCATCCGAGTCCTGCTTGCGATCCTCCAACTTGGTTTCCCAAACCATCCAACTACTAATCACCATCTCATGTCCTCAATGTTGGGAAGTTTCTCAAACTCCCAACTCGTGCACTCCTTTGCCCGTACCGCCCCTCGGACTGCTTTCCTTTTTCTTCTCAAAGGTCACTAACTCCTCCAGGTTTTGCATGCTACTGTCCCTGAATACTTGGAGGGTTCTCCCCCACTTTGATCCTACCAATCCCTTAAAACTCACTGCTTGGAAAGGGTTCCTAATCCTTCCTGTCATCTGAAGTGTCTCCTGATGTCAACCATCACTTACCTCTGTTGGCACTCCAACTACTCCCTTTACTAGATCTGAACCAATCTTGCCAATTATCAGAACACCTTCCAAGCCCCAGTCATACTTGTTACAGTGACTGCATCCTGAGAACCTGCTCTAAGTGGAAATATCTTTGAACTATTACTCTATCATCCATGGCATGCGGATGGCATGTAACTCAATCACAAGCAGGTAATTCAACACTTCAATATACATACTAACTAACATTGATGCAATATCATAACAATAAAATTATGAATAAAAGTTGACAAAAAAGCAAAAGTTATGCACCTCCAACATCCGGTGCTGCTCGCGACTCCACTGTAGATAACTGAAAATCCCTGCTCCTCACCGCAGGCGCCTCTGCCTAGACTTGACGGCCATCAGTGATCCTCAACATCGCAGGGGAAAGTGCTATCACCTGTCCTGTAGAAAGTAAACTCGGGCACCAGGCCTTCTTGTGGCCCTGCTGACTGCAGTGGAAATAGATCAGATCTGATCCCTAGGTGGTGGTAGTAGTACAATCCCTGGTAAAATGACCAGTCCGGCCGCACTTGAAGCAACCGGAATCACCACCACTACCACTCTTGCATGCTCCCTCATGCATCCTGCCACACTTGCCACAACAACTGCAGCCCCCGGTAATCTCTCGATCTCGCATCTGGCCATTTGGGCCTTTTTCCTGAGCCTGTGGCTGTCTGAATCTCATCCGACTTCCTCTTTCTCTCTATCTCCAAATCGATCTCCCTTTCTCTGGCTCGAGCAATCATATCCTCCAACATCGTGCAGCTGGACCTGCTCACAAACTGCCTGATGTCACTCCCCGGCATCTCGTGATATTGGGCCTTCTTCATCTCCTCGTCCACCACATACTTCGGAACCAAAAGAGCCCTCACCTTGAACTTGGCGGATATCTCCGCCATAGTCTTACTCGTCTGCTGAAGGTCCTGGAACTCCCGTGCTAACTGTTGTCCTCAATCACTAGTGCAAACTCGACCCTAAACCTGGCCGAGAAATCACCCCATGTCATCGTGTCTAACGCGACATCATCCCCTATAGCGTGGCCAACCTCCTCCTACTAATCTCACGCTCCGTCCTTCATAAGATAGGAAGTGAGTTCGACCTTGTCCCCCTCGTGACACCTGCTGGAACGAAAGGTGTTGGCAACATCGGCCAACCACCTGCTGCTAGCAATAGGGTCCCTAGCCCCATGATAATCTGGTGCTCCACAAGCTTTGAACTTTCAAAATATCAGGGTACGCACCCCCATCATGGCTACCATCTCAGTGTCAACGGCTCCCAGCCTCTCATCCAAAATCTCCAGTATACCCTCCTACAACGAACCAAAGATCACAGGAGTCTGGTCTAGGATACTACGTGTAACATCAGCTGATACCAACTCCCTTGTCCATTCCTTGAGTTGCTCAACTCTTGAACCCGAGCCTGATCCCTCTCCGACGCCTGATCCACCCACTGGTCTCTCACGCAATGTCACCATGCTGAAAACGTAACATAACAACCATCAAAATACACACCACTACTGAGGGATCATATACGCACTACAAGTTTCCTGGTCTTATCTCGACCCTTATTGAATCGAGTATAGAGCCTCTACTTTCAGTAGTACGGGCCCATACTACCTTCCACATCTATCTGTACTTTCCTCAAGAATTGCTTTGACTCCACCAAGTCCCTTTTGCTAACAACGCTCCCAACACTAATCTCATCCTAGGCTTGCCCTAGGGTATCCTCCAACTCACTCCATCCTCAGCTGCCAAAGGACTTCCCAGTAAAGTCAACTAGCTCCCTCATGAATATAGCCACATGCAATAGAGATCAGATAATCCTTCGAGTAAAAGACTCATCCCTAGAACGGTTTGACTCAAACTAGAGGTGCACAATAGGTTCAAATCTATCACTCTGAGATTATCCAACCTATGCCACATGTGACTTAACATATTCACTTAATAGCTAGCTTACATTACTAAGAGTTCCATAAAGCACAGAGCAAGCAACATTCAGACAATGGGAAAAACTAACCACATAATCCAAGCAACTGATCTATTTCCTACTCAGGAATCTGTACTAGCATGCAATTCATAACGCTTATTCACATATAACAGGCACATAAGGCATCATCCTAGATCCTTATTCCTAATCTAGCATGCAGTTCTCATACTCATATCATAACATAACATAAAATTGTATGGGTATTTTGGGGTACTTACTTGAGCTCGGCTGATGGCATGCACCACACCCTTTTCTTTTTTCAAAGTTATTTTCTTTCTAAATTTCTTTTCTCATTTCCAAGTTATTTTCACTTTTTCAAAAAAAATTTATAAAAATGATTTCCTTTTTGAAAAATTCCATATCACATCCTCAGTTTGAGTTCAGACACACCTGAATCCCTCAAACTAAGGCTCTGTTACCAACTTGTAACGTCCCAAAATACGGTCCCAAAAATTTCTTTTTAATTAAGTAACAAAAACATAATAACAAATCATATCATTCATAAACTAGAGTTATTATATTAAATATGAGTATCATCTCAAAACATGCTCTTTTATCAGAGTATATGCCTCCCAGACTAAAGCTTCTTGGTGTGTGTGCGATGCAGTCATCCCGAGCTCTTCCCTCCGCTACCGGAAGTACCAGAAACCAAAATTGAAAAACGTAAGCTAGAAGCTTAGTGAGTTCGCCTACCTACCACATGCCATACGTAATCACATACTGCAAACACTGGGGCCACGCCTGGCTTCAAGCCCCGCTCGGTAAACAAATCTTTTTCTCTTAAGCCCCTCCTGTCTCTGGGACCCGCCCGCTAAACACATACAAGCATAAAATAATTCATATCACATAAGCTAACTGAGTCTACTATATTCCTGTACTAGGCCTTGCCTATCTTGGGCCTCACCCCTGTCCTGCTACTGGTGAGTCATGAAACCCCGTCCATGCTCCTGCTGTTAGTGAGATACGGGCCCCTGCCCTCACTCACTCCTCTCCTATCTCGACACATACAAGTATCACATAGACAACAAGTATAATCTAACATGCAAAACATTCCTTGAGCACCCGCCCGGCGGCCCGACATCGGACCTTGGTCCAAAATATCATACTTGCATACAGTTCCTAAGGCTAACCCCCGAGTCTTCTTATTTATAACTACATGGGTCGGCATTATGGCCTTAGACCCATTCACACAGTGAGGAGACTGACCTTGCACTGATAAGGCTTCTGCTGATACCCTCCTGACTGCTATCCGACAACTCTCCGAACCGCTGCTCCTCTAGCTCCTTTAGCTACCAATACCAAAATAACACTTAGTCCTAAATTGTCCTTCCAAAGTCAAACTAAGTCAACTCTGGTCAAAGTCAAAGTCCTGGTAAAAGTCAACCTTCCAGGTTGACCATACTCGTCGAGTCAACCTAATGACTCGTCGAGTTCATAACCTCAGAAACCATCCAAATCGCAACTCGACTCGCCGAGTCCTTTAATCTCCAATTCCTAGTCCTGTCCAACCCACTGAGCCACTAATCAACTCACTGATCTGACACAAAACCATAAGGGATTTGGTTTGCGACCCGACTCACCGAGTCCACTTGTGTCATCACCATTCTGTCGATTACAGTCCATTCCATTGCTTCCCACTTGTAAATCTGGACTCCTAAGGCTAGCATTACATGTAAAGTTGCCAACTTTACGTGCATGCAAGGTGCTATGAAGCTTGAACACCAAATCCAAGCTAAAGGGGAGGGGGGTTATAACATGGAATGGAGCCATAGTTGGGTAAAGCTAGCAACTCTGAGCTTCTAAAGCTCAAGAGTGCCTATATCTAAAGTCCAATACATCCACAAAGGCTTAATACTCGGATTAACCTTAGAAATGGCCCAAATGTGACAAAATACAAGCTAAGAAGAAGATCTAGATGAATAACAGCCAAGGCATAAGCTTTATAACTCCAAACGTTCTAAAATGCTACCCAAGATCTGGATCTACTGCCTCTTCTTGAATTACTAAGGGTTTCCTTCTTTCTTCTAGCTTCAAATCACTTAAAATGGCAAGGAAAGCTTAAGAACACTCAATGAATGCTTAGGGTTTCGAGAGTAGGTGAGGGGAGTAATGGAGGCTGGGGTGGAGGTCTGAAATGATGTTTAAATAGGGCACCAAATCCTAAAATTAGGGTTTCCCAACCCAGACCTGACTCGTCGAGTCGGTTACTTAATCCGCTACACGGGACACGCTCTGACTCGTCGAGTTGACCCTTTGACTGCGGGTTTTCCTTTCCCCTCTTGGTGTTGTTGGATTAGGGGTGTTACAATGGTATTTTAAGGAAGTCTCACTAAGCTCTGAGCTTATAGTTTTTGGTTGTGTTTGAGGTACTTTAGATGATCGTGAAAAGGCAAAGCCTTGATCGTGCACCTCCTCGCATTTCATGTTATGATTTCTGAAAAAAAAAAAAAAAAAAAAAAAAAAAAAAAAAAAAAAAAAAAAAAAAAAACACTCTGATGTGTAACCCATTTTGAAAACAATATGTAATAAATGATGGTTTTTGGAATAATGTAAAAGTTTTAAATTTTTCGAAATTTTATGGATTTTACATCAAATAAATAAATTATTCCCCAAAAAATTGTTACATATGTTGTTGTTGATTTTTTTAAATTCCAACTTGTTAATTTTCTAAAGTTTATGGTTTTGTTTGTTGTTTAAGGTAAAAGGATATCCCATAATTGGGTATTTGTTAGAGTCTATTATTGAATTAGGTGTGAGACCCATGTATTACATGGATTTAATTAAAAAAATAAATATAAAATTTTAACAATTTGAAAATTTTGAATTTATAAGAAAAATGAGAAAAATTTGAACTATTAAAATTATTGAGATTTTAATGTATTGAATACATTACATATATAAACTTTTTCTAATAAATACTTTACATATATATTATCTTACACATTAAATGTATAATTTTAATTTAATAAAATAAAAAATACAATAAAATGACAAGTGGAAAATAGAGAATTTAAAAATTTTAAAAAATATCATGTGTCCAAATGAATGAGAAGAGAACATGTGATAAAAAAACATTTATTTATTATAGTAGAAGATTGTTGATACTAACGTTTTTGTGTTGGGCACTTTCTTACTTTTAGAATTGTAAGAGTTTTCCATACGAACATTTGTTTAATTTTTGTTCTTGTGCTGGTGGCTACGTACATGCATGCGTGCATGAATTCGTACATATGAATGTATGTATGTATGTATATATACATACATGATACCATATGTGTGATTTGCATTGTGGAATAAGTGAGGATTACTTTATTCTTTTCCCTCTTCTACTTCTATGTTCCCCGTTCTTTATCCATAAAGCATATAATAAAGTTAACAAACATCCTCCTTTGTGATTCTTCTTAATTACAATCCACCCACCAAACTTCCTAGACCCTCAAGATTAAAATGGTTCCAAACCTGGACTTATTCCTTGTTGCTCTTCTTCATGGCTCATTCATTTCAGTTGTTCTTATAATTATCATCTTCATAATCTTGATAGCTATCTTGTGTACTTTCTTTATCACCTTATTCTCAATTCTTGTGATCGATGCATACGACTACTCTTCATATGTTTCACAACTTTTCGTGACAATAAAGGCTCATCTTGAATTGTTTCTGGTGCTAGTGGTATTCAGCTTAACGTATGCATATGTCCTTTTGGAGTTGAAGTGGAAAGATGCGTTCAAAATCAAAGTTTCTAAACTGAAAAGAAGCTTCAAGTTGCATTTCATCAAGTTGACAAAAGAAAAGTTCATTAGTTGAGTCCAAGAGAAAATTGTCTCATATTTCTTGTAGCTTATTAGTATTGGGAATAGAATTGTCTTGTATATAAAATCATTGGTGGACATAACTCATTCGTTATTAACAATTCATAAGTCACTATCGGGTCTTGTAGAGATAATCGGTAGTTTGATATTCCTTTAACACTTTTTCAGTTTTTCTAATAATTATATCAAATATTTCTTTTTAACCCTTTTTAACTATTTTTTATAGTCCTATTATATATTTTATAACTTGATTTATTGTAAATATAAAAAAGTAAATATAAAAAAGAATATATCACTTTCCACAAATTTAAAAATTACAGTCTTATTATAGTTTTTTTTTAAAATACCAATATTGAATTTTATTAATATTGATCTTATTTTTTACTTCTTATAAAATGTATAGATGTTGTAAATGATGACTACTTTAGTTAAAGTAAGACATTAACATGTTTTTTAGTACTGGAAAATATGAATAACAAAAAAGTGAATACTAGGAAATACCAAATATTGTGTTGCCAAACCCAAAATTTTATGTACAATTTTATGAGCAAACATAAAACTGATGGTCAAAAGCAACACAAGAGGGATATCTCCAAAGCCTTCAAGTGGATTGCGGGTTGGGCAGAATGGGCCTCCGATGGGGCGTTGATAGTCGTGTGCACCAATCTTGGGCCACCATGTAGGGCTTCTTCTTAATATTCAGGTCTTCCACTTTTTAATATGAATTAATGTTATGAATCATTTAATGATGTAAGTTATTACTAAGCAACACTAATACGTTGTAGAGTTACTTGTCAATTTATTTAATTTAAATAAATTCTTTAACTAAACCTAACTTTACTAAGGTAACCTAAACAAACTTTTAGATTAAGGGCGTGTACGGCACGGAGCGTTTTGGAGCGTTTGAGAGCTTCTAGCGTTTGCCAAAACGCTCCGTTTAAAACAAAAAAATCTCGTTTGACACTACAAGCTTCTAGCGTTTACTTTAATCAAAATGCTCCAAATCCAAATGTTACTTCATGTAGCGTTTAATAAAACGGTACAAACTACAAGCTACCCGCTACCAGCTAGTTTTGCCGAACACACCCTAAATTGAAAAGCATTGAAAAGCAGCATAAAGTTCTTTACAAGATCTTCGCATAAGCTTGAAAGTTTGATAACATAAGTCCAAACATAGAACCAACTCTTTGTTTGTTAAATTCATAAAACAATTACAGATTTTATGATTAATCAAATAACTATAAGAGAACTAACATAATTAAAATGATAAACATGAACCAAGGAAAAATTCAAGATTATAAATAAAATAAAACATAAATAACTAGATAAGAAACAAATTAAAACATCAATCCAAGGGAATTAATTAACCACAATAGATGAAGGTTGATCTAGAAACCTAAAAACAAGGTGGTTAATCGTTTATTACTAAAATCGAACTATCAAAAGTAGAAGTAAATCAATGTAACGTGTTAATTAAACTCATAAAGTACCAAACAATGTTCCTTAATGAGATCTTCAAGATCCATATTTTCTAAAATCGGGTTTACTTGGTTAACAAAATTAAGAGGGTTGTTGATATAGCCTAAATAAGTATTTATAGGCCCAAAAATCATAGGTAACCTCCTATAGACCGAGTAGACTTTGCACTTGGATTCCACATGATTGAGTGAATCTTAAAATGCATGTTTCTAACTTATCATGCGACTCTACCGAGTGGAGGCCACGAGGGTGGCTCACTCGGACAAGTAATTCTTTATTTGCATCCATCTTCAAAAATTTTAATTTTTTCGTTTCTAGTCCGATCTTCCCAAAACTTGCACCACAATTCTCCAGCATCATCCCACGCATATTCCAAGCTTCAAATACCCTAAAACCCTCTAACAAGTATGTAAACAACATGATTCCACCAAACCACATAAAAGGTCCCAAAAATGAGAAAATGCTTGAAAATAATACTTAAATGTGATGTAAATATATGAAATAAACATGCTAAATGATACATAATTGTTAGCCAGAAATTAATTTATTATAAGATTAATAAATTAATATAAATAAATTTATTAATATGTTAAAAGATTAATATATTAATAAGAAATTATTTATTTAATTAATTGTTAGCCAGAAATTAATTAGAATTAATTTCGGGGTTAAAAGAATTAATTATAAGGTGCAGGGACTAGTTTGCAATTATCTAATAGTTGAGTGGAAGGCTCTAGAACCCCCTTGGATAAGGGTGGACGAAATCTTTAGGGGAAACCCTAATAATTTCGTCCATAGGGGCTTGGATAAGGCCCTTGGGTTTGCTTAGGCCCTAAGCAAAGGATAACTAGGGTTTCCCCTAAACCCTAGATCCCTCAGCTATATAAGGAGCCTCCTGGTTCATGTTTTGGTCACTCTTTTCTTTTGAAGAAACCCTAAGGGCCAAAATTTTGCATACTCCCTCTTCCCTCTCTCCTCTAATTTCCTTCTTGCTAGTTTGGGTGTGATTCCATTAGAGGCATTACACTTGTGGTACTAAGCTTCCAAGAAGATCAAGATAAAGATCAAGGGAATCATCAATTGTTTACTATAACAATTGAAAGGTATGTAATTACTAAACCCTAGTTTGTAAATTTCGATTATAGCCTCTCTCCTCTAGGGTTCTTGTTTTGCAATTCAAAGTTGTATGTTCAATAGATAAAACATAGATCCAAAGTAGGTTGCATGTGAACTTAGGAATTGTTTTCTAGTTTATTTGTTTTACCTAAAACCCATCATGATCATCATCGGTGATGAAAACGAAGACATAAAGAGCTCGAATAATGGTGATTTTTTAAGGAAACTCAAGAGGGTAAGGGGTTCTGTCAAGATGGCTCTGTTTGGTCGATTTCTATGTCCGATTTGGTCGATTTATATATCCGATTTCACCCGGGTTTTCATTGATTTCACTGTGTGTGTTTTCATTTTTGTAAGAGCATCTCCAACCTAGGGATGTCAAAAAGTCTCATGAGACCCCGATCCTGTGGGGGCCCTGTCCCGTATGGGAGCATTTGTTGAAAAAAAATCGGGGATGGGGACAGGGGCGGGGGCAAGGTTAACTCCCGTTTGAATTTTGGGACGGGGGCAGGGGTTGGTAGCCCCGTCCCGAAACCCCCGTGGGGGCCCCATTAATAAATTATATAAATTAACGTATATTAATTATATAAATATAATAAATAATAAAATGATTTTTACGTACAAAAATACAATAAAAATATGCTTCTAAGTTGTTTGTAACATGTAAAACTATGTTATAAATATATATTTGTAACCCAATAAATAGTTTGTTTAGTCCAAACAATGATTTCTTTTAGCCCAAATAAGATAGCCTAAAATCAACCGGGGGTGGGGGAACAGGGGCGGGGGCGGGGGTCAAAAGGGGAATTCAGGGGCGGGGGTGGGGTGGAAAGGATGGAGATTTCGGTGGCGGGGGCGGGGGCGGGGGAACAAGAAAATTTTAGGGGCGGGGGCGGCGGATGCAATCCCCATCCCATTTTCCTCCGTTGACATCCCTACTCCAACCCACTCCCATTCTCCATTTTTCCCCAATTCTTCTCCAACTCTCTCCCATTTATTCCCCCATTTTGGGGGATATGAATAGTATTACACCAAATATGGTGTTATACTATTCATTTCTCTCAAAACGGGGGTGAACTTTGTGTTATTGGTTTTAATCCCTCTGTTATATATTTTTACATTTCTAGTTCATTTTTACCTACTAATTATAATTTAAATATAATATTTAATACTTATAATATTTTGTTATACATTAAATTATATTAATTAATTATAAATATAAAGTTTGTTTTTTGATCATCAAATTCATATAAAAATTTAAATACATATTGAAATTTTAAAAAACGATAACGTATTTTACAAAAACTTATAATTAAAATATATATTACAAACACGATAACATAGGTTATTAAACTTATAGTTAACCTATATATTATAATAATAATCTAATAAAAACCAACAAATGACAATATTATTATTTATTTATTTAATATTTATTTAAAAGTGTGTATGTGTGATATTTTTATAAATGTATGTATAATATTTAGTTATAAGTTTATTATAAATATAATCGTTTGTATTTAATATTAATGTAATGAAAAAAATATAGATTATTTATTTGTTAAAACTAAATTAGTAGAGGGGTGTGTTTGACAATCCATGAAAGTTGGAATCATGGAATATACTAGGAATATAGTTTTTAGGGGTTAAAATGGGGTAAAAAAATGGAGTATGGTTGGAGATGAAACACTATTTGCCTCATTTTTTACTCCATTTTTTAGGGAAAAAATGGAGGTCGGTTGGAGATGGTCTAAATCGATTTGTATGTGGGTGCTCATCCCAGAACTCGATTTGTATTGCGCTGGCGATTAGAACATGTTTTAGGTCACGTTTTGGAACACACTCCACCATTTCTTTCCATATTTCCATGTTTTGAAACTGGATTCCACCATTTCCAACCAAATCTTTGTATAAATCTGAAAGCATTACAGTCTCAAATTGCTTCAATTTATGCTTAAAGTTGACCGGGTCTTTATTCACCGGAGAGAAGGAGTTGTACACGGTGGTGCAACTATTATCCGCGGAGGAGGAATCTGGCAGAAAGATAAGGAACAGTGGTGTGGTGGCCGATGGTCAAGTTTCATCAAATAATGATGAGGATTCTGCTATAGTTAGGCTAATAATCGACCTGGTTCCTATTTAGGAACATGGTGAAGCTAATGGAAATCGATTAAAGCATTTTTTTCCCAATTTTATGTGTTGAAATTATAAATTGGGTTACATATGAAAGTAGTTGTGTTATTGGATTGCTAGCTGGAGCTATGATTGGAGAGGCCTTTACATTGAAACTAGGTGAATGCTCACGCGTTGCGCAGAAACAACTATATAGTTAAAGTCTTTACAAATATATGTATTTTTAATATAACAATAACGTTGTTGTTAAATTTGATTTAATAATTCGTATACTAAATTTATATAATGTATTGATTATTTTGATTATATATATATATATATATATATATATATATATATATATATATATATATATATATATATATATATATATATAGACACACACACACACATCTATTATAACTGCATAATTTCAATCGTTTGAATAACTTCTATCCACGAGTTATACATGAATAAAATTAAATATAATATATGGTTTAATGTTATTTATAGTTGTTGTTATTGTTAATTAATTTTTTAAAATTTATTTGCCTAATGTTTTAATTTTTATCATTATAATTATTTAAAACATCTAACATTGTTTTCTAATTTTAAAGGTTAAAATATAATTATTTATATAAAGTTACTTTTAACTATTGTTATTGTAAGTAACTTTAAGCTACTTATTTGAAAACCTTTAACGATTATAAAAATATATTTAGGAAATATTTTAATTAAATTGAGATTACAATTTAGTTTTTGCATATATTACTAAAATTTATCACTTTTAACTATTTACAAAATATTATTTGGTTTTTAAGTGTAACTGAAATTTATATTTAAGCTGACATTGTAATGTTATATTTAAAATAACATTTTAAGTATTTTGTGGAAACTGTTCAAAATTTGTAGCTTTAAACTGGTAATGGTTTACATACAACAACATATTAAATCTAATTAATTAAGTATAATATGTTAAAATTTAAAGGCATAACTTTATAAGTAGAACTAATTATATTATTTTAAAATTGAAATTTAATATATTTATGATTGCACTTTAGGTTTGATATTTATTTAACTTTATTAACCAAGTTATAATCATTATTATAAAAACACTACAACTAATCACTTTTAACTATTTACAAAATATTCTTTAGTTTTGTTTAAGTTAAACTATAATTTATATTTAAGTTAATTATGTAATGTTATATTCAAATTAATAATTGAATTATTTTATACAAACTGTTCCAATATTATATCTTTAAAATGATAATGGTTTACATCCAAAAATATATTAAAATTAATAAATTAAGTATGATATGTTAAAAGCTAAAAAAATCACTTAATAAGTAGAAGTAATATATTATTTTAATATTGAAATTTAGTTTATGTATGATTATATTTTAGGTTTGATATTTATTTAACCTTATTAACCAACTTATAATTATTATTAGAAAGAAATTGAAAAGTTATGAGAGTTTCAAATGAATGTGTTTAAAGAAAAAATGAATGAGAGTTTCAAATGAATGTAGTGAAAGAAATAAATGTTTCCTTTATAATATAGTAGAAAGAAATAAATGATTCCTTTATAATACAGTATGATATGATTATGATTGAAAATAAGTGAAGGGAGTTTAAAAAAGGAGGTGTAGAATGAGTTGAGAGCTTGGGTTGTTTGTTCTATAATTAGATTTCATAGCTTTTACTTCTTCGGTAAATACCCTATTGGTTAGTCATTTTCATTGGAATCGTGCTAACTTTAAGCACCTTATAGAAAGAGAGTCTTTCTTTTATTTTTAACTAGATGAGGAGCCCCGCTTTACGAGGATAAATTTAGACAGTTGCGATTCTCTTCGTGCTTGTTATCGATTACATTGTAATTTATAGACAATTTGTTTATGGGTACAGTGAGAAGCCCATGCTTCGTATGGGTCAAAAGTTTCGTTATTTTATAGTGTTCAAAATTACAAATGAAGTCACATATAGAAGTTGGGTGCTGCTTATATCATATTAAAAGTTAATACAATGTACATGTGCCAAAGACATTAATAACACGGCACAATTTTTAATATAATACCAACTTTTTGTGGGACAACAATCCAACAAATTACCAAAACTGTCATTTTGCATAAAGGGTTTGCCACTACTATCAAAATCAACATTTTCTATTTTAAACTTGCTCTATGTAAACACTAAATGCCCTAAGATTCATTCAACAACTTCATGATGCACATTTTTAAATTAAAATACATTAAGAAAAAAAATAAAATATACATAATAATAATAATAATAATAATAATAATAATAATAATAATAATAATAATAAAACTGATTAGCAATAAATGTAGGAATTCAGTACTAAATGTCAATTTTTGCACTGCTGTTGATTTTAGGTTGCAGTTGACTTTTGGATGGCACGCCACCAACAACTTCACATAGGTTTAAATTAAAGTTACCTCTCATGGTTCTTCTCCTAATTCCACCATTATCCTTCCTCATTGTTGCAGCAAATTCCCCATAATCAATTTGTCTATCCTGCAACAATTAATAATAATTTATAATTTAATATAACTACAATAACTAATAATAGAAATAATAATATGATAGTTTAGTAAATCATTATAAAGACTTTAGTAACATTGACGTATTTTATATCTAGATTACTAAACGATCTTAAAACTCAGAATATGACACTAATTTAGAGGAAAAAAGTTAGAACCTTAAAGTAGGATGGTAAAATCAGCAAATCAGTAAAAGTAGGATGCTATAACCAACAAATCAAGGAAAATAAATGAAAGTATGTTTCTATTTCTTGCATTCAGTCCAAACACTATCATATGCACATAGTAACTCAATGACACACAACGAAACACTTTCTTCCATTTTTTACAATCTCACAGTTCATCAAGATAAAAGATTTTAGGAACTCTAAAAAACCACAAACAACAAAACAGACATTTACCATGAACTTTAGCAAAAACATGTCGAAGTATTGAAGTTATGATATGATCAAACCTCTAGTGGCTTCTATTCAATAGGGAGACCTGGGAGAGAACCAACCCGAAACGGTGGGGTTTTAATTAAACTTGCCCTAGAGAGAGAATTGGTTCCTACACATGTTAACACAAAAGCGTTAGCCGACTTGTTTTAGAATTTAGCAAAAAAAGAAAAGATTGGTAATTTATTTATTACATTCCCCCAAGCAAATACGAAATATCAATGATATACTCCACAAAGCTCAACAATGGAGCTACGATATAGCAAAATGCAAGATAAAAAAAAACTAAATTTTGTTCCCATGAACTCAATAAGTTGGCAATCGGCCCAAGTTATTGATAAATCCAAGATAAACAATAAGACAAATTTTTAACCTTGTGATGTATATCCATCACAAAGTTCAAAGATTTAATCGATATACATCTCAAAGTCCAAGCTTTATTATGTATACCTAAAAATATTCAAAGGAAAACATCAATGTAGTGACCTGATAGATGACAACCAATGTCCACGTCAAAATGGAAGACCTGATTTTCAACAGTGGCTCAAGTTTAATCTTGCGTTAATTTGAGTTAATAAACAAAACTTCAAAAACAATATATTAAATAATTGTAAGCTGCTTACGGTTATATAATGAACAAACTGATCGGTTTTCCCTTCACCAACATCTTTAAAGTTACAAACATTGGCCCATAGGAAACCAAATGCTAAGCCACCAAGAATGCTACCTATAAAAAAAGTAAGAAATTGGATCTGAATTTCAAACAATAAGATGACAAAAAAGAAACAAACATAAAGAATAATCAATAACATTGTTGTTGATTCAATTGTCGGCAAGGTTGAGTTTTTCTTTATCAACTCAGGAATGACATTTGCTCCGTACAATATGTAAATACATGAGAGCCTTCACACACTAATTGGGAAATTAATAAAAAAAAACTCGTCCCTACACAAGTCTCATTTAGCTGTAACTTTTAAATACCATTATTATACACCAGTATATCACAAAAAACCTGCATCTAGAACATATATTATTCAGTACAACATCGAATAACTCAAAAACACGTGCTTCATGGATAGAATATAATACTAAACTTACAAACAATAGAATAAACAATATATGCTCAAACCTGAAATCGAAAATCTAATTACTAAAACCAAATAGACCTAAGCTAACATCAATGCCAACAATTGAAATGCAAAACATAATATCATTTTCATAAACAAATCTAATCAAATTCGTTAACTCTAATAATAAATTAAACATTAATAAAGTTAAGAACGGTGGAATTGTAATCGTATTAAAGATAAAGTTAAGAACGATGGAATTGTAATCGTATTAAAGTATCTTTCTTTATCATGAAAGGCAAGGAATGAAACCCAAGACAAAATATCATTTTTCATTACCGAATTGAATCAAATTAGTAAAGTCTAGTAATAAATTAAACATTTATAAAATGAAAACTAAAAATCAAAATAGAGAACTAACCTACAATATTAATCGTCGTGGGGTGATTTTACAGCTAAAGCGTTCCAATAATAGTAGTAATCAGTATGGGTCGATGATGTGAAATTGTAATCATATAGAAGCTGATATTTTTTTTTCTTATCAACAGAAGAAATCATATTGATCTATTGTTGTAACGCCCGTAGAGCCGGGCTAGTCAATTTAGAGACAATCAGCATCAAAAATGACTTTTTGATGGAAGACTATTTAGAAGGATTAATCTTAACTAGGTTGTAGTATATGTTACAAGGATTTCGTACATATAAAGAACGCTGAAATCCGAGTTATAACGAAGAAGTTATGACTTGTCGAAGTTTCGCAATGAAACCGACACGACGCTATGTAATGTAAAAAGTGAATTTACGATAAAATGCTTTTTAGCCTTAGTGATCTAAATGAAAGTCGTAGCATACGTTAAACCGAAAGCGTGCATAAGAAGAACGTCTAAATCTGGCTTCATATGAGGAAGTTATGATTTTTCTAAGTTTCGACTTAGTGGTATACAACCCAAATCTCAAAATTGAGATCGAGTGATATTTTGCCGAAACAATCTAAACAAGAATCGAAGATCTCCTCGATAGTAGTCCAATGGTGAAAAGACAAACGAAGACGGACGTCAGATGAAGAAGTTATGAATTTCTAACGGAGTTTTCCTGTCCCGACTTACTAAAAATAATATAATAAAAATAAAATCAAAATTAGTCGACGAGGTCTAAATAAAAGTTGTAGAGCATAGTCTCACCTACGCGTGAATATAAAAAAGTCAAAAACGGAGCTCGTATGAGGATGATATGAATTTATGAAGTTTTTAAAATAATTAAAATTTATAAATAAAATATAAATTCGGATAATACCCGAATTCGTGACGCGCCGATCCTATCCACCCGGTACGCCCAGCGTACCAGGAGTACGTCCAACGTACGCATGAAAGAGGCATTACGCCCCACGCAGATGGAAGTTACGCCCAACGTAACCCGATGACAAGCAGCTTATAAATAGAAGACGAGGGATGCCGATCTTATTTGCTAATTTTCACTTCTCTCCCCTTTTTCTTTCTTCTTATTGGCAGTTTATACCCCCGAAGCCCCGGTATCAATCCCGACACTCGAAGCAAGTCCCGAAGCCCCAAAGATCCCGACAATTAAAGTTTCCGAGCCGAAACTTTGGCCGTGAGAGGCCCGGTTTTCAAGGAAGCATCCCGGTTTCACCGAAGAATTCTACATTTAGAGCCGTAGTATTATTAAGTGAGTGTGTGGTTAATTTCTTCTAACACCTAAATATGAAGTATTTGCTATGGAATACGTGTTATGTGTTTATATATTGTTTGTTTATTTAAGGTGGACGTGAAATGAATGTTTTATATAGGTTCTAAATGAGTTAACCTATAATTGTATTTTAGATCTACAAATATGTTGGGTAGAACATAGGTAGATGGAATAATTGGTGTGTAATGAAAGATGGTATGAGTGAACCTTGGTGACTATAGAGTTAGCATTTGTTAAGTGAACCTTGGTGACTACAGAGTTAGCGCTTGTTAAGTGAACCTTGGTGACTATGAAGTTAGCACCTGATAGCTATGGATTGAGTACCTGATAGATAAACGTTGGCAGCAATGGACTTTGTGTCAATTCCTTAGGTCAATCCTTAGGAACGAATGAAGGAAGGATAGTCGATTCTTAGGGTAAAACCTTAAGAAATAAAGAAGATAATGAGGATGGGTAATTGGGTTGATTGTTTGATGATTGAATATATATATAAAAAATATATATTATTGTGGGTTGAAAACCCTATATGCTCACCAGACTCTCAAGCCTGACCTACTCAATTTTCTTTGCATTACAGGTAATGGCAAAAGAGTATAAGTTGGTTGACTTGACGAGAGATTTTGGATTGTAGATCAGTAGTTATAAATAACTGTTGTAAGTTCTATTTTATATTATTTATGCTTTTGGTCTGTATCGGAACATGACATCCCGATATTTTGTTATTTAATGAAAATACATTTCTTTAAATAAATGTTTTGATAAATTATTATCATATTTTGTTTTGGGAACAAATTCTGCAACTCTTTTAATCAAAGGAGTACTCTGATTTTATAAAACAAAGCATAAACAAATCGGTCTTTTTCTGGCCGTGAAAATGGGGATGTCACAATTGCTAATTAATCTTTATTAGACATAAATCGATGGTTAGTAACAGGAGGAATCGATTGAAAAAACTATAACGGTGGTTATACCTGGATTAAATAAGTGGTGGAAAAGGAGCCGGGATAATTGGATGAAAGGTTCATGTACACATGTACTGTACAGATGGGAAGCGAGGCAGTGATCGAAAGCATAATATCCCTTTTCAACCCTCGAAGCTCACTTCCATTGTTTCCCCTCCTCTTATGTCGGAGTTGTAACTTACATGCAAACTATGAATCACCACATAAACATCATCAGCAAAGAAATTCGACAGAGCATATTAAAATCGCAATAAAACCCAAATATAAACCATACCTACTTACCTAGATGAAAAACAACAGTGAAACACATGACAAACATGCAATGGAATCAGCCATTCTCTGCTTGTACCCGACCGAGAAATAGAGGATGGTCTCATCCAGGACGCCATGGCGCCGATGCTATCTGGGTTCGTCAAAGCAGATGCGGTGATGCCCTTCTCTTCCTTAAACGGGTTTGGTAGTTACTTTGGGCGAGATGAATGCGATATCCGACGTCGCTGAGACGGAGAAGGGGCAAAGGGCGGCAAACATGAGGAAGAAAGCATTTATAGAAAAAAAACACAAAGGTCGAAGGTGGATGACAGGGCCAGTCCATTCATTTTGAAAGCCCCATGCGAAGAATAAAATATCGGCATATATATATATATATATATATATATATATATATATATATATATATATATATATATATATATATATATATATATATATATATATATATACCATCATCAATTACTTGAAAAAATATGTAGATAGATTCTTAATGTGTTTTGGATTCATAGAAATCAAATAATAAATGGATGATGAATTGCATGAGGAAAAATAATAATTAAATTGATTAAAAGAAACCAAACGTGAATTTATCAAAGTTAGATAGGTGAAACTTGAAACTTATGAAAGATGATTTACTAAATTAAATTTGAATAATTAAATTGATTAAAAGAAACCAAACGTGAATTTATCAAAGTTAGATAGGTGAAACTTGAAACTTATGAAAGATGATTTACTAAATTAAATTTGAAGGGTCAAAGATGTAACTTTAATTAATTTGCTTAAAAAGACATAGAATGGGGATCGAACCCATGTCCCATAGAAAAATAGGCGACATAAATGAGCAATTTAGCCAGTTAAACTAACCAAGGTTTAGTATCTTAGTTGAACAAAATAATATATATACATAAAATGACTAAATAATTTTTATATAAATCAGGGTCTATTTTTTTCCGGGGACCTGTGCGGCTGCGCACCTTGCATACCCTTAGGGCTAACCCTGGTGGATGAACGCGGAGAGTGAGAACTGAAGATCGGGTGCATCATTCAATAACGGTTGACGGATTTTAGGGCTTATTGACTGATGACGACCGACGGAAGTTGAAGCGGACGGTCAATAAGTGGCGGTGAGCGATGGAGTTGGAGACGACGATGCTTGGGAGCGGCAACTTGCACACGACACAGCAGGAAGAGCATCGAACCCCAAATTCAATGGAAGGAATAAAAGAAATTAGGAGGTGATCTGACCTAAAAATTGTTGCAATACACAACGAACAACCCAAATTCAATTTTGATAAGCAAACAACATGAAATTGAATTAAGCCCTAAAAATGATAAATGAAGAATCGCTACTGGTGAAGCGGGTGAAGGGGTACATTACGCAGCAGTAATCGAATCCAAAGAGAAGCTGGAGAAGGAAGCATACATTTGGTTGATAGAGGGTTGAGGAAAAATAAGATGAGACGGTGGGTTCCTGGGACAGTGGAATGATGAAGGATCCAGATGAAGCGGTGAATATACCGGATGAGGCGGTGGCGATAACCATGGTTGAGCAATTAAACCCATGAACAGTACCCTGGTTAGATATTGTTCCTAACAATGGTCCTCCTTTAATATCTACATAAGAATTAATTAAAAACATTAATATAAATACAAAACTAGGAAAAAATAAATCATAAGGGCATGAAAGTCATTTTAAGTGCACATTGACAATTCACTAAAAAGATATGAAATCTGACCATTTATGCACCATCAAACTTTTTTAATCACAATCACATAATTTTAACAACCGTAAAGATTATTTTTGCAACATTGTCTAAATAGAAAACATGATTGATAGATAACTAACTTGAGAGCGAAGGAAAATAACTCCAAGTCTCCATTACAAATAAAAATACAGTAACAACAGAAAAAGATTGCATATAAAAGAAAGTAGTACTCTAATGCAACACAGTCAAATACAACACTTTCATAAAATGTTGCATTGACAACAAAACTTGTAATGCTCACGACCGGTGCTAAGGAATTACGTACCTGTGTAAAAGGATGTAATACTGCTCCCTTTTTATTATGCAGAATTAAAAAAACAATTTAATAAAAAGTTATATTAGCAAATTCGGATCCACACAAGCTAAAAGTTACAAACTTAATAGTATAAAACAATATCTTCAAGCATTTTTTTTGAAGGGAAAAACATAAATTGTCCTATCATAGCTTATAATTTCTGTTTGTTAAAAAATGATTTTGATACTTCAAATTGTGAAGCATTATTTGTTTCGTTTTTTATCTCCAATATCATTGGCATTTTTTGTTTCTATTTTAAGTTGATGATATATGTTATTAAACAATACTTGAATGTATAACAATAAAAGGTGAAATACGTTTTTGTTTCTGACTTTCTTCTTATTTGTTGATTGAAATCAACAGGACCCACAATAATCAGAAAATATAAAAATTGGCTAATATCAGGAATCAACCCTACCTCACACGTTATTGAAAATACAATAGAACTAACTGATATATATATATATATATATATATATATATATATATATATATATATATATATATATATATATATATATATATATATATTGATGAACTTAGGCAGAGAAAATATTATGAAAAGATATGAAAAACTACCAGGAAAAAAAAAAAAAAAAAAAACAACCCACACACACATTATATTAATTTATTACAAAGAAAAAACCACTTTGTGTAGACAGGGATAATACACAGTCAACAAAAGAACAATTCTATGGATAAATCTTGTGGTTGCCACCTTTGACCTTCACTTGTTTTTCTTTTCAAGCTTTTGATACGTGATAGCCATTGGAGGCTAAGACCAAAGCTTTTATGGATCAAAATTTAGGCCCAAATTAATATATACTCACAACAGTTGGACCAAAATTAATATATGCTCTGGCAGGCCTAGCACAAAAAGATTTTGGCCCAAAGTGAAAACATAAATAGGAACCTTAAAGAAACATTTTAGCTTATAGAAAAAGTACTCAAATTGTTTATATGTCATTGGTGAAGTAGAGAACTAGATGGAAACATAACTAACATGTAATGGTGAACAAAAATCTCAATAATACGATGTTCTTAGCTAATATTTTACCTAATTGAAACCAGGATGGAGGACATGGTTTTATTTTAAAAAATTCCTATTCTAATAAAAGAATAATTGTATTATCCTTTTGATATGTATCATCTTATTAAACTTCTTAATTAATGCATATTATATTTTTTTTTACCATGTGTCACTCTATTATATCTCCTAATTAATAATTATCACTTGTCAACATATTGATTATTCATTTTAAATTTTAAATTTCTCACTCTATCTACAATAAATTAATAGCATTAAAATAAAAAGTAAAATAAAATTAATACAAATTATAAAGTGATATAATTTCACATATTTATTCAAATCAATGATTATAATTTTATATATAATTAAAAAATATCTTAATTAATAATTTATTTAAACTAATTGAATAACTTTGAATTTTTAGTATAAAAGTTTAATAATTTTGTAACCGTGGTTTCCACGGGTTATAAACTAGTAAGTAATACATAGTCATCCATACCCATTGATCTCTCTATCTATGGGGGTGGAATTGTTCGATTCATACTTCATAGCATGATTTTATTTGTCAATTTTAGCTAACTTGGTTTCTTTTGTCCTCAAAGTCTTATGTCTACAACAAAAGCTGATTCCGTTTTTTTTTACCGTGTCATCCCATATCTACCTATACCTTGACTTAAAAAAAATAACTTTTTTAAATGAGAAACATCATGTGAAATTGGCGAAATCTTTCAAATTAACATTTAAAATGGCATATTATGTTATACTACTTGGCGTAGGACTACCATAGAGTCTCATTTGAAAATGATTTCTCATTCAAAATTTTTATTGATCCCTATGATCGAAGTTATATACTTTATAACATAGGACTTATCCACACAAGTAACGGAGAATATACAAAAGTTTTGGAATATTATTTTCTTTCATTCTTCTATTCAATAAATATCTTTTCCTGTAAATCAATAGACTAACAATGTAGGCACCCATATGGCCTATTCTCTTGTTTGTTAAGTGAAGCCCATCCACCATCTATGTTAAGGAAAGGCGATCCATCCACCAGCTCCAAAGGTGATTAATTTATTCCTTCATTCTTAGGAAGCGGACTTTCTTACCACTAAGTCGGGTGGTGGCAAACAAAGATAGGGGAAGGAAAGGCACTCAACTGTTCTATTCATACTTTTTTCGGCTATCTCTTCTAATAAAAGTTGTATAAATTTGTTCAGGTGTCATTTTCTCATAATTTTCATTTTTTTCTCATGCTTTTGAAAAAATGATACTTCTAATTTTTTTTGGGTTTTTATTTTTAAATTTAAAAAACAAATATAATTATTAGGAGGCATGCAATCCGGATTTTTTTTTTGTTATTTTACTTTTAGATACGTGCAAGTATGTCATCATGATGATCTATTAGTTAGCAAACTATTTAATGATCCCTAACCAATTTTCAATTTAAAGTTTGCCTTCTTCTTTGAATCCCCTATATATCGGAAACCAAATTGAATCTAAAACGTTTTTTCTCAAAAACATATTGTAACAAACCAAATTTCCTTCCCGTCAATGAGGTTAATGTTACTTTAAGTCTCTTTATTAAATTAACTTTTTCTTTAATTTAAAGTTAGTTTGTGGGGTCAAAATGTAATACAATGAACCTTGGTCATACACATGTGCCTATGATTCATTTTATGATACATCAGAGGATTAACTGAAAAGTTATGAAGTATTTAAGCTTGCCTAACCCTGAGATATGCGTTTGTAACCCTATTTGTAACCAACAAACCTTAGAATGTGTGCATGTGAGAGAGAGCTTCATTATTTGAAGATTGGTGGTGATCAAGTGGGTGTTAGGGTGGATTTTTGGAAGTTTGTGGTGACATATTTGTGGCATTCTTTTTCACCTTCTGGTTCCTTGTGATTGCTTAAGTTCTAAAAGGTAAGATATTCGTCCTTAACTATTCTCTATTTCTTCTTATACCGTATATACTCAAGAGTAGTCATGGATCGTGCAATATCCATGGTATGGAGTGTTGGTTTGGCCCTTAAGTTGTTCCATCCTGGTGAACACTTAGTAATGGTCTTGGAGGGTTGTAATCATCCCAAAAGAGGTCTTGATCGAACTTGGATTGGACATATGAGCGCAAATGGTCGAAAAACAATTTTGTAACTGTCGCTATAACGCGACATGTCAAAGGGTATTTATTGTTTACCAGAAACGTGACCTTTGACTAGGTGTGACATGTCCTTTTATATACACGACACGCCTATTGAACAATGCAGCCCCAATTTGTTGTTTTGTGTCGTTTTTCTTATTAGGATGTTATGTTCTATTTACTGTGCTTGATTCAGTTGTTGGGTCGTTGATTTTCCTTTGTTCACTTCTTACTACACTTGGATTAGAGGTAAGTCAATCCTTGTTTCAAAATCTAACACATTGTTGGGAATTTTCATATCTTAAGAACAAATTGATTGATCCAAATTTGATGTGTTGTGATGTGTGTCCATGTTTGTATATGTTATATGTGTTGGAAGTGTTGATACTCGAATGTGAAAGAATTATTTAGGATGTATTGCATGCTAAATAATTTATATGATGATTAAGTATGAATTGTGTTGATAGGTTCTTCCTAGTGTAAAAGACTATGGATTGGTTGTGATATCTGGTGATTATACATGTAACACTTTTGAAAGTTGATTTTTCTATGGTTGTTATATTCTTTTTCTTCTTTGTAACAACCCAAAAATATGGACCAAAAATTTCATTTTTGATATAATGATTCAGAAAACAATTTTTAAGAAAACATCATCAAGTTATTTCATATCATAAAAACCATAGATCATATGTCTCAAAAGCATGTCATAAAATAATAATGTCAGAGTACAAATCCCAAGAATCTCATATGCATAAAATCGTGTGTGCAATGCGTTGCTACCGTGCCGGCTCCTTTCCCTTCGCGGAAGAAGTACCTGAAACCAAAACTGAAATTCATAATCACAAAGTTCAGTGAGTTCCCCAATCATACCACATACCATACAACATATATATTATCTAACATATCCAGGTATTGGACTACCCCTTCGGTCTCTTTCAACCGGTAACTAATTTATCTCCAACTATTAAAATATTTATAACCCCTTCATATATATATATATATATATATATATATATATATATATATATATATATATATATATATATATATATATTAAAATTTACTATAAATATTATTATATTTGCTACGGTTTGCATTAAAATTTACTATGATTTGTAATATATTTGTTGTATGATATTTAATAAAATTAACTAAATATTAGAAAAATAAAATGTATTCAAAACATTAATATAATTGAATGGATAGTATTATATTATTAAATATAAAGGGGTTAAATTTTCAAACCAACATTGTCAATAAAAAAAACCAACTAAGCTATACATTCCAATGAGATTGAATGCTTATTAAAAAAGTAAATGGTAATAAGTCATAAAAAATATATACACCGAAGATATTCTTATATTGTTGAACCAATTCCAATTTCAAGTTAACTAACCAATAGGTTAAATTTAACAAATCATAAGTTAGATAGAACTGAAATGGTGAGTAATATTGAGTTGATATGTCAAATAGAGTTTGTTATATTCAACTACTAATCAATTTTTTTTATATACCTCCAAAGAGGTTTGGAAAATTTACAAAAAAAAATAAATAAATAAATAAATAAATAAATCTAATATTCATCATAAGATTGACCTAATTTAAATTGCTTAAGTCAAGAGCTCTATAAAGAAAAAAAGCATTTGGAAATTTAGGTGATATTTGCCTTTTAAGAAATAAAAATTCTACAATTTATGGATCAATTTCAAATGTTTGAAAGTAAAGATGTGGACCAAACATCTACAGTCTATAAAAAAAAAGTTTGTTTGTTTTTAATGTCTGTAGATTGCTAAAGTAAACTGATTTTGTTAAACTTGAAATATAATTCATACAACCATATTAATAATTTTTTTTTAAAACTTATTCATTTCATATTTTACATTAAGGTATTTTGAAAATAAGGTAGGAAATTAAATTCTAATACATGTTTGAAAAGTTAAATACATATATAATTCATTACAATTTACCAACACGCGATATTTACATTCAAATTTTCTAAAAAGATATTTATTTTTCAAAAACGAAATGACAATGTGTAATTAAATTAAATACAAACTTTCATTTGTTTCTAAAAACTAACTTGAAACATTTTAGGGGTAAGCAAAAACCAAACCGCAAACCAAAAAAACCGAAAAATCCGCATAAATCGAAACCGAAATGATAACCCGATGGTGCAGTTGTTAGTTTTGCAAAAACCGAAAATACTCGGTGCGGTGCGGTTTCTAGTCTCGCAAAAACTAACTTGAAACATTTTAGGGTGAGCAAAAACCAAACCGCAAACCAAAAAAACCGAAAAACCCGCATAAATCGAAACCGAAAAACCGAAACCGAAATGATAACCGATGGTGCAGTTGTTAGTTTTGCAAAAACCGAAAATACTCGGTGCGGTGCGGTTTCTAGTCTCGCAAAAACTAACTTGAAACATTTTAGGGTGAGCAAAAACCAAACCGCAAACCAAAAAAACCGAAAAACCCGCATAAATCGAAACCGAAAAACCAAAACCGAAATGATAACCGATGGTGCAGTTGTTAGTTTTGCAAAAACCGAAAATACTCGGTGCGGTGCGGTTTCTAGTCTCGCAAAAACCGCAAAAAACCGAACCGCACCGAATATATATATATATATATATATATATATATATATATATATATATATATATATATATATATATATATATATATATATATATTAAGTGTTGATATTTATAACAACCAAGAACTTATGACAATTAAAATTTCTATAAATGTAAATATCTATCTTATCTATCAGATGACTTTATATTTTGAAGCATATATTCAGTGGTATGTACAATAACAAATAATGTTTATGCCATTTTTTTAATATTTAAATATGAATAGTAATAGTGATATATTATCATTTTTAAAAATACATTAATTGATATTATCCTATGTACTTGTGAAACAAATATTATATTAAATTCGTATTATATTGAAGCATTAGAAACATGTTGAATGAGTGGTTATGTAATTTGATTTCGAACCAAGAGGTGGTGGTATCGGTTTATATCCAATAAAAGATTAGCACTCATCGCTGAGTTACTTGAGTTTTAGTAAAAAGACAAAACTAAAAAAAAACTAAAAAAAACCGCAAAAAAAAAATCGAACCACAGAAAACCGCAATAAAAAACCGCAAAAACCGAACCGCATAAAACCGAACGGTGCGATTTCTAAATTTTAGAAAACCGAAGTTGTGCTTTCGGTTCGATTTTACCCAAAAACCGCACTATGCTCACCCCAAAATCATTTAGCAAAACTACACATATAATACTTTAAAAAAACAATGACATGTAATTATTATTATTATTATGTATAATAAAAGCAATTGGTTTATGAATAGCATGGTTTTGGGTTTTACAACTTGGTATAATATTTTTTTTGTTTTTGGGTTTGGTTTTTTAGAAAATAAATTATAAAAGTTGTCTCTGTAATTTATAAAAAGGTCTTATACATATATATATATATATATATATATATATATATATATATATATATATATATATATATATATATATAACTACAATAAAGTCCCTACATATTGACCTCATAATCGATTTAGTTCTTATATATATATTTTTATTCAATTAAGTCTCAAATACCGGTAATCGTATTCAATTTAACCTTTTGACCCGGTCAACAGGTCATCCAACTTTCAAAATTTATATTTTTTGCCCAAATTTCAAAATTTATTACAAATTTGGTCCAAATTTTACACTTTTGGCCCAGATTTTATTTTATTTTTTACAAATTTGATCTAAAATTTACCCTTTTTGCCCAAAGTTTAGAACTTTATTATGAATTCATCCTAAATTTAGTTTTTTTACAACTTTTTTTTTCTTAAAATTTTGTTTCTAATATGTTTTTTCTTTTTAAACTCATATTTATACAAAAAAAACATATTTTCACATAAAAATCTTATTTTTTCTATATAAAAACCTTTTTTTTAAAGTTTTTTGTATATAAAATATCTAGTTATAAAAATAGGTTTGGATTATTTGTGTGATATCTCTTAAAAAATCAATTAAGAAATTAAAAGTAAGCCTAAATTATAAAAACAAGTTTGATTATTTGTTCTTTAATCACATTTATATGAAAGTTTAAACTAGTTACATTATATATGAAAGTTTAAAATATATATAATATAATAATATTATATTTTATTCGTAAGAATTTTTTAAAGAAAAAAGTTAAAATCATAACTTTGATATATTTTTTATAACTTTTTAATAAATATATTATCTAAATAAAACATATCCATTAATAACACGTGCCCGATCTAGGTTGTGATTTTTTATTGCCAATCAACCTCTTCTTACTTGGATTATTTATAATCTTGTATTTCCTATATTTTTTAATGTTTGTTATACGGAATAGCAGTTGCAATTTATTATCGATAAACATGTTTTTAGGGGAGTGAGAAATTAGAAAAAATACAATAGCAACATAAAAATATAAAATATTATAACTATCAATAACACAATAGAATACTTCAACTAAAGTTCTATTGAATTTACACATGAGTTTGGTAAAAAAAATTACTCAAACACCTGAAACATGCTTGAGTTGAGCTTCATAAGAAAAGTATCACAACCTACACAAAAACATGATGTCAAATTTTTTTAATAAAATGGTTTTTCTTTCTATGAACTACAATTAAGAACTGATATTATTTTTCTTATAAATGTGATTAAAGAACAAATAAATAATATTAAAATGAGTGTAACTAGTTTTTGATAAACTATAACTTTATAGTATAATTTAGGGTTACTTTTAATTTCTTAATTGATTTTTTAAGAGAAATTACACAAATAATCCAAACCTATTTTTTTAAGTAGAAATTTCATATACAATAACTTTTAAAAAAAAGTTTTTATATATAGAAAAAATAAGATTTTTATGTGAAAATATGTTTTTTTTTGTATAAATATGGGTTTATAAAGAAAAAACATATTAGAAACAAATTTTTGAGAAAAAAAAGTTGTAAAAAAACTAAAGTTAGGATGAAATCATAATAAAATTCTAAAATTTGGGTAAAAATGGTAAATTTTGGAGCAAATTTGTAAAAAAAATTATAATCTGGGCCAAAAGTGTAAATTTTGGATCAAATTTGTAATAAATTTTGAAATCTAGGCCAAAAATGTAATTTTTGAAAGTTGTATGACCTGTTGACCGGATCAAAGGGTTAAATTGAATACGATTATCGGTATTTGAGACTTAATTGAATAAAAAATATATATAAAGACTAAATCGATTATGAGATCAATATGTAGGGAATTTATTGGAATTTTCCATTTTATATATATATATATATATATATATATATATATATATATATATATATATGTGTGTGTGTGTGTGTGTGTGTGTGTTTAAATAGTATACTCTTTGGTTTTAAAGTTTGGTAACAAAAATTTTGTATATTGGTAAGTTTGAACACTTTGTAGAAAATAAATAGGAATAAGACTAATTAAGGTAATTAACTTTTCGCTTTGTTCACATGTAGGTAACTAACTTTTTTTTGTATATATCAAGGTAACAAACTTTTTAAAACTGTTTACATATGATCATTATGACCTGCTGTAGCAGGTTACCTCTGGCTACAGTAGGTCATAATGGTTACATGTGAACACTTTCAACAAGTTCGTTACCTAGATGTGTACAAAAGAAAAATAGTTACCTAAATATGAACAAAGTAAAAGTAAGAGTAAATTACACGAATGATCCCTGTGGTTTGGGGGAATTTATGCGTTTGGTCCCTAACTTATTTTTTTTTAATTCGGATGGTCCCTACTGTTTTGTTTTGTTGCGTTTGGTCCATGTCTTACCTAAAAAGACTAGTGTGTCCTTATTAATTTAATTTTTTTAAATTAATTTTCTTATTTATGTATTTTTTATATGTTTAAAAAACCTAATAGACCTCAGATATCTGTATCTCCTCACCATCCTATCTTTCATCATCCTAAACTTTTATTTCTTTTCCATATTTAATGACAATGAAGTCTTCACCAACTATTCTTTTTCGGTCCTTCATCTTCAGCGAACCAACACCACAACCCAATAAAGTGAAGAGACTGTGGGTTATGGTGTTTGTTCGCTAGAGTTGAAGGGATAAAAAAAGGATGGTGAAGACTTCCATGTCACTAAAGATTGAAAGAAAATAGAGGTTGAAGAGGGTGTGAGATGGGATTGTGACCGGTGGGACCCAAATTAAATTTCTCAAATGTGGTTTCAGATTTACGGTGAGGAGATACAGATATGTTGGGTCTATTAATTTTTTTTAAA
Source organism: Lactuca saligna (assembly GCF_052625555.1). Classification (NCBI taxonomy): domain Eukaryota; kingdom Viridiplantae; phylum Streptophyta; class Magnoliopsida; order Asterales; family Asteraceae; genus Lactuca; species Lactuca saligna. Next base: position 38,330,102 of record NC_136417.1, on the reverse strand, counting down.
CATATAAAAAACATAAATAAGAAAATTAATTAAAAAAATAAATTAATAAGGGCATAATACTCTTTTAAGGTTAGATAGGGACTAAAAACGCAACAAAAATAAACAATAGAGACCATCCGAGTTAAAAAGAATAAGTTAGGGATCAAATGCACAAATTCCCCTATACCATAGGGACCATTCATGTAATTTACTATTACTTTTGGTTTTGTTAATATTTAGGTAACTATTTTTTTTGTACACATCTAGGTAACGAACTTGATGAAACTGTTCACATATAACCATTATGACCTGTTGTAGCTGGATGTAACCTGCTACAACAGGTCATAATGGTCATATGTGAACAGTTTCAAAAAGTTTGTTACCTGGATGTGTACAAAAAAAAAGATAGTTACCTATATGTGAAAAACCCAAAAAATTAATTACCTTAACAAGTCCTATTCCCAAAATAAATTATAAAACTGTCGTTATATAAATACTTTGTAGAAAATAAATTATAAAAGTGTCCTTATAATTTATAAAAAATGTCTCTATGCAGATTTTTTTTATAGCAAATGGTCCATGTGCTTAAAAAAATTAAGAAAATAAAAATAAAAAGATGATCCCTACCTTATAGAAAATTTACAGAACCGTTAAACAACGGACTTTTGAACTTATGAGTTTGATAAATGGAATTGGAAATTACTGGAGCATCCCTCGTGGAGAAGGGATGAGACAATTTCTTTTTGAAAATAAACCAAACACTTGAAACAAAAATAATAATAAAAAATTAAGCCGAAAGAAAATCATAATCTTGTCAAAGTTACTTTCCTTATTGAAGTGACGTGTGTTCAAGCTCTCTAGATCCCAGATATTATTATTGTAAAGCTATTTCCTCTTAAAAATTCAAAAGTAAGGATTTTTTATTTTAGGTTAGAAAAGGGTAGAAGATTTTAAAAGACTTTATCCCATATATGGTTCAAAAAGAGGAAATACATATCATTTTAGGTTTACGCTCTTCTAAAAAACAAATGGTTTACATGTGAAAACGTATGCACACTGTTTGCACGACACGGTCGAAAGAGATCTAAGACTTTCTTTTTTGGCGAAAAACAAATAACACCTTACTAAAAACTTGCTCTTGCGGCCACACTATATCACATTTGGAGGAAAAGAAATTGAAGGCTTTTAAAGAAATGAAATAATAATTAAAGTAAGGTGGTTTGAATTTTTTTTCTCGAGATATTAGAGTTAAATTAAATTTGTATATATATATATATATATATATATATATATATATATATATATATATATATATATATATATATATATATATATATATATATATATATATATATATATATAAAGTCCTTACATATTGACCTCATAATCGATTTAGTCCTTATATTATTTTTATTTAATTAAATCTCAAATACCGGTAATCGTATTCAATTTAACTCTTTGACCCGGTCAACAGATCATCCAATTTTCAAAAATTACATTTTTCGCCCATATTTCAAAATTATTACAAATTTGGTTCAAAATTTACACTTTTAGCCCAGATTTTAAATTTTTTTTACAAATTTGGTCCACAATTTACTATTTTTGCCCAAATTTTAGAACTTTATTATGAATTCATCCTAAATTTAGTTTTTTTACAACTTTTTTTTTCTTAAAATTTTGTTTCTAATATGTTTTTTCTTTTTAAACTTATATTTATACAATTTTCACATAAAACTCTTATTTTTTCTATATAAAAACCTTTTTTTAAATAGTTTTTTTGTATATAAAATATCTAGTTATAAAAATAGGTTTGGATTATTTGTGTGATATCTCTTAAAAAATCAATTAAGAAAATTAAAAGTAAGTCTAAATTATAAAAAGAAGTTTTGATTATTTGTTCTTTAATCACATTTATATAAAAGTTTAAACTAATTACATTATATATGAAAGTTTAAAAAATATATATAATATAATAATATTATATTTTATTCGTAAGAATTTTTTAAAGAAAAAAGTTAAAATCATAACTTTGATATATTTTTTATAACTTTTTAATAAATATATTATCTAAATAAAACATATACATTCATGACACGTGTCCGATCTAGGTTGTGACTTTTTATTGTCAATCAACTTCTTCTTACTTGGATTATTTATAATCTTGTATTTCCTATATTTTTATTGTCTGTTATACGGAATACTGGTTGCAATTTATTATCGATAAACATATTTTTAGGGGAGTGAGAAATGAGCAAGAATACAATAGCAACATAAATATATAATATATTATAACTATCAATAACACAATAGAATACTTCAACTAAAGTTCTATTGAATTTACACATGAGTTTGGTTAAAAAAAATTACTCAAACACCTGAAACATGTTTGAGTTGAGCTTTACAAGGAAAGTATCACAATCTACTTAAAAACATGATGTCAAAATAAAACACACAAATAATCCAACCCTATTTTTTAAGTAGAAATTTCATATACAAAAACTTTAAAAAAAAAGTTTTTATATAGAAAAAATAAGTTTTTTTATGTGAAAATATGTTTTTTTTTTTTGTATAAATATGAGTTTATAAAGAAAAAACATATTAGAAACAAATTTTTGAGAAAAAAAGTTGTAAAAAAACTAAGTTAGGATGAATTCATAATAAAATTCTAAAATTTGGGTAAAAAGGGTAAAGTTTGGAGCAAATTTGTAAAAAAAATTATAATCTGGGCCAAAAGTGTAAAATTTAGACCAAATTTGTAAAAAATTTTGAAATCTAGGCCAAAAATGTAATTTTTGAAAGTTGGATGACCTGTTGACCGGGTCAAAGGATTATGTTGAATACGATTACCGGTATTTGGGATTTAATTGAATAAAAAATATATATAAGGATTAAATCGATTATAAGACTAATATGTAGGGATTTTATTGTAGTTTTCCTTTTATATATATATATATATATATATATATATATATATATATATATATATATATATATATATATATATATATATATATGGCTTGATAAGGCTATAAGGAGTGTAGGTCCCTCCACGCATGAAATGCTTACATGGAGGGTCTTTCTCTCTCTCTCTCTCTCTCTCTCTCTCTCTCTCTTTCTCTCTCTCTCTCTCTCTATATATATATATATATATATATATATATATATATATATATATATATATATATATATATATGAGGCTTGATAAGGCTATAAGGAGTGGAGGTCCCTCCACGCATGAAATGCTTACATGGAGGGTCTCTCTACACGTGAACACCGCCCCTAGATTCAGTGGGTTGGCCGTGGCGTGGCTCCCACGATGGACGAAGATGCGAACATTCATTGGCCCATTAATTTTTGACCGTTGGGGTTATTAAATAAAAAAAAAAAAACTTTTTTCCTTTAGTTTACTTTCTCTATCTATATATACATCCACTTATACACAAGTTTTTTAAAACAATCATACAAGTTCTCTCAAATCAAACATACAAATTCAACAAAAAAATGGATAACCGTTCTGATGACGATTTGGTTTTGAACACACTATTGTCTGCGCTACAAGACGTGATTCGTCAGAGAGGCGAAACTTCACACCGCGAGAGGAAACATAGAAAATATATCAATCGGGATCGAGAGGCGGCACATGAACTTTTGGTACGTAATTATTTTGCGCCTGATAATCTTTATGACCTTTCGAAATTCGAAGACCCTTTTCGTATTAATAGAAATTTATTTTTACGTATAGCTTCAGATTTGGAATGTAATTATGAGTTTTTCCAATTACGATGGGATGCTAGAGGTAAACATTGTTTTACCACAATACAAAAATGTACGGCCGCTCTTAGACAATTGGGATATGATATAACCGCAGACGCATCAGATGAGTATCTGAAAATGTCTGAGAGGACCGGTCGAGATTGTATATATATTTTCTGTGAGTATGTTATAGAGCTTTACCGTGACATATACCTGCGGTATCCGACTAAAAGTGATGTCGAACAATTGTATGTCGCACATGAAGCTAAACATGGTTTTCCAGGGATACTTGGTAGTATTGATTGTACACATTGGGAGTGGGCAAATTATCCCAATGCGTGACGTGGTCAATTCACACGAGGAGATCATGGGGTTCCGACTGTTATACTGGAGGCGGTTGTTTCAAACGACCTATAGTTTTGGCATGCATTCTTTGGTATGGCGGGGTCAAACAATGACCTGAATGTGCTTCACGTGTCTCTGTTATTTAACGATATTTTGTAGGGTAAAGCATCAGATATGTCATATGTTGTGAATGGAAAAGAATACAAGTATGGATATTACCTAAGTGATGGGATATATCCAGAGTATGCTACATTTGTTAAGTCTTTTTCGTTTCCAGCCGATGAGAAACAAAAATTGTTCAAGTTAGCATAGGAATATGCACGGAAGGACGTTGAAAGAGCGTTTGGAGTCCTAAAACAAAGGTAGCACATAATCAAGCATTCAACACGAACATAGGATAGGGCAAAACTAACGACGATGTTGACTTCCTGTGTGATTTTACATAATATGATAATAGAAGAAGAGAGCAGAGCTATTTGTTCATATACCGGGAACGATGCACTTAACCCACCTGCAGTAATACAGGTTGGCAGCCCGACGTACTTCTCTAGGGTTTTGAAAATACAAAATCGTGAAACACATCACAATCTACGATACGATTTGACCGAACACATATGGGGGAAACAACTCCAAGGGGGAAATGACGATGAAGACGAAGAGGATGAGAGCGATGAGAGCGATGATTACGACGAGAATGTAGTAGTTGATTTGTTAGGTTTTATGTGTGTTTTAGTAATTTTAGGTTTTAAATTTCTATGTTTTTAATTAATGAAAAGTTTTTTTTTTTTTTTTTCAAAAAATTTATTTATGTTATAAATTATCTTTTTTTATTTCATATAGTGTTACAAAAAATAAATAAAATTACCTATTTTATAAATTATGTTATTTATTTAATAAAATGTTAAAAAAATAAAAAAATAATATAAAAGTGAATGTTGTTAGTGGTGACCATTTCGATAGTGGAGTGAGTTGATGGTGAATGTGACGTAGCGCAGATGTGGTACCATTTTTCCGGTGAGTTGGTGTTGACCACTCCATAAAGCCTAATGAAATAAAAAGGAAGCAGAGAATCTCCATTGAAAAAAAAATAGTTTAAGTTTTTGATGAATAATAAAAAATTAAATAATTTTGTGAGGCAGGTCCTTTTGCTTATCTTTATGTAATCAATATATCTAAAATTTAGATTCTCCGTTAAATTACTTTGTATTATTATGAATAATGATTATTATGCGGGACATGATTTTTATATATGTTCCAAATTAGATTTTATGTTGATTATAAGCTGTAAAAAAGGAGAAGAAAAAAAAGCACAAAACATGGATAGGGTTTTTGAGATGATAATTGTGTGTCTAGTCATAGATTGTTTAAAATTCTTCCTACCATACAACTATCGTCCATCGATGATAGACTTAAAAAAATTTATATAAAAATAATTAATTTATGATTTATAATTCAACTGTGTATTACATGTCTTATAACATAATATTTTAATATACGTTCTCATTACATTTAATATAAAAGACACTCTGAATTTTAGTTATGTAAATAATTGAAATTAATTTGCTTCTATCCCAAAATTCAAATATTTTCAATTTTTTTTAGTGGAATTAATTGTTAAAAGTTAGTATCATAAAGATATCTATATGCACTCTACCTAGTGAGGTAGAGTGGGTTAGTTTAACTTTTGTATTTTTAAATAAAATTGGCTAAAAAATATCTTATTCTTCCATCTATTTGATTTTTAAGGTTTTTTATTTGTTGAATTTGTATTTTTTTTAAATAAATTATAAATAATTTATTATAGATTTGGACACTCCATTTTACCATTTAGACATCCTATATACTTTTTAAAATATTTTTATTGGTTAAAATTATATTATTTTTTAAAAAAGATGATTAAAAATAATTACCTATTGATTGATTTTTGATAAAGATATCTATAGGGTGTCTAAAAGATATCTTAATAGCAGCTCTTTTTTCTAAAAATGTTTATAGGATATCTAAGGGGTGTCAAATTTAAAGACCCTTCTAAATTGGTTTTCAAAATCGGTTTTAAAACACTACGTGCCAACGAATCTATGCAAAATACGAATCGGCTGGAACACGTGAATCATCTATTTATTATTATTTATTTGATTTATTGTGATTATTTGCACCAATCCCTACTGAATATAAAAATGATATTTCTATAATTTTAAAATGATATTTTTATAATTTTGCAGCAATGCCCATGTGTTGAAATTCAACGTTGGCTTCTGAAGCTCATTCATAAATTCCCATTTTTGGATCTAAATTCAAACCCCAATCCCCTTCTTGCCTCACAACTTAGATTTTTTGGAAAAATGTTTACAAAAATATTTATTTTTGTTTTAATTTTTGTTTTATCTCAAGAACAATCCCATGGCGCATTACATGGAACTACAAAAAAGATGGTTGATCAAGCCAACAAAAATGGCCCTTATTTAGGCTTGGTGATCCCTAACATGTTTGAAATGAATCCTCTACTCGATAACCCCCATTACAAATCCTCCAAGCTCGTTATAGATTATGCAGGTATACACGTGTTACAAAATAATTTGTTGTTCCATAAACCTAAAACATTTTTCAATGAGCTTATTTTGATTGGTTTGAAGGAAGGAGGTTTCGGTTTGGAAAGATTTACAAGAAACCAGTGATTCTAGTCATGAGTGGAATGGGATTGGTATGCTTTTTCATGTTCCTTTGCGGATTTTTTTATTTGATTTTACAACCTACCGAACATTGTTGTTTAAGGTAAATGCTGCGGTTGCAACACAACTTCTGTTGACCTTGTTTGAAATAGAAGGTGTTGTACATTATGGAATAGCAGGGAATGCAAACCCAAATTTGCATATTGGAGATGTGACAATTGCCGAGAATTGGTCACATTCTGCTCTTTGGAATTGGCAGGTACGTCTGTTCTTTAGTGTCACTTCGATCATGACATGCATTGATGACTTGTACAGTACATATTATCAATGCATGAATGTCAGTATTTTTTCGTATGCGATTTTTAGGACCCTTTAGGTCATGCTAGAAAGCGACTTCTAAATTAGAGTCGCTTTTAACCGTATAGCGATGCATTCTGGATTTATTGACCCTTTTGGCTATGGTACAAGTATATTAAGGGGAATGAGATTGGTTAAGAAATGAAGTATGAGATATATTCCAATGGTACAAGTCTTTAATGCATGAAATGTTGGCAGAGATATGGAGATGGGCCTGAAAATGCGTTGCCATTTGAAGGGGAAGATGGATTTACAAGGGAAATTGGGTACTTAAAGTTTGGAAGTTATTCAACAAATGGTGAAGATAACTTGTTAAACAATGTGTGGTATCAAGCAGAAGAAGTTTATCCAGTTGATGGTACTCCTGAGAAAACTCAACAAGCATTTTGGATCCCTGTTGACTCCGATTACCTTTCTCTATCCAAAATCCTTGAGGTTCTTTTTCTTTTCTCTTTCAATGATTATTCTGAATAATTGCGATATAAAAAGATTGTTTACTTGTTAAAATATTAAATTATGTTGAAACAAACAATTTGAATTAACATATTTGTCGTTTTATTAAAAAAATAATAAGTAAATGTAAATGTGTTGCGGCATCTTAGGTTTACACGTAAAGATAATATTACGACCATTAAAATATAAGCATGTGTTAGAAATGATCAAATAAATTAATATTTGCATCTTATTCATCCATGATCCACCGAATCCACCTACTTGTTCTATATTGTATTACAATAGTTCATTTATTTACTATAGAAATAGAATTAATTATCTATGATCTTTAATAATATATATAACTACACGTAGAAAACGCTATCATACAATAATAGAGTTTGAAACTTATTATTATCTTTTTTGATATTTAAAATTATTGGTGAACATGACTTATTTTGTTAATATTTATTAATAATTTAATATTTTTCAACAATTTATTTTATCTATTGTGGTATTACTTTTTAGTCCCTATTCGTATTAATATTTTCATTTCATCTTTTTAATCGTATTTTATATTTAATTATTATCTTATTTTTTGACTGCTTGATTTAATTCAGTTTTGTAACTACATAGTTAATAACAATAACACCAATATGATATATAATGTGTATTTAAAAATTAAAATACAATAAATTAAATGAAGAAACTTTACAATAAGAAGTTCAAATAGATGATATTAAGTATTTATTTATTAAAATTGAAATGAAAACACTATTCATTAAAAAGGATGTTGAAAGATTTTCTCTATGAAAAGGTGATCTTAGATGAAAACAATTCCCATGTCTTGGTTTCAAAAGAACATAAACGTTTAATAGTCTCACCTTTCAAAACATCTTTTATATAGAAATTGAAGTTGGAGGATTGCATCAACACCACGACATGTTTGTCCACGCCACCCAAGGTAACCACCGTGCAAAGGGGAACAAGTGCTAATATTTATCTGGACAACGCCGCCTACCGGAACTTTTTATACACCAAATTCAACATTAGTCCGGTGGAAATGGAAAGTGCTGGGGTGGCGCTCATTTGCTATCAACAAAGGGTGCCTTTTATAACTTTCCGAGCTCTTTCTGACCTTGCCGGCGGTGGCTCAGCCACTTCAAACGAGGCTGACACTTTTTCAGGGCTCAGTGCCAATAATTCTGTCTTAGTCACGGTGGAATTTATAAAATTATTGACAGACCGTTACAATAGAAAATTGTTGAAGACTTTTTGATAAAAAAAAAAAAAAAAAGAAATCATTAACGACTTTGTGTTTTAATTTTTGTCAAAAGAATAATAATGAAAATATATTATTTGGATTTTGTGTAATCTATTTTTATTGTAAGACATCTTACACGATCACTATTTTCAATGTTTCTAAGGTATACAATAAACTATACCATGTTGTAGTTGATGACACTCGGTATTTGATATTCCTTTCACTCCGTTTCAGTTTTTCAAATATTTACATAAAAATTTCTTGTTAAACCTACTTATAATTATTTTTAGTCTTATTATATATTTTACTAACTTGATTTATTACAGATATAATAATATTATATTACTTTCCAGAAATTAAGAGAATACAAAGTCTTATGAGACTTTGTAAATAATACCAATATTGAATTTATTAATATTGATCTTGTTTTTTTACTTCTTATAAAATTGGAAAAACTGCAATAAAATCCCTACATATTGGCCTCATAATCGATTTAGTCCCTATATATTTTTTTTATTCAATTAAGTCCCAAATACCGGTAATCGTATTCAGTTTAACCCTTTGATCCGGTCAACAGGTCATCTAACTTTCAAAAATTACATTTTTAGCCCAGATTTCAAATTTTATTACAAATTTGGTCCAAAATTTACACTTTTGGCCCAAATTTTAAATTTTGTTACAAATTTGGTCCATAATTTACCTTTTTTGCCCAAATTTTAGAATTTTATTATGAATTCATCCTAACTTTAGTTTTTTTACAACTTCTTTTCTAAAAGAATTGTTTGAAATATGTTTTATCTTTATAACATCATATTTATAAAAAAAAACTTATTTTCACATAAAAATCTTATATTTTATACATAAAAACTTTCTTCAAAAAGTTTTTTATATATGAAATATTTAGTTATAAAAAAATGTATTTATTAAGTATATAAATATATAGAAATCCATTTTTATAAAAAAAATGTATACAAAAACATATTTTACAAAAAAAAAATGTATACAAACACCTATTTTATCTATATTTTTTTTTATAAAATCGTGTTTGTTTATATATTTTTTTATAAAAGCGTGTTTGAATATTTTTTTATATAATATGTGTTTGTATACATTTTATAAAATGTATACAAACATGATTTTATAAAATATATACAAACACGTATTACATAAAAACTTATTCAAACACGTTTTTATAAAATGTATACGAACACATATTATATAAAAAATTATTCAAACACGTTTTTATAAAAAAATATAGATACACACCTATTTGTGTGCATTTATATATATATATATATATATATATATATATATATATATATATATGTGTGTGTGTGATATGTGTTTGTATACATTTTTTTTTATAAAAACGAATTTATATATATTTATATACTAAATGAATACATATTTTTATAACTAGATATTTCATATACAAAAAACTTTTTAAGAAAAGTTTTTATATAGAAAATATAAGATTTTTATGTGAAAATACATTTTTTTTATAAATATGATTTTATAAAGGAAAAACATATTAGAAACAATTTTTTGAGAAAAAAGTTGTAAAAAAAACTTAAATTAGGATGAATGCATAATAAAATTCTAAAATTTGGGCAAAAAAGGTAAAGTTTGGACCAAATTTATATAAAAATTTAAAATCTGGATCAAAAGTGTTAATTTTGGACCACATTTGTAATAAAATTTAAAATCTGAGCTAAAAATGTAATTTTTGAAAGTTGGATGACCTGTTAACTGGGTCAAAGGGTTAAATTGAATACAATTACCGGTATTTGAGACTTAATTGAATAAAAAAAAATATATAAGAACTAAATCGATTATAAAATCAATATTTAAGGATTCTATTGTAGTTTTCCCTATAAAATTAGTGACTTTAAATGATTATTACTTCAGTTAAAATAAAACAATTACATTTTTTTTGTATTAGGAAATATGATTACGATAAAAAATGAACAAAATATTGCGTTTCCAAGTCAAATATTATGTTTAATTTTATGAGAAAATATAAAAACCGATGGTCAAAGACTCAAAATATAGAAAGATTTCTCCAAAGCCTTCAAGTGAACTGTTGGGTTGGGTGATGAGCCTCAAATGGGCCGTTAATGTTGGGTTGTTGTTGGCAATTGGGTGCACAGAACATGGCCCGCCAAGTAAGACTTTTTGATATTCAAGTCTTCTAATTTGGTCTTTCTATTTTTTATAATAAAATAAAAAAATATAACATTTGTATCTATTAATTTTACGTTTTCAAAAAAAAAAAAAAAAAAAAACAATAAAAACAAACTGAAACTAATCTAATAAACATTGCATTACAAAAGGAACCATCTTGTCATAATTGAATCCAAAAATCGGTCCTAAGCAACCAAACACACAATCATAAGTCCAAAGACATGATAGGCATAATACATTACGATTTACATCAACAATATTATGTAACACTTCAACGCTTGGTCTTTAAAATTTAAAAATATCATGCATGAGATTTGTATAGAAAAACGATATGCACATTTTAAATTAGTAGAGAAAATCATTACCTAACTTGGGAGGAAGATTCGGATACGGTTATTTTCCAAATTCTCCAGAACAAGATAAGATTACAGAGAAAATCATTGTCTAAAAAACGGATAAACATGGTGTAAGGACCATTTATGTGCTTTACTATAAGAATATGTAAATAAGACCCATTTTTTAAGTCAATTGTTTTTAAAATGTAAGGACCATTTTTGTGGTTTTTTGCTTTTTGTCATGCATACTTTTAAATTTCCCACTAATTTATCGATTTGTTGAGATCAAGTAACAGACAAAAACGTATCCTTTGTTGCCGGCTAAATTTGGCGTTCTAGAAATCCTGAAATAGTGATCGTCCCTGTCACTTTGTAACTGTCTCCAAGACGACAAACCAAATTCAACTTCCTATTCAAACTTCATCAGACCATATTTGAATTGGAGTTGATCAATAGGGGAAAACGTCGATCGTCCATGGAAGGAGTCTCCAATCAAGAAAAATCGACCACCGATACAGAATTACAAACCAAATTACTCCTTCACAGTGATGATCATGATCATAAGGGCGGTATGAGAACCATGCCATTCATCATAGGTACATCAAAATTCTCAATTCTTCCGTCGTTATCTGCACTCTGTACTCGAATTCACAGAAAACCAAATCGGCAAACCAGCTTTTGTGAGTTCGAGTATGAATGAATTTCAATCGTATCAATTAGGGTTTTGATTTTGAAATTGGAGCAGTGAATGAAGCGTTCGAGAGAGTGGCGAGCTATGGATTAATGCCAAACATGATATTCTATCTGATGGAAGTTTATCACATGGAAGCTGTAACTGGAACAAGCATACTCTCCGTCTGGTCAGCACTTTCAAATGGTCTCTCTATTATTGGAGCTTTCCTCGCTGATTCTTACTTGGGTCGGTTTCGGGTCATTGCTCTCGGGTCTCTCTCCACCCTTCTTGTAAGTCTCCATTCTTCTACCTAATGAGTAATGACCCGAAATAAACCCACGGATTCTGAAATCGAAACTATTGATGATCTTCACCTTTCTGCAGGGGATGGTTTTTCTATGGCTGACTTCCATATTCCCACAGTTAAGACCTTCATCTTGCAATGAACTCGACACCAGTTGCAACCCCGCAACACCAACCCAACTCGCTTTACTCTTTTCATGTTTTGGTCTACTCTCGATTGGATCTGGTTGCATCAGACCATGTTCGATGGCTTTTGGTGCAGACCAACTCAACCATGATCGAAGAACCCTGAACAACCAGAGGCTCGTTGACAGCTACTTTAATTGGTACTACGCTTCTGCATCAATGTCAACAGTTGTTTCTTTTACAGTAGTCGTGTACATTCAAGATCAGTATGGATGGCAGGTTGGATTTTCAGTTCCTGTGTTGTTCATGGTTTGTTCTGCTGTTATGTTCTTACTTGGATCGTCTCTTTATGTGAAAGTTAAAGTTGGTGAAAGCCCGTTTTCAGGGTTCATTCAAGTTCTTGTTGTTGCTTTCAAGAACAGGAAAGTGAATCTTAGTCAAGATGACTGCTATAATCATAGCCATGGAATGGATCGAGTTGAGCTAACAGAGAACTTAAGGTTTCTCAACAAAGCGTGCGTTATCAAAGATTCAAACACGGATCCATGGAATCTCTCCACAGTCGAAAAGGTGGAATCCCTCAAATCCCTAATTCGTATAGCACCAATTTGGTCTTCGGGAATTCTACTATTCACCACAAGTTCACAAAGCTACCCAACACTCCAAGCAAAAACAATGAATCGACACATCACCTCAGGATTTGAAATCCCAGCTGCATCATTCGTCTTATTCATGGTCTTAACACTCACAATATGGCTAGCCTTCTACGATCGTATCTTAGTCCCGATTCTAACCAAACACACACACCAACCACGTGGGCTCCACCCAAAAACCCGAATGGGAATTGGGCTACTAATCTCAGTCATTGCCATGGTGGTGTCCGCAATTGTAGAAACCATAAGGCGCCATGTGGCAAGATCGGGTAATGACATGTCAGCAATGTGGTTGGTGCCACAATATGCTTTGCTAGGATTAGCCGAGGCTTTCAATGCAATAGGGCAGATGGAGTTTTATTACTCCGAGCTTCCGAAAAGTATGTCGAGTGTTGCCATTGCGGTGTTCATGGTGAGCAATGCATTTTCGGGGCTTGTTGGAAGCGTTTTGGTCAATGTTGTTGACTTGGTGACAAGTGAAGGTGGTAGTGTGAGTTGGTTATCGAGTGATATTAATGAAGGACACGTGGATTATTACTATTGGTTACTTGGTTTGTTGAATTTGCTCAACTTTTTCTACTTCTTGATATGTTGTCGTTTTCATAAGAGGTTTACAGTGTCCACATGAGTTGGAGAATAAGGGTAAGATTTTGGGCATTGAAGGTTAACATTAGGTTTTAGCATTCAATATTGCCATGCGATGAGGTTATATGCGAATTATGCTCTAGTGTGTTGAATTATATTCTTAATGTAATATGAATAATCCAAAAGAAATTGAGCATTTGATTAGGTATTTTCATGTACATGATGGTTTTCGATGGGATTCAATATTAGATGTTGCAAATTTATACTGGTTATATCGATATTATATGTAATGTTGTGAAGTCGATATGGTGTTGTTTAAAGTGACGCAAAATTAACTAGGAACAGATGCCTAGAAACGTAGAAGGAACCGTCAAAATTCCCAAAAAACAAGCGTTATTATATTTATAATATGATCTCAAATGCTTATAAAAAACTTTAAGGAAAACAATAAAACACTACAATTAAGGAAATAAAATTTTGTTTTGTGAAAAACTCCACAAAGAGAACTGATTTGTACATAATAATTTTTCTCAATATAAAATAATTTATAGATTAAAATATTGTATTGTATAATACTATAAAATATAAATTGTTGTATACGAATCACCAATATAGAAGAGAGAAATGTTGTTCTTGGGAGTCCATTACTGGAGGAACAAGTATCTCAACTGGTTGAATGATATCGGCACAATGATTGATCTCGGCAAATCAATTTGGTTATAAATCACATCTTTACTACTAAATTGCTGTAAATTGATTATGCTTCCGTGTAGAAAATCAATTTAATCATATTACATTGACATTTATTATGTGTTAGAGAAGGGTAGGGTTACCCACAACATGATTGATGACATCCAAGGCCAAACTTTGAAAAGTACATGCCCTTTCATCTTGATTTTGCACCGGATGGATGGTGGTGGTGGTAATGGGAGTAGGCGGAAGGTCGTGGTGAGATAGATGATGGTTCTTCAATGTCAAAGTCCACGTGGACATCCACGTGGCTATGGAAACCTTTGACTATAAGAAGTCAATGTACACATCAACAAATGTAACATGGAAACTTGATAATTTTAAGCAAAATGGTGTTTTAGATAGGTAATTTTCTAGTTTAATGGCTTAACAGGTACAAAAGAAAGTTAAATAGTTGTTTAAAACCAAACATAAAACGTTCATGTGCTGTTATGTCAAGAACCCATATAAGAATAAGAGAAGTTTCACTTAAAGTTGCAGAAAATAACAATGATGGAAAAATCCAAAGTTAAGCTAAATCTTAACAAATAATGAGCATGATGAATTTGAGTTTTTGGTATCAAATATTATACAAGACTACATTGGTTATAAATTTTTTACAATAAAAAAATATGCCTTCTTATGCTATTAAAGAAGCGAACATGTTATTGAATAGACAAAACTGCAAATTTGGTCCCTGTGGTATTTAAAAAAATTTGGATAGGATCCAAAAAGTTTCAACTTGCATAGACCGTCCAAAATCAAGAATTTCCTGTGATTTTGGTCTAAAAAAACTTGAAAAGACGGTTTTACCATTTTATTTTCTTTTTTTGTATTTTTTTATAATCATTCTAATACTTTTTTATTTAAAAAAAAAAGAAAAAAAAAAGAATTATCCCCCACCCCTACCTACCCCCACCGTTCTCTCTATCTCTCTCTCTCTCTCTCTCTCTCTCTCTCTCTCTCTCTCTTTCTTGATCGTCCTTTTTCTCTATTTGTTATGATTCTCGTCAATATGAGCTTTCAAACAAGAACCAGTTATGAAATGATTATTAAAATTTGGAAGAAGTAAGAAAATCAAACCCAATTGTATGTCTGTGTGCGATTTGGATATGTTGTATGTGAAAAGGGTGATATTTCTAGAAAAAAGGTGAGGGTTGGACTAGAGTCTGTGGGCAAAAAAATTGAAGAACAAGAAGTTCAAAAGTAAAGCCTACCCCAAGATGAAGCATCCAACCATCTCTTATTTCTTTCCCCCACCATTTTTCAGAAACCCACATCTATAAGCTTTTCTTTCAATTTGAATCTGCATTTGGAACGAGATTTGCAGGGGTGTGAGTTTTTCATCATCAATTTCTGGGTTTTGCATCATTGTGTGTGTTTTATTGTGTTGTATGTGTATGAATGTGTTGAAGAAGATGAATTCATTATTACAGAAACTCATGAACGATTATTACATCAATAAGGGTGAAGAAGGCTCTATATCCAGAGACAGTTCTCTTTAGAAATAGGTGAGAGAAGAAACCCATGGCATATGGTCGTCGATGACTACTTCATGAGTGTGTTCAGGTATATGGTAGTATGTGTGAAAGGGAGAAAGGAGGATGACTAGAAGCTTTGATTGTGATGACAGGATTGTTCCGATGATGCTTAAGGTGTGATTAGGGCTTGGAAACCCTCAATTGGACGCTAATTCCTCACATTCAATGTCGTGTCCGTCATTACTAAACGTGGAAGGTAATATTATCCTTTCCTGAATCTCCCTTCTCTTCTTATTCTTGGTTGATTGCTCATGTATGACATCCTCCTCTAATTACTTTTCTGGTTTTGGAGATGATGTTCCTGGGAAGAAGAGACAAGTGAATGAAGAGAATATTAATAAAATGTTAGATTTCATTTTCACCACCACCAGTGATGATAAGCAGCAGGTATGAACAAGTCTAATCCCCCCCAAAGTCTACTTGTTCGTGTCAGTTATCTCAGATCAAGATGACATGTGGTGTTTATGAAACTCATATGCAGCTAAACCAAGGAGGTGTTGATATTTTTGATTTTAATTATATTATGATGATTCATGGTGTCATGGAAGCTTTAATGTTTCGTAAACAATGTGTGTATGTAGTTTAAATTGCAGGTGAAGTGAGGAAGATGGGGGGGAGAGAGAGAGAGAGAGAGAGAGAGAGAGAGAGAGAGAGAGAGAGAACGGTGGGGGTGGGGGATAATCCTTTTTTTTCTTTTTTTTCTTTATAAATAAAAAAGTAATAAAATGATTATTAAAAATACAAAAAACAAAATAAAAGGGCAAAACCGTCTTTTTAAGTTATTTTGGACCAAAATCACAGTAAATTCTTGATTTTGGATGATTCATGCAAGTTAAAAAGTTTTTGGACCATATCCAAAGTTTTTTTAATACCACAGGGATCAAATTTACTGTTTTATGTCTATAGAATACTTCAAAAAGTTTAGAGAAACACGATTTTCTAATTCTCTAAGACACTGATGATGCCAAAGAACTTTCAATTAAAATGAATGTTGATTTTATTTCTCAAATGCATCCTATTCATAGAAAAAAATAATCTGATGCGATTTCAAATGATTAAGATTTTGCTTTTTCAACCAAAGACAATTTTAAATTTATACCTTTTATATATTGTTGATCAAGCTTCTTTTTAAAACAAGATATGAACAATAGAAAGAGAATGAAAATATATTTGGTTTTTAAAACAAGATATGAACAATAGAAAGAGAATGAAAATATATTTGGTTTTTTTGTTTCGTGAAAATAGAAGGAAATTGATGAAAAAAAGTCATATTTAGTCGTTTTTGAAGCCCCATTTATGAAGTACGGTCAATAAATAAATAATAAATAAGGAGTAATAAACTAGTAAATATACAATTAATATCGCTTTCTCATTAAATATACAATTAACTAGGTTAAAACCCGTGGAACCCACGGATACTGTTTTTGAATTGAATTTAAAAATTAATTATTTAATAAAATATTATATCAATAATTCTGATAACTTATAAATTGTAATATTGAATATTTAAATAATTTTTTTTATTGGTAATTATTTAATTACTAACTAAATGGGAAGTATTTAATTAGGAATGAAGATTTTTGAAAACTATTTTTTTTATTCATCATTCTAATTGGACATATGCAGATGATACAATACCAATGTGTGTAATGAAATTAACATAAAATACAACAATACGTAATTATAAAAAAATACAGTAATATGATGGATTAAGTGTGATTTCCTAAAATTGAATAAAACGACGTTACAAAAAAGTTGGCTACAAATTTCGAAAAACTTCCTTATAAACAACATTGGAAGTTTTATTTGTGAGTTTGCCATCTTTATCTAAAATTAATAATTTTAATCCCTCTCTACTCTGAACTCTAGATAAGGCAACATACAATTGTCCATGTGAAAAAACTGGATCTTTCAGAAACAGACCAACCTTTGACAACGATTGTCCTTGACTTTTGTTAATAGTCATTGCAAAACATACAGCCAAAGGAAACTGTCTTCTTGTGAATTTGAAGGGAATCTTTTTTTCTGATGGAGTTAAAGACATTCTTGGAATAAAAGTCCGATTTCCAATATTAGTTCCAGTTATTATACGTGCCTCAATAACACGTTTGCCCAATGATAACACCTGTAGTCTTGTGCCATTACATAAGCCGTTTTTCTGATCAATATTTCTCAGTAACATTACTGGAACACCAATTTTTAAAACTAATTTATGATTTGGTAAACCGGATACTTTGAGTCCATTTAATACATCAGGAGAGTATAGATTTGCATCAAATTGATCATGGAGAAATTCGGATTCACATATGCAGTCTGAACTTAAATATTCAACTTGATCTCCTGGAAACTTCTTAAGTAAACGGTCGTTTATTTCCTGGACAACTTCATTTTTTGGAGCAAGTATGGCTCTTTCTTGGAAATAATTTATATCGCTATAGTACTCTAAAATTGAAGGATATACAAACTCAATTAAGGAACCTATAGGATTATGTGAATCATTAATGAGAATATCATCCGGAATATCGATAATCGTTTCACCGTCGTTCGGACCACCAAGTTTTCCTTCTCCTATATCCAACAACCAATTTGCAAAATCTCTTATTTTTCCTATATCTGATTGATCCCTTCCAACAGTTAGCCTCATGTTTCTTGTTAATCTATGGACTTTGCAATGTTCCCATAAATATGAAGAACTCAAAGAAGCATTTTCAATGTTCTGTCTACTGCCACCCGGCACAACAGGTAGAATTTGTCTAAAATCTCCTCCAAAGACAATAACTTTCCCTCCAAATGGAATATTTGAGATGGTTGAATTTACGCACCTTAATAAATCCTTCAAAGTTCGATCTAAAGCTTCAAATGCATGCTTATGGACCATAGGTGCTTCATCCCAAATTATCAAAGAGGTTTTCCTTATTAAGCTTACCAACTCACCGTCTGGATTTATGTTACAAAAAGAATCCTCTGTAAGCTCAAATGGAATTATAAATCGAGAGTGTGCTGTTCTACCACCGGGCAATAATAAGGAAGCAATACCACTTGAAGCAACATTTAATACAATATATCCTTCAGATCTAATTGCTGCAGATATTGTTTTCCATAAAAAAGTTTTACCCGTTCCACCATACCCGTAAACAAAGAAGACACCTCCTTTATTTTGTTGAATAGCACTCTTGATGTTTAGGAAAATGTTCCGTTGCTCATTTGTTAATGCAAGAAACATACGATCATAGTCATTCTTTATCACGGGAATGTCGTAATCTAGTTCCTCGGTGATAAGTCGATTGTTTGAAGAAGAAACGGATTCAACATCTGGGTATGGCATATTTTTGAAGTTTTTGAGAGTAGAGTTGTTTCGAAGTAAAATTTGTTGTATTTCGAACAAAGTTAAGTTCTTAAGTTCATCTACTCCGAGAGACAATTCTGCACGAAAATATTAAATAATTAATAAAATACGTGGTTGATATTTAATAATTTCATTACTAATTATTTAATGGGTGTTGAAAAATAAAAATAAATTAATTTTAAAAAATAAGAAAAAATGTAATACCTGCTGACTTAAATCTTCGTCGTTGGCTATATAGAATTCCATCTGCCAAATATTCCCATGTATTTTCCCAAACGATCTCTGGTTTAGACATACTATTACACATCAACAATGTAGCAAATAAAAAGCGTAGATAAAAACCAGATCCAGAATGACTTGCTTCTTTAATTGCATCAATGTATTCCTTGTCATCATCTAATAGCCCGAGTGCATAACAGGCATCTCTAAAAGAAGAATGTGTTTCTCCATTTACCGTGCGAATTTCATCAAATGATGTTGGTCCTTTTACTTTATTTAAAAGAATCCTTAAGAAATATGCTTCACCTAGTTTAGGTGAAACTGAATGAATTCTACCGATGGCTTTTCCTACTTTCCTTCGCTTCCAAAACCGACCATTTAATATCCAAACAAACTTTGTAGGGAATTCAACATATGTGAGTTTTCGTGCTTCACTGTCGATTGCATTACACTCCATCCAAGCTGTGAACTTTGAAGCGGCAACAGAAGGTTTGTCAAGAACATCATCAATATCATCATCTTCGCCATATACAATCTGTTGTTGATTAGGAAGATGAAAAGGTAGTCTAACAACAGAAGGATATCTGCAATGAACATCATATCTAAAAATTCGCCATGATGCTTCACATGCTGATAAATATCTACAATCGTAATATTCAGCTATTTCATCGACCGCATCATTATTTTCACATTCATTGTTGGTTGGTACAACAGCAACTGTAGCTCTATCAGGACCCTTATTTATGTATTTAAACAAATACTTTATAGAAGATCCCTGATTGCACCATTCAATATTAATATGTGCCTGATATCTTTTCAATAGATATTTGTTGTATGGAACAACATTTCTATTATCCAACCTTACACCTGATTTTTCTACAAAATGACCATCGTTTCTTCGCCTATATAACGGAAAACCATTCTGATCAACAGACGAATGATTAATGAATTGTTTTGGAAAGTTTTTAGAGCACTTTTTATCCACCATGCATGGACAATTCATATTTTCAGCTCCACATGGACCATGAATCATAAACTCATTTACAAGTGAATACAATTCAGGATCTTCAATTCTGTCTGGTATCTCTGCTGAAATTATTGGATCGATAAGTTCAACAGTTGGTAGCTTGTTGTCAGAATGCATGAATAGACATATATGACTATGCGGCAAACCTCTTTTTTGAAATTCAATGGTATAAATATCTGTAAAAGAATTTGACAAAAAATAAAAGAGAATGTGATTAGATATCAAAACATATTTAAAATATAATAATAAGATCAATGTTTTATAAAAAAATTAAAAATATAGTTTTAATTACATGCTTGAACTTTGCCGAAAATTTGATTCTCCCTTAAGTCTTTAATGAATGCATCAAGCTTGATCTTAAACAACCTACATAGTATATCAGGTCTGTCTTCTGGTTGAAGTGAAGTATCCTTAAGAAACCTTTTAATCTCAGGCCATTTGGGATTATACGTAAAGGTTATGAAGAAATCAGGATATCCAAACCATTTACATAGTGACATGGCATCCAAATAGTTTTGCAGCATATAGCGTGCACCTCCGGTAAAGGATGAAGGTAATATGACACGTTGGCCGACATTCAAGATATCAGTCGTTCCTTGAGCTTTTTGGTTACGTAAATTTTCATAAGAATCACATCTAAGAACATGTTGTTGCCTACGTATGTAGTACATTCTCTCCGTTTCCATCATAGTATAGGCATCTACCAGAAATTGTTGAAACAACCTTCTTGAATTAAGTATGAGAGAGAACGAATGATCTCTGTCTTGAATCCTATAAGCGAAATATTCTCTCATTGTACATTTCGCACGCTTGCTGTTGGTCGTAAATGACACACCTCTATGAAGAATGTCAACACTATAACCATCATCCCCATATGGAAATAGCAATGGATATTGGAGAGGAAGGTACGAAGGATGCAATTCACTGATACGTTGTAGACAACCATTTTTTGTTTGAATGACGATATCCCTCTTTTCGATTGAATCCGAAATGTCACCAATTATTAAAGCAGCAACCTCAGAAGCAGTCGGTAGGTTATATGTTCTTCCATTTTGCTCCTTTCTCCCGATAAGTCGTAATTTCATATCAAATTCTGGATTTTTTTGAAAAGTATCTCTTACCATTCTATAAGATCTAACCAAGACATTATTTGAATCCAACATCACCTTAATATCTTTAACAATATCACTATCAGTTGATGTTGATTGATCTTTTTCACCACTAAAATAAATAAATTTATACATAATATTAGTAATATATACATAATATATATATATATATATATATATATATATATATATATATATATAATAATAATAGATTATGAATAAGAAGTTTGAGAAAATACCGAAAACATCTTTGTCTATTTGTAATTTTGTTGTCAGTGTCATAAATGTATAACTGAGTGAATTTTGGTTCCGATCCTTTTGCTGGCAAAAGACTTCCAATACTATGATAATTTTGACCACCCAATCTGAAAATGTAAGGAGCGTTTCCTCTATTGATTGAAGAGTCAATTTTACCACCCATCGACGTGAAAGAAAACAATGAATTGTAACGTCGAATGTTTTTCATGAAGTGTTTGCTTTTTTAATCCATATTTCGAAACATTCTTTCATAAGTAGGGGGTGCATTCTTTAAGTCTGGAAGTTGAACTTTGCCGTAACCACAACATAATGAATAATCTGTGTTCCCATTTTCTTTACCTCTAATGGATTCATTTCTCCATAACTTTGCACGACATGTTTGACATACAACATCTTGATCACCATGATCCAAATATTCTGTAAAATAAAAGCGTTGAATAAAATATCAATGAATTTTATAATTATATAGAACATAGTATCTGAAATGTAAAATGGATTTTATTTTTTCATTACCATTTGAGATACCAACTATACGATTTTCATTGTTCACTTGATGTATATTTTCTACATCTTCTGTCAATCAATCAATGGGATAGGGGATAAATGTCTTGTCTTCGTTTTTAATTTATGACATCCTAGATTTAACTTGATTGATGATGAAGAAGTTGTTACTGTAGATGCATTTTTGATGTCATATCATTTGAAAGTACATGGTACTGTCTTTTCTTTGCTAACTTGGAAGTGATATATTTATCGAAACCAATGTTATCTGAATAAAATAAAAATAAAATAGTTAACTAAATAAATAAATATTTACATAATGGATAATAGTATATTTTAAAAACCATAAATAATTACCATTCGTAATGTTAGATAACGGATTTATAACATTTGTAATGTTTGAAAATGGAGTTCTAACATCTGTAAAGGAAGGACAGTATTGTATGGTTGTGTTATGCTTTGCAGGTGTTGTAAATGAATTGACATTTTGAGTTTGACGAACAATGTTGGTTGATTGATCTGCAAATAGAAATAACTTATAAAACTTGTAAATATATGTATTCAACTATATAACAGTAAAAGATGGAATATAAAATACTAATACGGTTATAGTTAATGGTTTTTTTGAAGAGATGCTGTAATGATATAGTTGGAACGTTTGATATTGTTTTTATTTTCTTCGATCTTTTATTTTCCAAATATATTTTTCTTTGTCTTCTTTTCTCTTTGGCCTGCATGTGGTACATGTTACTGTTGTTTTCTGCATAAGAAGACATAGGTTAGGAAATGAAATGTGAAATTATGTACATAATATGTTTATATAATACAATTGAAGTTAGTTAGAATTAAATAAATAATGATAATAAAGTAAATGTATTCAAAAAGTTACCTTTATTAATTTGTTTATTAAAATGTTAACATCATGACTCAGCATCCTCATTTCCAACCTAGGGTTTATTCGATTTAAACCTACTGTTTCCCCAATTTCAACCAATCGTGGGTTCGGATGATATCAGGGGTTAAAACCCTAGATCTCCATGGAATCAATGAAGGTAAAATTGTGTGATACACGATAATCGTGATGATTATAAATTGCTTATTGATCTTATGTATCTATTCAAGATTATTTTTTTACAATTAGAAAAACATCTATTCCAGCATATTGATTATTGTTGTAAATTTCAACCATAAATTCATAGAGAAAACAAAGTGATCTAAACTGATAATACTAACCTGACATATGGATATGGAAATCTTGCAGGTAGAACTGGAATGAGGATTACAACTTTAATGAAGCAGTTTGATGTAAGCTTAATGAAAAAAAAATCGCAGAAACAATTGAACATTAAGAAGACGAATGAGGTGTTTCAAAATTTTGGATTTCACGTTTTGAGGTAAAGTTATATGCTTGAATATTGGAAAAAGATTACGATTATATGATTTTATTGTTGTTGGATCTTTATTAGATATAATTTTCTTCCTGATTTTTTGGAATTTAAAAGATTACAACTAAAAATTAGTTTAATATTCAAATTCCATCTAAAAAAGGAGTATAGAATATTAGGAAATAGTTGGTTGAATATAGGTTATTTACAGAAGATAAGTAAATATGCTGCAACCATTACAAAAATGTATGAATTAATTTTAGAGAATCAAAGATATAAATTTTGTTTACAATTGGTTATTGATTATTTATTAAAAATAACATATTTATCGTGACAAAAATAATAGTTATTCTAAATAATAGACATAAATGTTCCATGTTTAAAATAATCAACATAAAGATGCGAAGGTGATTATGGTTAATATTCATTATTGGAGTCAAATGCAGTTCACGTGTAAAAGCAAAAATGTTCGCATTTGGTAATACAAATCAAAATTGGGTTTCGCATATGAGGTTGTATGGATTGGGGTTAAAGATGCGAAGGTGATTATGGTTAATATTCATTTCGTATTTGGTGAGACAAACAACTCAAATGCGAATGAACTAAAAAAAAAATGACTGGAACATGCGAAGAAAGAGGGTGAATGAAGAATGTGAATTTTACAGTAGAATGCGAATTGGGAAAGAAAGCTAAGAATTTCGCATTTTTATTATACAAATTGATTGATTGATTGATTTGTCTTAATTGTTAATTGTGATATATGAAATACTTATCAATTTAGGGGCAATATGGTCATTTTGAAGTAAAAGAAGCCTTGGTTATTAAATGAATCATATGAAGGATCTGTTATTTGATTTTGGAATTGGGGCGAATAATCGAACGATTTGGAGTTGCGAATTTGATTTTGAAAAGCCAATCAGTTGGGTTCGCATATGAAAACAGATAAGTTTTGATTTTGGATTCGCAATTGGGTTATTGATTGAGGGACGATTCGTGAAGAAAAATGCGAAGTCAAGAAGGACTGTGAAATGTGATTTGTTCAATATTGGAGTCAAATGCAGTTCACGTGTAAAAGCAAAAATGTTCGCATTTGGTAATACAAATCAAAATTGGGTTTTGCATATGAGGTTGTATGGATTGGGGTTAAAGATGCGAAGGTGATTATGGTTAATATTCATTTCGTATTTTGTGAGACAAACAACTCAAATGCGAATGAACTAAAAAA
This sequence comes from Lactuca saligna, assembly GCF_052625555.1. Taxonomy (NCBI): domain Eukaryota; kingdom Viridiplantae; phylum Streptophyta; class Magnoliopsida; order Asterales; family Asteraceae; genus Lactuca; species Lactuca saligna. The sequence goes on along the minus strand of NC_136417.1, from coordinate 38,305,104 downwards.
AAAATGACTGGAACATGCGAACAAAGAGGGTGAATGAAGAATGTGAATTTTACAGTAGAATGCGAATTGGGGAAGAAAGCTAAAAATTTCGCATTTTTATTATACAAATTGATTGATTGATTGATTTGTCTTAATTGTTAATTGCGATATATGAAATACTTATCAGGTTAGGGGCAATATGGTCATTTTGAAGTAAAAGAAGCCTTGGTTATTAAATGAATCATACGAAGGATCTGTTATTTGATTTTGGAATTGGGGCGAATAATCGAACGATTTGGAGTTGCGAATTTGATTTTGAAAAGCCAATCAGTTGGGTTCGCATATGAAAACAGATAAGTTTTGATTTTGGATTCGCAATTGGGTTAATTGGGTTATTGATTGAGGGACGATTCGTGAAGAAAAATGCGAAGTCAAGAAGGACTGTGAAATGTGATTTGTTCAATATTGGAGTCAAATGCAGTTCACGTGTAAAAGCAAAAATGTTCGCATTTGGTAATACAAATCAAAATTGGGTTTCGCATATGAGGTTGTATGGATTGGGGTTAAAGATGCGAAGGTGATTATGGTTAATATTCATTTCGCATTTGGTGAGACAAACAACTCAAATGCGAATGAACTAAAAAAAAAATGACTGAAACATGCGAAGAAAGAGGGTGAATGAAGAATGCGAATTTTACAGTAGAATGCGAATTGGGGAAGAAAGCTAAGAATTTCGCATTTTTATTATACAAATTGATTGATTGATTGATTTGTCTTAATTGTTAATTGCTATATATGAAATACTTATCAAGTTAGGGGCAATATATTTTATTTGAGTTATAACCAAAATCAACTAACTTGTCCAATTTAAAACAATAAAAGTATCCAAAAATATTCAAAACCAATAATATTTGACATCCTAAATACCCCAAAATAAAAATCATACCAAGCAATTAAAATATCTTTATAACCAAAACAAATGATCAAAATATATTAAATGTGTCTTATAACCGATAGAAACTCACTTTTCAATTTTTGGAATCAAGAGTGGAGTTTCCTCTGCGGTTGACTTTCTTTTAGCCTTAGTTGAACTTAAATCATATCCAGAATCAACATCATAAATTTCTTGGAGGTTGCGCTTCAAATCACCTGATATTTTGCAAGGACTTGTTGCGGTTGACTTATCAACTGTTGAGGGTGTAAAACTTTTGTCTGTTTGTGAGATCACATCCTAATTTAAAAAAAAAATGTTTGATTCCTAAAAAAAATAACTAATATAATTAAAAGTTTATAAAATAAAATGAAAAACCTTTTGAACAGGCTGTACAACATCATCGGATTCCAAAGCAACTTGATTTAAGGAGACAGATTGATTACTCTAAAAAATAAAATGGAAATATGTTAATCGTTATGTACTTTAACATTAAAGAATTGTAAATTTTCAACAATAAAAAATTACATACCATAAGTTCTATTTTACTTTCCAATTCACAAACAATGGACATATCTTCTGTAACTCTGAGAACTGTGTAGATGTTATTATAGTTGTTGACATTGTATTCTGTAATATCTACAACAAAACCAAACTTGCGGTTTTTCAACACATTAAGTTGCGTTGGAAATAGGGCATCACTGTCTCCGGCCTGTAAGATATATTTTAATAAATTAAAAAAATTAAGTAAATGTTTTCTGATTTTAAAGGTATAAATAATATACCGCATCATGTATCTTTTCAACTCGTAGGCACTTATATTTAACAACCTCCTTGCTTCCCTATCAAAAAGAGTCAATCCAATGGTTCCAGTACAATCTTGTACGTTAATTGGAATTATATACCTAAAACAAAAAATAATTATGTCATTGTTAGTGTTGTTTTAAGATTGACAAAATTAATAGAAATAAATATGTCTATACTTTATAACTGACTGAAATTCAGATTTTTTGCATTGTGCATTTGTACACTCGACAACCATAGTTTCTGAAATTCCCTCAGGGTTGGTATACGAATGATTGGTTTTGGGAACAGGGATAATTTTTTTTCCACATTTTTTGCATGCTTCATAATACCATGGTAGATTCTGCCTTATATTAACAATGGAAGCAACTAATAAAAACTTCATTTCCTGTATCATATAAAATGTAAAAATTATTAAAATAAATTATGCAAAAATAAAATGTAAAACATATAAAATAATGCAATATACCTTAATTGGTTCGGTGATCTCACAGATTGTTTTTAATGGAAAATTGCCCTTAAAGTCATCTGTATATGAAGAAGAGTAGCTTTGAAGTGTAGTTATGCTTTTTTCAGTTATACCGAAATTGTCATGACATTTCAACCTGTAATGTTTAATTTAGATTCATGAATATTAGGTTTTGTGTTTTTTTTAAGTTAAAATACATTATAAAAAAATAAAAAAGAATTGGAAACTAACTTATTTTTAAACTCATTTATTTCATAAATGTCAGAATTTATGAACAATTTCGTTACTTCAAAATGACTTTTAGCTTCACCAAGACCTGTAAAAAATGTATATCAAATTATTAAAATTTATATAAAAACAGTAATTATAAACATCTATATATAAAGACTTAATACAAACCATTCCAAATGTTTAGCTTCAAAAACTGCATCACGATAACAACAAAATTAACAGTCGGGTTATTTTTTAGGTATTCTGAAATTTGATATGCTTGACTTCCAAAAATAGTAACCTTCAGATGTACAGAACTAAATAAACCATAAAATAGTATATTAATATTAATTTGTGATTAATTAAAGATAATAAATAATAAATAAATAATACAATATAATCTCACTCTAGGTTGCTAAGAGTGACTTTTATATAATGCTTGGATGGTACTGGATTTGAAGTTTCAAGAGGCCTAAATGACACGATATGTCCAATAACATCTACACAACAGATACCACAAAAAAATAAAAGTTTAGGATTAAATTCGTAATATTTAAATAATAAAATGTATAACCAGAAAAACAAATGATAAAAAATGATTTTATTAATATTTTATGACTAACCAAAGAATGTGTCTTTTGGGTATGTTTGTTCTATGATAGAATTAAAGTCAACAAACATAAATCCATTGACCGGACCCGAGAAATCATCACATTTTTTTAGGATGCTTTTCCAATCCAAAGTTAAGGTCTGTTTATGACCTGTATAACTAAAACCATTAGTAACAGCAGCCATATTGGGTTTTATAACTATATAACTTTCATCTTCCTTTAAAAGATGACGAAATCTGGAGAAATTCTGATTGAAGACACGAGCGTGGTATTGTGTACCCTGTTTAAAAAAAAATTAAAAATTATTATGTTCATGAAACATGTCTAATATTGAATGATGAATAAAAAATATATCAAATACAACAAACCTCCTCATCCATGATGATCATTTCAATGGAACAAACTTTATTATTTCTGACAAAGTTCCAAATTTTAAGCACCCGAATATTGATATGCGATTTTTCATCTATCTGGTCAATGTTATTTAGGTAAACCTTATTTCCTATTTCCATTTTCTGCAATAAATTTAATCATTATAGAATTGTAAGAAAAATTAGCAACCTTTTAAATTAACAGCAAATCAAAGTAAATGAAACAGCAAAACAAAAAAAACATATTGTAATAGTTAAAGCTTTGAAGAACAGTTTTTTTTTAAAGAAAATAAAGTTCTCATTTTTATTACTAATTTCGTATTTTGTAATCATTTTCATCATTATTTACGTCTTTTAAACTGAAAAGGTAGAAGAAGAAGATGATTAAGAAGAATTAGGAAAAAGAAGAAGACAAACATCACTAATAAAATGAAAAAATGATAGAAACTGATAAATCAGACCATTAAGAGCATAGAAATATTAGTAATCCTGATATTTTAATACACTAACCTGATATTTGATTTTTTAAGCGTTGCAGAATCAAGAAGAATAATTTTGCAAAGATTACTATGGAGCAGAATTTCTATGGAGCAGAATGGTAAAAAGAAAAGAACCGTATGAATGGTATTTACATTTGAAAAGTTTTTATGAATCAATAAGAATCAAGAAGATTACGTTTGCAAAGAATAATATTGCAGATTTTTAGGGATTTAATTTGCAATCAAAATAAACAAACTTTCAAAATTAATCGGGTTTTTCGAATCTGAATATTAATTAACATATTTTTTCAATGTATTTCCATATCTTTTATTCATTTAAATTTTTTGGTTGAATATTTTGAAAGGATTTGTTTGCAGATTTTTCCGGAATTATTGAATTTGGATTGTATGGTATTTACGTAAATATAGATGAATAAAATGAGCGGAAAAACTCTATTTTGGAGGTCTTATAAATTAACACGTGGCAGAGTTCTACTTATTTATTAGAATTAGGATATCGCTTTCTGAATATACCTGCTCCTCATTCTTTATAATAATAATAAAATGGGATGTGAGAGACGTAGGTGTCTATCGACTTACAAAAATTAAAATAAGAAGAAACTAAGAGAGGGCCCACCGGCCACATGGAGGTGATAAATAGAAGGAAGTATGTCGATCGATAGGGATGTGTTTGTCAGTCGTAAGTCGCTAGAAGAAGACAACAATGGTATCCTTTGTTGGTTGCATAATTTCGCGTTCTGCCTTTCACATTGTAAATATCTCCATGTCCATGGTGTCAACCAAATTGAACTTACTACTTAAACTGCATCAAACCATCTTTGAGTCGAAGGAGTCGAAGGAGTCGAAGTCCACCACTCTGGGTAAAACGTTCGATCTTCCATGGAAGGAATTTCGAATCAAGATAAATTGAGCATCGATACAGAATTACAAACCAAGTTACTCCTTCACAGTGATGATCATGATCGTAAGGGTGGTATGAGAACCATGCCATTTATCATAGGTACTTCAAAATCCCCAATTTCTTACATCCTTGTATATACTCTGTACTCGAATTCACATAAAAATCGATCAATTTTTGTGAGCTCGAAGATAAATACATCTCGATTGTAATAATTACGGTTTGATTTTGATTTTGATTTTGGGGGCAGTGAATGAAGCATTTGAGAAAGTGGCGAGCTATGGATTGACGCCAAACATGATATTCTATCTGATGGAAGTTTATCACATGGAAGCTGTAACTGGAACCAGCATACTCTCCGTCTGGTCAGCACTTTCAAATGGTCTCTCCATTTTTGGAGCTTTCATGGCTGATTCCTACTTGGGTCGGTTTCGGGTCATTGCTATCGGGTCTCTCACCTCCCTTCTTGTAAGTCTCTCACCTCCCATCTTGATTTTGATTTTGAGCCATTATTTAATCATCTTGTTGCTACAGGGGATGATTTTTCTATGGCTGACCTCCATGTTCCCAGAGTTACGACCTTCATCTTGCGAAGAACTCGACACCATTTGCAGCCCTGCAACACCAACCCAACTCGCTTTACTTTTCACATCTTTTGGTCTACTATCGATTGGATGTGGTTGCGTGAGACCATGTTCCATGGCCTTTGGTGCAGACCAACTCAACAATCATCCAACCATAAACAACCAAAGGCTCATTGACAGCTTCTTTAATTGGTACTATGCTTCTATGACAATGTCAATGGTTGTAGCATTTACAGTAGTGGTCTACATTCAAGATGAGTATGGTTGGCAGGTTGGATTTGCAGTTCCTATGATGTTAATGGTTTGTTCTGCTCTCATGTTCTTGCTTGGATCTTCTCTTTATGTGAAAGTTAAAGTTGGCAAGAGCCCGTTTTCAGAATTCATTCAAGTTCTAGTTGTTGCTTTTAAGAACCGGAAAGTCAGTCTTAGTCACGATGACTGCTACAATCATAGCCATGGAATGGATAGAGTTGAGTTAACAGAGAACATAAGGTTTGCCAATTACTACAAAATTACTTTAGTTTTTCGTGTTGTTAACTAAAAGAATAGAAAAAATAACATAGCCTAACTCATATTATCTATATCGTACTTTAGGTTTCTCAACAAAGCGTGTGTTATTAAAGATTCAAACACAGATCCATGGAGTCTCTCCACTGTCGAAAAGGTCGAATCCCTTAAATCTATAATTTGTATAGCACCCATTTGGTCTTCAGGAATTCTACTATACACCACAAGTACCCAAAGCTACCCGACACTCCAAGCAAACACAATGAATCGACAAATAACCTCCGGATTTGAAATCCCAGCTGCATCTTTCGGCTTATTTATGGTCTTAACACTCACAATATGGATCATCTTCTACGATCGTATCTTAGTCCCAATTCTAGCAAAACACTCACACCAACCACGTGGGCTCCACCCAAAAACCCGAATGGGAATTGGGCTACTAATCTCAGTCGTGGCTATGGTAGTGTCCGCAATTGTGGAATCCATAAGGCGCCACGTGGCAAGGTCGGGTGATGACATGTCAGCAATGTGGTTGGTGCCACAATATTGTTTGCTAGGATTAGCGGAAGCTTTCAATGCAGTAGGGCAGATGGAGTTTTATTATTCCGAGCTTCCAAAAAGCATGTCGAGTATTGCAATGGCGCTCTTCATGGTGAGCAATGCATTCTCGGGGCTTGTTGGAAGCTTTTTGATCAATGTTGTTGACTCGGTAACAAGTGAAGGTGGTGAAGTGAGTTGGTTATCGAGTGATATTAATGAAGGACATGTGGATTATTACTATTGGTTACTTGGTTTCTTGAGTTTGCTTAACTTTTTCTACTTCTTAATCTGTTGTCGTCTTCATCGGAGGTTTACGTCATCCACATGAGCCTGGAGAAGAACGGGTAATAATTATGGCATGATATGTTATGTGATGTAAATTTTACATTATGCCCATGTTTGGCAAAACTAGCCGGTAGTTGGAAACTGTAGCTTTTGTTTGTTATATGAGTGTTTAACAAAAGTAATTGATAGCTTTTGAAATGTATAAAATTACATAAAAAGACAATTGTTCAAAAAAATATGTAAATATTTTTAAGGGTAATTTTAGAAATTTATTAAAAACTCAATAACTTTTGCTTAAACGACATATGAAGTAACTTTTAGATTTGAAGTTTTTTGCTTAAACTAAAAACTTGTAAAACTTGGTTTTAGTGATGTTTTAATTTCGAGACATCAGACTGGAATTTGATCAAGTGATGGTGCTGGTCTTCAAAGGAATAGACTTTAGGCCCTTTTCGGATATTGGCAACATTATATTAAGTGATTAAAGCTCTCGATTTGTGCCTTGAAGCCAAGGGTAAAACTGGAAAGGTGATATATTGGGTTTCTTGCATGAATTAAGGATTTTTGTTCGATATGTTTTTAGTCAAAAGTAACTAGACAATATTGTGGGGCTCTTCAATACCTTTCCGTGCATATAAAGAACGCCGAAAATTAGAAGATGGAAGGTTTTGCACTACATAGGGTGTAGAGGAACAAATTTTTAAGGAGTTACGCATGGCGTAAATTAAGTTGCGCATTGCATAGCTGTTGCTAACCAAACCATAATCCTAAGGTTTGGGGCCCTATTTAAGGGCTCTAACTTCTTGGAACCTTTCCTATTACAAACCTTAATCACCTCAAATCTTTTCTTTGAAGCCCTACCAATCAATTGTTAGTTTAGGAAGCATTTGTGGGCTTTTTAGGTGCATTCTTGAAGTAAGAGTCCATTGGAGAAGCAAGTAAGACCTCCAAGGTTTGTAGATCTAGACTTTGCACTTAATCATCTATCTCCAAAATGTATAAAGCTTGCATATTGATGTTCTTTTTGTTAGATCTAATTAGTTCATGCGTTTAATGCTTTTTGTTCCATAATCTTGGTCCTTGTGAGTATGGGATGCTCTAGACCATTTGAATGCATCCTTCTGGTGTTTTTGAGGATATAGAGTGTAAGTCAACTTAGGGTTAACTGTTGAATTTTGGAATAGTACTGGAAGGGAAAAATGGCCTTTTACCTAAAGGAGGTTTAATTGAGAGCCTAGACACTTCGTGGGCCAATCGTTTCCTTGATTGTTAATTAGGGTTTTATTATGGATATGTGTAGGAATAGAAGGTTTGATATCGTCGGCTCGAGTGGGTGGTTTATCTTGTCTTCAGAATTAAGGTGTGTTTCTCACTATACTCATAGTTCAAAGGCACAAATATTGGCCCATCAGTTCATATTATGTATCATATGTATAAGATGTTACTATGCTATAATGGTCTGTTAGATTGGTAGATCTGTACGATTACCTGTATTGTTGGTTATTGTTTATATATTTGCATATTTCGACATGGTGTGGTTGGCTTGAGGCAGTACAACTTTGTGATATACGCCAACAAATCCGGGAGCAATCAAGTCATAAGATGAGGGTTGGGAGAGCATTCCTGTTTTTTGTTGTGGGCTTGGGAGCAATCCAGTCATAAGTTGAGGGCCATGAGGGCATTCCAGTCTTATGTTTTGGGCTAGGGAGCAATCTAGTCATAAGATGAGGGTCGGGAGGGCATTCTACTCTTATGATGTGAGCTCAGGGGCAATCCAGTCCGGAGACTGTAGGCCAGGTGCAATCGAGTCGAGAGACTGTGGGCCCAGTATGCATGTATTGTTTATGTATTGTTGTGTGGGTTATTCTATGGGAACTCACTAAGCTTTGTGCTTACCCAATTGTTTGTAATTGTTTTTTAGGTACCATTGGTGATTGTGGGAAGGCGAAGGCATGATCGTACATATCCTCCTACTGATTTATACTTGAGAGATTATTTGATACTCTGACTCTATGGATTCATTTTGAAAATAATGATTGATTATCTTATGGTTTTATGAAAATGTTTTTAATAAAAATGAAAAATTGTGTCATGGTTTTTGGGTTGTTACAAGACTAAACGTTCATACTCCCAAACGAAGATTTTTGTTTAAATCTAGTTTTTTCGTTAAAAGATAGAATCACACATACATGCATGCACGTATGCACACACACAGAGGAAATAAATAGTATATTGGCAGGTTAGTCCTTAGACTTTTTGGGTTTCAAACTTTGGCACACTGCCCTTGATGGTTAATAGGACCTCGTAATTCCATCTATAGAGTGCACATTGCCCCTAATGGTCAATATGGCCTTATAATACTTTAGATTAAAGATGATATTTTAGATAATATATTCCTATACTGAAACTCCATGAAAACAAAGTTACACACTTACACATAAACATTTACCACCGCGAATAATATAAACACACACACACACACACAAAAACAAGCATATTCATCATTCATGAGTGTGTTTATCATTATTTCAAAGTGTTTTCTAAACAATTTCATTTTCATCTAAGTCAATGCTAATATATATGACATTTTTTAAATGTGCTCATTTACATGTGTTTTCTTAAGAACACTCATGTAATACCTGTTTTTTCATAACATGCATTATTTCAAGAGAAGATGAGTACGTGAAATACAACATAAAGTCACGTTAAATTGATCATTTTCTATTTAGTAAAAAGGAGTTGAGGAAAGTTGTAGATCTTCTAAAGTCGATTTCATGGATATAAAGATCGTAGAAAACGGAGTTTGTTTGAAAAAGTTATGGCTGTTTGAAGTTATGATGAAAGTATATTACTATTTTGAGAAGGTCAACAGAAGTCAAAGTCAAACGGTCAACTTTTGAGTCACCACGGCATGGTGGTATGCTCACCACAACATGGTATGAGTTGAGTCACCAAGACACGTGACGGAAGAGTGCAATATGTGGCAATTGTTGGAGAAACTCATGGCCACGGTGTGGCCATGTGACCATGACGACGTGGCATTGTTGATGGTATAAACAGATCTTATTTGGTGTCGATTAAGAGATTTTGGCACACATGATTGGAGATGCTGCTCGGAAAGCATTCTCAGGAGATTATAACGAAGGGGATATACCCTTGAACGAGAGATACGGGCTGACTTACGAGATTCGTTGAGGTATCTTTTACCCCGTTAATAATGATTATGAAATGTCTTATTTTTTAGATCTATTGGACCCGAGTATGTGTTACGGAATTCATGATATGGTGTTGTTACAAACCTTTTGGTAATATTAGTGAGTAAATCTTACGATTAAATATTTAGTCAAGACTGTGAGGGTTATAAACCCTAATGATCGAGAAATCACCCATTGTGAGAGATTTAGCTAACGACTTACGAGTTAATCCTGTTCCGATTATATTATGAGATTTGATTATTATTGTGACAAAAGGTCACAAAGTATAGCCAGCAATGGGTTGTGACAGGTTCTAATGAACTTTTTATTCGATGAATAGGTGTTACCACGTAACAAGTTGATAGGCAGTGAAGGATTGAGATCGGATCTGGAATTAGTCTACTGACTAACCATGTGAATAACACTAGTCTAGCATCCGTTGATGTAATATTTGTGCTATACATTATATAAGATATGTATTGTGATTTAAATGATCAAACATTATTGAGAAGTAGATCTTTATTAACATTGATCATGATTGACAGATTGATCATGATCAAGAGAGAGAGAGAGAGAGAGAGAGATATTATCAAACTGAAAGATAGATTATGATTGAGAGACTGATCATGATCGAGTGAGAGATCATCACACTAAGAGATAGATCATGACTGAGAGATTGATTATGATAAAGAGATATATCATCACACTAAGAGATAGATCATACTGAGAGGTAGATCATTTTTGAGAAATAAATCATTACTGAGTGACAAGTCATTATTAATGGGATAAATTGTTATTATTGAGAAATTGATTTATATTAAATTGATTATGAGGATATGAGAACACCACTAATTGGTGTAATTTATTTGTTAAATATCATTGATGATGAGTTGTTATGTGATAAATATGATTTTGTTACAATAGTTGTTATTTACTAAGCCGTGAGGCTTATGTTGTTGTGATGATCATTTTGCAGGTAGATTATTGTGGCGCTCGACTTTGATCATGTCCTTGAGGTCAATACGATCCCTATTGATAACTTCTTGTATTTCGTAGTGCCAATATACAACAAAATTATTTGTAAAATGTAAATGAGAACTGAAATTTGTTTGGGGTGTACTTGGTAATAAAAAATTGGACGTTACAACTTTGTATCGACGTTATGGTTTAAGTAATTAGGTTCTTATATTAGATTCCTAAACTTAAACCATAGAGTAGATGATAATTGATTAGATCTTATGAATATGAGTTAGTTTATTATTAGACATTTTAAGCATAAAGCTTAGTGATGAGTGTGTAAAGTCACGTCTTCATCTTTCCACGAACCAATGATACCTGAAAATAACAGCAACTGGGTAAGCATAAAGCTTAGTGAGTTCCCCCAAAAATATCGCACCTATTAAGACAAATAAAACATGTAATAGGTCCAATCCGTCATCGGACTAGAATACCCCAACCCAATAAGTCATTAGACTGGAATGCCCTGACCCAATCAATCATCGGACTAGAATACCTCGACCCAATCAGTCATAGGACTGGACTACCTCAGCACAACCAGTCATCGGACTAGAATGCCAACATGCAACGGGTCCAATCAGTCATCAGACTGGAATACCCTGGCCCAATCAGTCATCATACTGGAACGCCTCGGTCTGTTGGCTTACACATATAGCAGTAATGCCTCAACCTAAACCGCACTATGTCGACATATACAATAGATAAAACATATAACAAAAAACAAATAATCATGCAGATTTAGCGGATCACTACAACATATCAACATCCTATATACAAGGATACAAAACCAACAACCCAAGGAATACGTAATCATATTGTTAACGTGTCCCTTTAGGAATACGTCAAAGATAACAGAACAGTTATCTAAAGGACGGCCTACCTAACGGTCTCTACCCAATATAAGTGATTAGGCTTAGGCCCTCACCCTCGCGGCCTCACGCTTAGACCCTAACGCTCTAGCGCCAAGGTCCAATTCAGGACAAGAAACTCCAGTTTAAAATAAGCCAAAATAGTATTGGCTACTCTCCAAAGCGACAAGTGTAGCACCCAGGGTACTGTCCTCTGATAGTTCCACACCAATATCAAATAACCACTTGTGGTGCATGATCCGCCAATAGGAATCCCCCACATTCTTTCGGCCCAGACGAGATAAAAGATCATGTCGGAATCAGGTGTAGAAGACGACAAGTATAAAAGGGACCTTTCTTCTCCTGAAGAAGGGATTTCCACATTCTCTATCCCATACCTAAACCTTATGTCAGAGCTTCGTTCCAAGACCACCTCCTGGACGACGACTGACGTTAGTTCTTTCTTTGTTGTGCTTCTAAGGCTTAACCTAGGCGAAGCTATTTCGGGACGACGATAAGCTCGGGAAACATATCATAACATTTGGTGCCATCTTGGCATGTACTTAGAGTTACACAACCTTAATACGACTCTAGACGTTGGCAATGATGGGAAGGGAACATACGACGTCCAGTAGAGGAGAAACAAGTCCAATCAGATCAATGTTGTCGCTTGATGGCACACAACCATCTGCATCAGACGAACAAGCCTCCACCTACACACCAACAACACAGAAATCAAGTCCAATAACAGGAACCGCAACAACAACAATCGCCTCCCTATGGCGACCGTTACCTGTCACAACAAAACACCCGGTTACAACCGCGACTGCAGCGCCTCAGTCGAAAACAACTCAACAGTTGCAACCACCGAACCAGCAGTCACAACTATCGACCCTACAATCACAACCGATGGCTTCCCAGCTGCAACCACCATTACAACATGCGGAGACGAACACTTGATCGCTAAACGCCACACCCTCCTTCGCTCTATAATCAATGACGAGCCATCAGTCCTTTATTAAGGTGAGCATGTTGCATATACCGCTTTCTATGTAGCAAGTACTGAAGTTTAACCCTTGCATTTACAAGCTCCAGGAAACCTTCCTTCAAGCTCACACCACCGCTGAAATGGAAAGAAGGCAGCTAGCATGCAACATCTTTGACATCAGAAATAACTTGAGGACCAAGTTTGATACCGATAAGAAGAGTATTAGGGTTTGAAAAGATGTTGGTAAACACCAAGATCATAAGAGCGAGATCTTCACCATCAGGAGGCCGCACAATAGACACAAGCATCGTGAGGCTGACGACAACTTAGAGGTACTATCTAGAAACCTCCTTAACATCAACTTCTCACTATAGGACCCGATGCCACACAACTGGAACCCCCGGGATCCACTTTTAATCACTGCTTGTATATGTCAAAAGCAAATCCATCGCGTTTACATAGACAATGGTAGTAGCACTGACATCCTTTATGAGCACGGCTTCAGGCAGTTGTCGACTTCCTGGAAAGAGGGCCTGAAACCGCCAACAAGCAGGCCATTGGTCGTCTTCACAGGACACAGTCTATGGCCATTAGGCACTATACACCTCCCACTCATGTTGGTTAGCCATAAAGTGAGGGAGAGCATCACACGAACAATCGAGTTCTCGGTAATGCGATTCCCAACGGAACAAAACATATTGCTTGGGTGGCCTATGCTCTTCCATTTTGTATCAGTTATGACATCCCGAGTTTTAGAAATATAAACAAAACACATTTCTTCGAAAATGCTTTGATAAAATCATTATCGTGTTTTTGGGACAAATTCCACATAATTAATCTTTTTAAAAGAATACTCTGATTTAATAAGCATGAACAAATTGGTCTCTTCAGACCGTAAAAATGGAGATGTCATAAAGGAAAGATCGAGTATTAAAAGCGAAATGTTGCCCGAATTTCGAATCATCACTATAACAAGTGAGTGCAGAGTAACTTCGACTTACATATAGATATGAAGTAACTAGATGATTATATTCTAAATGTGCCTATTGTTTGTACTTCCTATTATCCATTCTAGATGAAATATTATAACATTGTTTTATTTGATCGTGTGTGTGTGTGTGTGTATATATATATATATATATATATATATATATATATATATATATATATATATATATATAGGGTAGAAAATGGATGAAAATGATGAAATAGATGAGATGAAATGATGATAAGATGATAGGCCTTAACTTTATAAATGATCTAGTCGTCTAGCAGAGTATAAATGACGACCACAAAGTATTTTAGATAGTCCAATAGAATGCTAGCAGGCTCGCAAACTTTAGGTGTTTTGAACTATGTTTTCATTAAAGATGTTCTTCATCCCTTGACATATATCGCTAAGGAATCCCCGAAGTGGTATTTTCTACCCCAATACTTATAGTGACCATATAATAGGTCCCTTGAGGCTAGTATTTAGGTTATAATGTGAGGATAATGGGAATGGGTAATCAAGTTGAATTGTTTGATAAAAAAATATAATTAAAAAAAAATAATTATCATGGATTGAAACCCTATGTGCTCACCAGACTTCCCTAAGTCTAACCCACTCAGTTTCGTTGTATCACTTATAGGGGTACGAAAGCACATGAATATTGAGATGATTCTGATCAAAGGATAATAAAATGTAGGCCAATAGGTTAATGTACTCTTGTTCCGTTATTTAATCATAACTTTTTAACATTTTTTCGTTTATATGAAAACGACAATTAAAACTAGATCTTTTGAATCAATAACTTTTTTTACAATTCATAAATGTTTTTTTGTGAAATTTTTTTACAACTTAAGGATAATATTTAACTTTTTGACTTTTTATTCCTTTCCTAAAAAATTATTTATTTATCCAAAACTAACATTAATTATAATATTTCTTTTAAAATTATTTATCTTAGTTAATTAAAATCATATTACCAAAGGGTTTCTAGCCCAGCGGCATCTGGTGTTGCACACCCTCTTTGAGGTTGAGGGTTCAAGTCCCGTGAGGGACATAAGTGGAGAATTATGAGTAGTGTAGGAGTAGAATAGATTTATCGTTCCAAAAAAAAATAAATTAAAATCATGTTAATATTTATTATTGTTGTTATTTATTTATTTGATTTTTTTAATATTGTTGGGATATACTATTTAATATTAATTTTTATTTACGTTTTTTTTATTGTTGTATACAAATGTATTATTTAATATCATTATATATTTATTTTTTAATGTTTTGTTCCTTTGTATTCGAATTTCTTTTTAAGTTCCACTCGTGGTGGAGATTATTCATATCCACGAATTCAACGCATTCTTTTCTTGTTGAATAGACTAGTAATAAATTGACAGAAAGAAAAAGACATTGTTAAGCATGTCGAATTGTGGATCGATATGGACAGTGGCTGTGATAAAATAGAAGAAAGTATGTCGATCGATAGGGATGTATTTGTCATCGCAACCCGCACCCGCAAGAAAGCAGAGCATCCATGGGATTATCCAAATTCAAATTACTATTTAAACTTCAGCAAACCATCATTGAATCGAAGTTGATCAACCAGGGGAAAACATAGATCGTCCATGGAAGGAAACTCGAATCAAGATAAATCGAGCATTGATAAAGAATTACAAACCAAGTTACTTCTTCACAGTGATCATGATCATAAGGGTGGTATGAGAACCATGCCATTCATCATAGGTACTTCAAATCCCCAATTTCTTCCATCATTATCTGTACTCTAAACTCTAATTCACAGGAAAACCTTATCCGTCCACCATTGTTTTTGAGTTCGAGTTATGAATGAATCTCTGTCGTATCAATTAGGGTTTTGATTTTGATTTTGGAGCAGTGAATGAAGCATTCGAGAGAGTGGCGAGCGATGGATTGATGCCAAACATGATATTCTATCTAATGGAAGTTTATCACATGGAAGCTGTAACCGGAACAAGCATACTCTCCATTTGGTCAGCACTTTCAAATGGTCTCTCCATTGTTGGAGCTTTCATCGCTGATTCCTACTTGGGTCGGTTTCGGGTCATTGCTCTCGGGTCTCTCTCCACCCTTCTTGTAAGTCTCCCACCTCCATAATGATTTTGGTTTCGAGCCACTATTTTAATCATCTTGTTGCTACAGGGGATGATTTTTCTATGGCTGACATCCATATTCCCACAGTTAAGACCTTCATCTTGCGATGAACTCAACACCATTTGCAACCCTGCAACACCAACCCAACTCGCTTTACTCTTTTCATCTTTTGGTCTACTCTCAATCGGATGCGGTTGCATCAGACCATGCTCCATGGCCTTTGGTGCAGACCAACTCACCAATCATCCAACCCAAAACAACCAAAGGCTCATTGACAGCTACTTTAACTGGTACTATGCTTCTGCAGCAACGTCAATGGTTGTATCTTTTACACTACTGATTTACATTCAAGATGAGTATGGGTGGCAGGTTGGATTTGCAGTTCCTATGTTGCTCATGGTTTGTTCTACTCTCATGTTCTTGCTTGGATCATCTCTTTATGTGAAAGTTAAAGTTGGTGAGAGCCCGTTTTCAGGGTTCATTCAAGTTCTAGTTGTTGCTTTCAAGAACAGGAAAGTGAATCTTAGTCAAGATGACTGCTATAATCATAGCCATGGAATGGATCGAGTTGAGCTAACAGAGAACTTAAGGTTTCTCAACAAAGCGTGCGTTATTAACGATTCAAACACAGATCCATGGAATCTCTCCACAGTCGAAAAGGTGGAATCCCTCAAATCCCTAATTCGTATAGCACCAATTTGGTCTTCGGGAATTCTACTATTCACCACAAGTTCCCAAAGCTACCCAACACTCCAAGCAAAAACAATGAATCGAAAAATCATCTCAGGAATCGAAATCCCGCCTGCATCATTCGTCTTATTCCTGGTCTTAACGCTCACAATATGGATCGCTTTTTACGATCGTATCTTAGTCCCGATTCTAACCAAACACACACGTCAACCGCGTGGGCTCCACCCGAAAACCCGAATGGGAATTGGGCTAGTAATCTCATTCGTGGCTATGGTGGTGTCTGGAATCGTGGAAACCATAAGGCGCCACATGGCAAGGTCGGGTAATGACATGTCAGCGATGTGGTTGGTCCCACAGTATTCTTTGTTAGGATTAGCCGAGGCTTTTAATGCAATAGGGCAGTTGGAGTTTTATTACTCTGAGCTTCCGAAAAGTATGTCAAGTATTGCAGTGGCGCTCTTCATGGTGAGCAATGCGTTCTCGGGGCTTTTTGGAAGCTTTTTGATCAATGTTGTTGACTCTGTAACACGTGAAGGTGGTAGTGTGAGTTGGTTATCAAGTGATATTAATGAAGGACATGTGGATTATTACTATTGGTTGCTTGGTTTCATGAGTTTGCTCAACTTTTTCTACTTCTTAGTCTGTTGTCGACTTCATAGGGTTTTCTCATTGTCTACGTGACCTCGAAGAAGGTCAACATTAGGTTTTAGCATCCAATTACAAATTGTGTAATATTGGATACTTATTCTATAAATATTATACGGATAATCCAAAAGAAATTAAGTATTTGATTACACATTTTCAAGCACATGAGGGATCTTCATGATATGATTAACAGTTGTGTAAAATCAGTTCTCTTATCATATTCATATAAGTAATTAGTAATGTAAAAACTTATATTAATTATCATGAATGTCATGGAATGTGAATTCAATAATTTACAATTTTTTTATAAGACATGCATACTTATTGATGTCACTCCTGTAGTTGAAGTATTTTCTTTCTCGATTCCCTAACACGCCGTTCCCGAGTTCAACTTAACGAGAGAAAAGAACTTCCGTTCTTTAAAAAAAACGAGAGAAAGGAAAGGAAATGAGTGGAAATGAGAAGAAAATAAAAGAGATTGGTGTCCCCGAGTTTCATTAAAGAGGAGAAGTGGAGGGAAATAAGAGGATCATTTTCAATCCGATTTGGGAGGATTTGGAAAGAAAGAACAAAATGATTCATTTTCCTTCCACTTCTCTCAAACTACGGAACACGAAAGAAAATTTTGTTTTCTTTTCCTTTCTCTTCTTTTTTCTTGTGACTTTCTTTTCTTTTTTCTTCTTTTCTTTTGTTAAACTCGGAAACGAGGTTGTAAAGGATGCGGTTGTTTGTTTGTTGCTCATTTGCTTTGATTCCCAATCTTCAAGATCCTTTGTGTATCAAGGATTATAAGCTTGTTGCTCATTTGCTCTGATTCCCAATCTTCAAGATCCTTTATGCATCAAGGATTATAAGCCTAATAGCATAACCCTGGTTGTGGGATAAAAATCCTGGTCGGTGGGACATTTTAGATATTTGATTTTATTTATTCTTTTTCTTGACCCTCGCGTGGAATAAAAAAAGGTAGGCTGATTAGTCACCTTGGTATACGAATCCAAAATTAGATTGTGATTGTACTCTTTGTATTTGTTTAACTAATTTATTACTAGTCTTTTTAGTTTTTATATATATTTCAGATAAAATTTCACAAATAGCCGTTAAGCTTTTCTGTTTGTCTTTAAAATAGTCCCTAAGAAATCTTTTTTGCATGGATGGTCCATATGGAGCAAACCATACACACAAACACATTAGTTTTTTTGTTAAATTAAATGAAAATAGTATATTGTCCTTGCATTTACTCATTTTCTCTCGATCAATTTCTCCTTCACATAAACACTAAGTACAAGAACATTCAAGAACACACAGCCTCTCAAGAACAAACCACATACTGCCATCACCAACCACCACCACCGTATGTAATTATTGTCCATCACTGTCGCCCGCCTACCACCGCTAGCTACTCCTTCCGTCGCTAACACTATTGACCCACCACCGATCTCCTTTTTAGATCTCCGTTCACTGAACGTGCAAATGCTAAAGCAGAATGGACGAAACCATTACTTCTTAGATCTCGGTTCACTGGACACCCCCCCCCCCCCCCCCTTTCCCCTACCAAAAAAAAAATCCTTAAGACACTCTTACAATAACAATCATGTTTTCGATCAGATTTTACCATCTTGAACCTTCAAAACATCATCCTCGACTTTTGATTTTCGAGTTCAAGAATAGAGACTTTTTCCTTTGGATTTTTGAGTTCAAGATAAACCCTAACTTTTCAAAGTTCAAGCTCGATTTCATGATATGTCATTATTGTTCGAGCATCAGATTTGTCATTGTTGTTTCTCCAAGCTCCATTTTCAAGTTAAAAAAAAAAACCTAACTTCATCAGATTTTCCAGTGTTGTTATGTGTCATTTTTGTAGGTGTGTGATTTTCAAGATCTGGTGGTGGTGGTATATGAATGTATTGTTATCACCATTTTTATGGAAGATTACAAGGTTGTGATGAAATAACAAAAATAATGAAGGATGAGAGAGGAAGATATGCATAATCTATGAAGGCATGGAGAGAGTGAGAGAGAGAAAAAAAAGAGATAGAGAGGGAGGGAGAGAGAGAGAGAGAGAGAGATAGGCAGACAGAGAGTGTGTGTAACATCCGTTCCAGTTATGAATCAACTTTTTATGTATTAACTTTAAATTGGGTGGCCACGACGTGGTGGAGCATCACCATGACGTGGCAGAATGTTTTGGACCGCGAAATTTAAATGACCCGCCACGATGTGGCCTTAGGTGCCACAACGTGGCAGGTGTTTTTAGTGAAAAACCCTAATTTCAGGATTTAGGCCCTATATAAAGAACATTAAGGCTAGGGTTTCGTGATCATTCAGCCTCCATCTTCTTCTCTAACTCAGAAACCCTAACACTAGCCTCCATTGAAGTTTTGAGCTCATTTTTGGTGCTTTTTGGTATTTTTGAAGGAAAAGGAAGCCCTTGGTGTAGTTCTTACTTGGCAATCATCATTTTCTTCAGCTAGTGCATCTCCTAGACCTTGGTAAGTGTCCAAGATCCAACCTATTCTTCATGTCTTGATGGATTTAAGTTGTGGGATCTCATAAAGTTTGCAACTTTATGAATCTCCAGGACAAATAGAGTATTTGGTGTCTTGGATTTGATTTGTAAATGAGTTTTGGTTCCATGCATGGGGTTTTGGTCATAAAACACTAGTGTTTGACCTATTAGAAGTTCAAAACATGCATGTCTGGCAATCATGGATTTTTATGATATTTTTGGTACTAGGAACCGTTCTGGAATCGTTGGTCATGAGATCTTCAATATTAAGTGTTTAATGATAAAGCCAGGATGCGTTTTCACCCCTTTTTGGACCTAAGGGTGAGATCTTTGCCTCATGGAAGATCTTAAGGGATAAAGTTGGAAACTTTATCCATTTAGACCATGGAATGGACTAGATCTGAGTTGTGGAGTTCTTAGAATCGAAGAAAATGACTTAAAATATTAAGTTGTTTAGAACCTAAGGCCCACGGCGTGGCCTTAGGTCACCCCAACATGGCGACTGGGTTAGAGTCAACTGTTTTGTCGTTTTATTGCCACCACATGGCCAGGGATGGCCACGATGTGATGACCAGTTGTAGTTGACTTTGACTTCTATCCGTTGACTATTGAATTTAACCATGTTTGACTTAGGAAATTTGAGATTTTGTTGAGTAGTAGTTTGAGTTTAGGTCATTGTTTGTTGTTAGGTGACTAGTAGAGTCAGCAGTTGGAACAGTGATCTGTTCAACTACATTTCGGACTTGTGAGGTGAGTTTTTCCTCACTGTACTTGTGGGTCGAAGGCATCAATGCCAGCCTACTGGATCATGTATCCTGGTATATTGGATTGATGTTGTGTTGTTTATACGATAGACTAGTAGATATGTATGATTACGTGTGTTTACTAAGTATATGCTAGATTGGTATATCAAGCTGATTATCTGTACTTGTTGGTTATTGATTGTTATTGTATATGTTGACATGATATGGTTTGTTGGTTTGAGGTGATCCTGCTTTGTGCTGAAGGACAAGATACATGGGGCAGTCCGGATAGGCTGAATGCCCGAGAGGCAAACTAGTCAGACCGAAGGCCCGGAGAGCGGTCCAGATAGGTTGTAGGCCCTACGAGGTAGTCAAGTCAAGCTGAAGGCTCATATTTACATGATGTTATATGTTGGTTATGTGTGTGGAACATCCATTTTGTGAGGTATTATTTTCTTGACATTTTGGTTAAGTGTTGATTTTCTTTAAAGACAAAAGGGGCTTATTACACTGGGCGTAATAAGAGTATGTGTAGCGTACTCACCTGACTTAGACGCGGGGAGAGCACCTTCGTATGTTGGGCGTACGATATGTACGTTGGGCGTACTGTGTGAATCAGCAAACCTTAATTTTTAGGGTTTAACCCCTATATAACCCCTATTATGAGGCTTAAGGTTTCCCCCTCATCAGCTTCCCTCTCTTATTAGCCCTCCCATGAAACCCTAGCTGACATTTAAGTGTTTTGAGCTTAGGAGTGATCTTTGTTGGTGTTTTTGATGATCTTGAAGAAGGAAGGATCTCTTAGAAGTTTCTCTTGTGGTGTTAAAGCTTGTGGATCCAAAACTTAGCCACCTTGATCATTCTTAAGAAGGTATCAAGTCCTTACCTTGATGATTCATCTCCTAGTTCTAGATAGTTAGGGTTTTTGGTTTGTTTTGGTCTCTTAAGGTGTTCCTTGAGAGTATAAGCTACTCCAGAAGGTTATGATGATAGATCTTAGTATTTCTGATGTCCCTTATGCATCAGAAAGGTGTCTTGATGGATTAAGCTCAACCCTGCAAGGGTTGAGGGTTGTTTCATGAAGTTAGTATGTTAAAATCCAAGATTTAACCTTTTTAAGCCGTGCAAAAGCTTAAAGTCCTTGACTTTATGGTTTAGGACCATGTTCTGATGTTGACTTGAAGTTTAAACGTTATAAGCTTAATGAGTTAAGACATTTGGGTGTGTTTGGCTCTCTAACCAGTACGTCTGGCGTACTCCTGAGTACGTTGTGCTTATTGGGCCAGCATCCCGATTCTAGATCAACCAGGTAGGTACGCCACACATACGTCTGTCTTTGGGCTTTTGGAGTTTTTGGGCTTGGGTTTAGTTGGGGTTTTGGCTTGTTGATTTTAGGCCTTAGACCTTTTGTGGTATTTAATCATTTGTGGGCCTTAGGCGATCTTAGAGCTCTTGGGGTTATGTTGGGCCTTAGGGTCCTTTAGTTTAGGCTTGGACCATTGTTAGTCCTTATGGTTATAAGCTTGACCTTAGATAATAACTAAGGTTGGTATTGATTATGTTCAACGTGAGGAACCGTTGGGCTGCAGACTCGGGTGTGGGATTTGCTATCTTTCGATCAAGGTGAGTTTCGTCCACTGTACTCGTGGGTCGAAGGCACCAATGTTAGCCCACTAGATTATGATAGTATGATGATAGTTGTCTTTGTGACAATTCCATTCTATGTTTGTTTATGCCTATTGTCTTCATGAATTTCGTTTATATGATTGTATGCTTAGTTATAGGGGTGAAACAGACCCAATACCGGTTGAAGATACGAAAGGGAGTGAAATAAACCTAATACCGGTTGAAAGATACCTAGGGGTGAAATAGACCCAATACCAATTGAAGGATTCCGAAGGGGGTGAAATAGACCCATTTATGTTTTGACTGTTATGCATGTATAATATGTGGTATTTTGGAGGAGCTCAATAAGTTTTCTGTTTACGGTTTTTAGTTTGTGTTTCATGTACTTCCAGCTTGAAAAGGAAGGGTTCGACTTAATCGCACCACATCTGCCTGTGTGTTTTCTGCATTATGTGATTTTGGGATTTGTACCATCCGTAGTTTTGCTAAAAGATTAAGTCAATGATAATAATACCCGCTCATCATTTTTTATAATAATAAAATGAGATTTGAGGTGACTACATGTCTACAGACTTGCAAAACGGGAGAATTTTGTATATGCACTTCTTAAACATCAAAAGATCATATTGCCCAGTTTAATTTATTAATATCATATTTGTCCTTTATAAACCTTCAAAATATCATATTTACCCAAATCTTTTTTACAATGTTTTTAATAATTTATAATCATTTTTTATACCTTAAAATTATTATAATAATTAAAATATTTAATCATGTTATCCTTACGTCTATAATAATTGAATTTCTATTTCTAAATTGTTGGAATGTCACTCTCTTGACAAACAAACATCTTCATCTTCAGTCATCTCCATGAAATCTATGCATTAGTTGTTTTGTTGTTGAATATTGTGACATTGCAAATAGAGGATATTTTACATATTAGGTCGATGCAACATAAACCGCACACTACGGTGGCTGATGTGGTGACGCAGTGTGCGGTGCGCATATCACCAACCCCCAGTGGCACCGTTTTGCCACCGCACCACAAGCCCTTACTGCACCTCTTTTGGTCCTTTCTTGACCTTTGACCATTTACGACATTTAAAAAAAAAAGAAACAATAAATAAAATAAAAGCAGAGTAAATGTGGTATGACACCCTTCAGTTTTATCGGGTAACGACACAATGATGTGGCACCGTAGTAGTGTAGTAAGTGGTCTTTGTATTGATATTTTGATGTTTTGAGGGATATATATATATATATATATATATATATATATATATATATATATATATATATATATATATATATATATATATATATATATATATATATATTATAAAATTTTGGAAAGAAATATAATATATTTATTTTAGTAAGTGTATATGAGAAATTATTTTAAAATCAATAGCCGGGTAATGAAATAGTCAAGGAAGTATGTCGATCGATAGGGCCACTGGCCACTGGTCACTGGCCACATAGAGGTGATAAATAGAAGTAAGTATGTCGATAGAAAGGGATGTATTTGTCATCGTAACCCTCAAGAAGCGGACAACAATTGCATCCTTTGTTGCTTGCACAATTTCGCGTTATAGAAACTGTTATCGTCTCTATCACATTGTAACTATCTCCATGGCATCACCCAAATTCAACTTACTATTTAAACTCCAGCAAATCATCATTGAATCGAAGTCGATCAATCAGGGGAAAACGTCGATCATCCATGGAAGGAAAATTGAATCAAGATAAATCCAGCATTGATACAGAATTGCAAACCAAGTTACTCCTCCACAGTGATCATGATCATAAGGGTGGTATGAGAACCATGCCATTCATCTTAGGTAATTCAAATCTCCAAATTCTTCCATCATTATCTGTATTCTAAACTGTAACTCACAGGAAAACCTTATCCGTCCACGAATTTTTTTGAGTTCGAGTATGAATGAATCACTATCGTATCTATTAGGGTTTTGATTGGTTTTTTGGAGCAGTGAATGAAGCATTCGAGAGAGTGGCGAGCTATGGATTGTTGCCAAACATGATATTCTATCTGATGGAAGTTTATCACATGGAAGCTGTAACTGGAACAAGCATACTCTCAGTCTGGTCAGCACTTTCAAATGGCCTCTCCATTTTTGGAGCTTTCATCGCTGATTCATACTTGGGTCGGTTTCGGGTCATTGCTCTCGGGTCTCTCTCTACCCTTCTTGTAAGTTCCTCATTCTTCTATCAAATGACCCCAATAAAAACCTTATGATTCTTAAATAGAAACTATTGATGATCTTCTCCTTTCCACAGGGGATGGTTTTTCTATGGCTGACATCCATATTCCCACAGTTAAGACCTTCATCTTGCGATGAACTCAACACCATTTGCAACCCTGCAACACCAACCCAACTCACTTTTCTCTTCACATCTTTTGGTCTACTCTCAATTGGATGTGGTTGCATCAGACCATGTTCCATGGCCTTTGGTGCAGACCAACTCACCAATCATCCAACCCAAAACAACCAAAGGCTCATTGACAGCTACTTTAATTGGTACTACGCTTCTGCAACAATGTCAATGCTTATATCTTTTACACTAGTGATTTACATTCAAGATAAGTACGGTTGGCAGGTTGGATTTGCAGTTCCTGTGTTGCTCATGGTTTGTTCTACTCTCATGTTCTTGCTTGGATCATCTCTTTATGTGAAAGTTAAAGTTGGTGAGAGCCCGTTTTCAGGGTTCATTCAAGTTCTTGTTGTTGCTTTCAAGAACAGGAAAGTGAATCTTAGTCAAGATGACTGCTATAATCATAGCCATGGAATGGATCGAGTTGAGCTAACAGAGAACTTAAGGTTTCTCAACAAAGCGTGCGTTATTAACGATTCAAACACAGATCCATGGAATCTCTCCACAGTCGAAAAGGTGGAATCCCTCAAATCCTTAATTAGTATAGCACCAATTTGGTCTTCGGGAATTCTACTATTCACCACAAGTTCCCAAAGCTACCCAACACTCCAAGCAAAAGCAATGAATCGACACATCACCTCAGGATTCGAAATCCCACCCGCATCATTCGTCTTATTCTTGGTCTTAACACTCACAATATGGCTCGCCTTCTATGACCGTATCTTAGTCCCGATTCTAACCAAACACACACATCAACCGCGTGGGCTCCACCCGAAAACCCGAATGGGAATCGGGCTAGTAATCTCAGTCATTGCCATGGTGGTGTCTGCCATCGTGGAAACCATAAGGCGCCACGTGGCAAGGTCGGGTAATGACATGTCAGCATTGTGGTTGGTCCCACAGTATTGTTTGGTAGGATTAGCCGATGCATTTAATGCAATAGGGCAGTTGGAGTTTTATTACTCTGAGCTTTCGAAAAGCATGTCAAGTATTGCAGTGGCACTCTTCATGGTGAGCAATGCGTTTTCGGGGATTTTTGGAAGCTTTTTGGTCAATGTTGTTGACTCTGTAACAAGTGAAGGTGGTAATGTGAGTTGGTTATCAAGTGATATTAATGAAGGACATGTGGATTATTACTATTGGTTACTTGGTTTTTTGAGTTTGCTTAATTTTTTCTACTTCTTAGTCTGTTGTCGTCTTCATCGGATGTTTTCATCGTCTACATGAGCTCAAAAAAGAAGGATCAGAGTTTGGGGATTGAAGCTCAACATTAGGGTTTTAGAATCCAATATTGCCATGCCATGCAATGTGTTTGTATGTGAATCCTGCTTTAGTGTTGTAGCATGTGGATAATCTAGTAAATAATTTCAAGATCCTTTGTTTTTGAAGGATGATATCATTGGCTTTGTTAATGAATTTCAAATTCTTTCTCGATATGGTTTTTTACAACCCACCAATGGCATGGACATTAAAATTTATATTGCATGTTTAACGTGTATTGTTTTAAAGAAGTTTAATTATATTGTAATTTGATGCGGATAAGGTTTGTTACTTGTTAGCTATCTTTATTTAAACATGTCTTATTTTTAGTTGTATATTCTTAGGTTCAAATGAAATTGTCAACTTTGTATTATAGCTAGAGCACATGATTAATGAAAGATGCAAGAAACGAGGTTAAGAATTTGGCAACGTTCATGGGTTACCCTTTTACTGAAATGGAGGAAGATGATAGGGAAGTGGAAAAGATAATAAATTTATGTAGTTTTGAGATATTAAGCGAGGTGAATAAGAATGGAAGAAGCCATATCTTCTTCAGAAAAGGAGAAATTGGAGATTCCGTTAATTATCTTACACGTGAAATGATCGGGATTTTGAACAAAATCACCAGTATTATGGGTTAGGTATCTCATTTTAAATATGAATCTGTAGCAACTTTACATGGTCGCTCTATAATGAATCACCTTTTCTTTTTTTTTTTTTTTTTTTTTTGCTATTTTATTGAATAAATGGTATCGTATATTCATATTTTATAATATAATATTTTGAACATGATATAACCATAAAGAATTAATAATTACAACAATTCAAAGTATATGTTTTTTGTTAATTCTGTAACCATCATGTTTTCTTCGGTTTATCGATTTCACTTCTTCAATTTCTTTGACAAATTCCTCAAGTGGGTTGGAGATGCAAATGGAATGAGTTAGAAATAAATCATTATTTACGCAGCAAATTACATAGTTTTGGTGCAAAGAATGCTTTAATGGGTTAGAGATCCTTAAAGTGATGTTTCTTTTGTAATTCTAACTTTACGGGGAGAAATTAATCTCATAAACTATATATAAATGTTTAATTTTTTATTTAATATAGAAAAAATGACTTACAGCTCTTTAAGAGTACTTTACATAATATAACTTTTTCTTAATTCCCCAAAGTGTGTAGTGAGTTTCTCAAAAGGTTTTCAAATATCATTTATACAAACAACAATTCATAACTAAAAAAAACATAAACTTAACCTAATCGTATTACATGGTTCTTCAGGTTTCTCAACAGAACATGATTTATTAAAGATTCGAACATTGATCAATACACAGTCAAAAGAGTCGAATCCTTCAAATCCCTAATAATTCGTATGGCACCTCTTGGGTCTTCTTTTTTTGGCACATTTCACTTTCATTTTCTTAAAATTTCTCCTCAATTTATCTTTTGTATCCTCTATTCTATCCTAGCAAGCACGCTACTGAATGTATGTATATTGCCATATATAATGTCCATGGGTACTTAAACAATATAAAGGTTATTAAACAACTCAAGTATCATGAATCTACAACAAAAATATTAAATTTGTAAGAACCAGGTCGATGCTAAATGGGACATTATTTTGTGCTTTTATAATAGCAACATACTCAAAAAACTGAGAAAAAATAATTACATTATTTTGTGCTGCAAGTTTCTTCATTAGAATAAATTCTTCGTAAAAAGCGCCGTTGCCGGGGATCGAACCCGGGTCACCCGCGTGACAGGCGGGAATACTTACCACTATACTACAACGACAAGTTCTTGTAATAGATGTTGGAAGTAAATTCTTGAATTAGAATTTAATAATTGCCTAACCTTTTGAATTAACAAATTGCAACCCATGTACGTATGACAGTTGAAAAACAATCATAGTATCAAAATTCAAATCCTCCTTTTTGAATTTATACATGTTGTTGTCCTTGGTTAATTAATTCCTAATTAAGGCACTCTCATACTCTCACATGAAACTATGAAAGATCAATAGTCTAGAATTAAAGCTTTTATTTATACAAGGTATCATAAAGGCACGGAAGGATCCTCATCTACCTATCTACCCATGGCGTTCGCAATCGTGGAAACCATGAGGCCCCAATGACATGTTTGGAAATAGGAATGTGGTTGGTCCCACAGTATTCTTTGTTAGGATTAGTTAGACTTTCAATGCAATGCAGATAGGGTTTTATTACTCTGAGCTTCTGAAAAATATGTCAAGTGTTGCCATGGCGATGTTCATGGTGAGAAATGCTTTCTCGGGGCTTGTTGAAAGCTTTTTGGTTAGTCTTATTGACTTGGTAACAAGTGAAGGTGGTAATGTGAGTTGATTATCAGAGTGATATTAAGTAAGCCATGAAGGACATCTGGATTATTACTATTGGTTACTTGGTTTGTCGAATTTGCTCAATTTTGTTTACTCATTGATATGTTGGGATGTTTAGATCTTCCACATGGGTTTGAAAAGGAAGGGGGTAAGAGCTTTAATGGGCACATGGAAGATGGCTTGCGTTTGATATGAAAATGCATGATTGAGAGTCCATTTTCTTGGCTCTTTTGTTTGTAGAATAGCTTTTTTGTTTAGGTAACATATGGTTGTTAACTCAATTTTAGGTAGTTTCCAAAATTGCTTTAATTTTGTTAACTTTGTAATTTGACTAATTTCCCGATTCTAGTAAAGTTTTGCCAAAGGGTGAGGTATTTATCCATAGTATTGATATAAGTTTCATATGTCAATAAATCTGTAATATATCAACTATCAAGTATAATTTTTGGATTTCAACTTTGTCACAGTGTCCCGGGTAATGAGTAGTTTGTGGGGGAATTTTTCTTAATTTTTGATTAGTTTTTTTTTTTTTTATACAAATCTTAAAGAAAAAAAAAAGTATTTTGTCATTTCTTTTATAGAAATACAATTGGATTTGAGAAACGTACGTTTCACGCACCTACGGAAAATCAAATTTGCGGGATAATGAACAATTGACAGATGAAAGAAAAAATGGCCAAAAGAGCTGACAAGCTGAAGGAAGTATATTGATTAAAAGGGATGTATTTGTCAGTTGCAAGAAACAAACAACAATGGAATCCTTAGTTGCTTGCGCAATTTCGCGTTCTTGATATCGTTATCGTCTCTGTCACATTCTAACTATCAACATGGCACCCAAATTCAACTTACTAGTTAAACTTCATCGAATCATCTTTGAATCAAAGTCGATCAATCAGGGGAAAACGTCGATCGTCCATGGAAGGAATATCGGATCAAGAAAAGTCGAGCATCGATACAGAATTACAAACCAAATTACTCCTTCACAATGATCATGATAATAAGGGTGGTCTGAGAACCATGCCATTCATCATAGGTACATCAAAATTCCCAATTCTTCCATCGTTATCTGTACTCTGTACTCGAACTCCCAGAAAAACCTAATCGGTCAGCCAGTTTTTGCGAGTTCGAATCTAAATGCATCTCGATCGTACTAATTAGGGTTTTGATTTTGATTTTGGAGCAGTGAATGAAGCATTCGAGAGAGTGGCGAGCTATGGATTGATGCCAAACATGATATTCTATCTGATGGAAGTTTATCACATGGAAGCTGTAACCGGAACAAGCATACTCTCCATCTGGTCAGCACTTTCAAATGGCCTCTCCATTTTTGGAGCTTTCATCGCTGATTCTTACTTGGGTCGGTTTCGGGTTATCGCTCTCGGGTCTCTCTCCACCCTTCTCGTAAGTCTTCCACCTCGCATATTAACTTTGATTTTGGGGCTGTATTTAATCTTCTTGTTGCTACAGGGGATGATTTTTCTATGGCTGACTTCCATATTCCCACAGTTACGACCTTCATCCTGCGATGAACTCGACACCTTTTGCAGCCCTGCAACACCAACCCAACTCGCTTTACTCTTTTCATCTTTTGGTCTCCTCTCGATTGGATGTGGTTGCATCAGACCATGCTCCATGGCCTTTGGTGCAGACCAACTCAACAATCATCCAACCCTAAACAACCAGAGGCTCATTGACAGCTACTTTAATTGGTACTATGCTTCTGGAGCATTCTCGACAGTTGTTGCTTTTACAGTAGTAGTGTACATTCAAACTGAGTATGGTTGGCAGGTTGGATTTGCAGTTCCTGTGTTGTTCATGGTTTGCTCTGCTGTTATGTTCTTACTTGGATCGTCTCTTTATGTGAAAATTAAAGTTGGTGAAAGCCCGTTTTCAGGGTTCATTCAAGTTCTAGTTGTTGCTTTCAAGAACAGGAAAGTCAATCTTAGTCACGATGACTGCTATAATCATGGCCATGGTATTGATCGAGTTGAGCTAACAGAGAACTTAAGGTTTCTCAACAAAGCGTGTGTTATTAAAGATTCAAACACAGATCCATGGAATCTCTCCACTGTCGAAAAGGTCGAATCTCTAAAATCCCTAATTCGTATAGCACCCATTTGGTCTTCAAGTATTCTACTATTCGCCACAAGTTCCCAAAACTACCCAACACTCCAAGCAAAAGCAATGAATCGACACATCACCTCATGGTTTGAAATCCCAGCCGCATCATTCGTTTTATTCATGGTCTTAACACTCATAATATGGCTCGCGTTTTACGATCGTATCTTAGTCCCGATTCTAGCAAAACACACCCATCAACCGCGTGGGCTCCACCCAAAAACCCGAATGGGAATCGGGCTACTAATCTCAGTCATTGCCATGATGGTGTCCGCAATCGTGGAAACCATAAGGCGCCACGTGGCAAGGTCGGGAAATGACATGTCAGCAATGTGGTTGGTCCCACAGTATGCTTTGCTAGGATTAGCCGACGCTTTTAATGCAATAGGGCAGATGGAGTTTTATTACTCTGAGCTCCCGAGGAGCATGTCGAGTGTTGCCATGGCCATGTTCATGGTGAGCAATGCATTCGCGGGGTTACTTGGAAGCGTTTTGGTCAATGTTGTTGACTTGGTGACTAGTGAAGGTGGTAGTGTGAGTTGGTTATCGAGTGATATTAATGAAGGACATGTGGATTATTACTATTGGTTACTTGGTTTGTTGAATTTGCTCAACTTTTTCTACTTCTTGATATGTTGTCGTTTTCATAGGAGGTTTACATTGTCCACGTGAGCTTGGAGAAGAAGGGTAAGATTGTGAGCATTGAAGGTTAACATTAGGTTTTATCATGCCCTAGTGTTGCGAATTATGTTCACATGGATAATTACAAATTATGTAATATTAGATACATATTTAATAAACATTATACGAATGATCCAAAAGAAAGTATATGATGGTTTTTTATGGGATCATATTAGATAACGTAAATTTCTACGAGTTATATCTATGTCATGCTATGTAGTGTTTGAATTTAATGATTGAAGGATTTTTAAACAGATTCATACTATTTGATGTCAACTTCACATTAAATCTAGTGTAAATTACACTATATGGATGTAACATGATATAATGTGAAGTTGATGTGCATTTAACATCCTAAATTTGGGTTAAACTTAAGTGGATTAATGGTTTAAAGTTTATGAAATGTAATGGAAGTCTTGATCTTGGAAAAATGATTCTAGCTGTGAGAAATTGGTAAATAATGTCAAAATATACTCTAAACGTCAACTTAGAGTAATAAAATGGTCGATTATGTATTAATATACCTTAGGATGAAAATGGTATAGATGAAGAGGTGTTTATGAAAGATGTGGGTCATAATGCAAATTGCAACATATGTTGTTATTTCCTAAAACAATAGGACAAGAAGGAAAAGAGATGAAAATACCCGATAATCATTAATATATATTTTGGAAAACTTCTTAAATGTATTGTGTGATGAATATTATGCTTCACTATAGGAAAGAAAGCGGATGAAACTATTTTTATACAACGAATAAGATAGAATCCAAAGTATATTGCTATTTTTTGAAATTATTTGCAAAATGAGAAAATGAATATAAAAACATGTGTATAAAATATAAATATGTAAGACTTGACAGTTAGAAGCACTATGTGGGTGTTGTGTAATGTGGGAATAACTTTGAAATTCAAGTAGATGAGAATTAGTTGATGTATGTATGATACAGGTTGAAAGTGGTAAACTACTTGTGAACTATTGGACAAGTCAAGCCTAAGTCCTTTAAGCATCTTATAAGAAAGTTATGTCAATAATGAAATTCTTATATAGTACAAGCACTTCGAATGGCCCAAAGAAAACGAGAGTGAGAAACAAAATCTTAGGTTTAGTTACGGAAAAACAGTTTTTAGTTTCTGTTTTTCATTTTCCCTTTTCCCTTTTCAGTTTTCCTTTTTCATTTTCAGTTTTCATTAGAAAATTTAGAAAGCACATTCAGTTAAAACTTATTAATTTTTCCTTTTCAGTTTTAGAAAATTAAAAAATGTGTTTAGATACGTATATTTGTATCGGTTTTCATATTTAGAAAATGGTAATGTTGATAGGGTGGGGGTGGGGGAGGCGTCAGGGGACAGTGGGGGGGGGGGTAGATGTGGGTGGGGTGGGTGTATGTTTGTGGGGGTGAAAAGCTGTGTGTGTGTGTGTGTTTGTGGGGGTTGGTTTGGGAGTGGGTGGGTGCGTGTGTATACGTAGGGGTGTGGTGGATTGGGAGTGTTAAGGTAGAGGTAGGTAGAGGTGGGAGTATGTGTGCATTTATATTTTAGAAAAAATTTGACATTAGAAAAATGTTTAAAACAATGACTATTGGTTTTCTGAAAATTTTCAACTTTTTTGTAATTTTAGAAAACATGAAATTTTCATTTTCTGTGATATTTTAGAAAAATAGACGAACTAAACGTGTTTTCAAAATTCTCATTTTTTTTAGAAATTTTTTTCGGAAAACATCACATTTTTCCACAACTAAACAGGTTGCGTTTACTTACAGAAAAATAATTTTCATTTCTCATTTTTCTCTTTTCGATTTTAGTTTTCATTGATAAATTTAGAAACCGCGTTTAGTTAAAACTTATTCTTTTTTCATTTTAGGTTTCAGAAAATTAGAAACATGTTTAGATGTGTATTTTTCTATCGGTTTTCATTTTAGAAAACGGTAGTAGTGGTAGGATGGGGGTGGACGGGGTGGTGGATCGAAACACCAGATTTCCCTTATGGCAAGTAAAGATGAAAGATATTATTATTCTGATGGATTTACGCAAGGCGCTTTTGGGTTATGAGAAAATGTTCGCTTTATGGACGGAAGAAGAAAATGAGACGAAAGATCTAAAAGCTCAATCCCATATTCATTTTCATTTGTCAAATGATGTTTTGCAAGATGTTTTGAAAGAAACTTCAGTGGCTGCTTTATGGTTGAAGTTGAAGAAATGTTGATGACGAAGAGCCTACCAAACAAGTTGCATTTAAAATGATTGAAAGAGGTTCTTTAGATGAACATTTATCCACATTCAAAGAGTTAGTAAATAACTTAGACAATATGGATGTTCAGTATGAAGATGAAGATATAGTTTTATTCTTGTTGTCATCGTTGCCTGAATCCTACAGCTAATTTCATGATACTATCATCTATAGTCATGACACTGTTGTCCTAGATGAAGTTTTACAGCTTTGGATTTATAAGAGAAGATGAAACATATTAGCGGTGGTGGTTCAAGTGATGATAAAGTCGAAGGTTTAAATGCCCGCGGAAGAACAACAGATAAAGGTAAAAATCCTTAATCTTCTAACAATACCAAATCCAAGTCTAAAAGCAAAAGAAAGTTTTGTAACTACTGTCACAAGAAGGGACATATGATTGATGAGTGCTTCAAGTTGAAGAATAAATAGAAAGCAACAACGTATGGTAAATAAGCTAGCACTTCAGGTGAAACCGATGTAGCAGAGGTCGGTTGTATTAGAGAATTTCTCAAAGTTTATTCAAATAAACCTGATTCCAATGGTGAATAGATACTCGATTATGGTTGTACTTTTCATATGTGTCACAAAAGAAGTTGGTTTTACACATTTGAAAAGGTTAACCAAGGCTATGTTCTGATAGGTAACAATTCGACATGTCCAATTGTTAGACATGGCTCAGTCAGAATCTGGATGTTTGAGGGGGTTATCCAAACCATTGGGGAAGTTAGGCATGTTCCTGACCTCAGAAGAAACTTGTTATCTCTCAGGTCTTTTGATAAAAACGGATACAAGTTTGCTGGTAAAAGTGGAGTTCTCAGGGTATTCAAAGATGGTTCTGATAAACTGAGAACCAAGCGTAAAACCTCAGATCTCTACTTTCTTGACGGGAAAACAATCTCGAGTGGTGTTGTTGTTGTTTCAAAGTCTTTTTCTGTTCCAGACCAATCCCATATTTGGCACCTTCGACTCGGCCATATGAGTTTTCAAGGCATGTATGAGTTGAGTCAGAGAGGATTACTTGGTGAGCAAAAGATTGTTGATTTAGAGTTCTGTGAAGATTGTGTATATGGCAAGTCAAAAACAAGTGAGATTTATGAGTGGTATTCATACAACGAAAGGACCACTTGAATATGTACACTCATATTTATGGGGGCAGGCTCGATTTTCTTCGAAAGGTGGAGTTGATTATATTCTCACTATCATTGATGATTTATCCAAGAAGGTGTAGTGTTTCTTCTTGAAACTGACGTTTTTCTACCTTCAAAAATTGGAAAGTACAAGTTGAAAAGCAATCAGGATTGGTGGGAAAGTATCTTCGCACAGATAATGGACTTGAGTTTTGCTTAGAAGAGTTTAATGCCTATTGTCGAAAGGAAGGCATCACTCGACATCGCATGGTAGTCCATACACCTCAACAAAAGGGCGTAGCCGAAATGATGAATTGCACCATTATGGAGAAGGTCTGGTGTATGCTTTCTAATTCCAAGTTGCCAAAGTCTTTTTTGGCGGAGGTTGCCTCGACTGCTTGCTATCTCATCAACCGATCACCATCACGAGCAATTGAGAAGAAAACTTTGTTTGAGTTATGGTCCGGGAAAACTGATGATTATACAGATTTAAAACCTTTTGGATGTCCAGTTTATGCACGAGTTGACAATGGGAAATTAGAACCAAGAGCAATCAAATGTGTTTTTCTTGGGTACAATCCGGGTGTTAAAGGGTAAACGTTGTGGAGCTTTGATCTGAAGAAAGTCATTATCTCTAGAGATGTTATTTGTGATGAGTCTGGTATGATTCAACCAGTCTCAGACTCTTTAAAAGATACAGATGCATGAAATGCATCATTAGAAACAAGTAAAGAAAAAGCTCAAATAGAGGTGGAGTTTCCTACTTCACCTTCTACTTCCGTTCCAAGTTCAGTAGAAAATCAGGAGTCTTCATTGTCTAATGAGCCCATTGTTGTTGAAGTGTCAACATCTTTACCACCACAAACTACTACTCCATGCATTGCAAGAGATAGACTGAGAAGAGATGTTGTACCTCCAAAGAGGTATGCTGAAGTTGTTCTTGTTGCTTATGAATTTATTGTTGCTGATAATATTGAATTCAGAATGCTGCCTATGAATTATGATGAGGTTGTTAAATCTAAAGACTCAAGTGATTGGATGATTGCAATGCAAAGTGAAATGGTACTTGGGATTTAGTTCCAATTCCGAAAGGCAAAAGACCAGTTAAATGAAAGTGGGTCTACAAGCTCAAGGAACCTGTCAACCCGGATGAGAAACCAAGGTACAAAGCTTGGTCAGTATCTAAAGGATATAGTTAGATTCCTAGTATTGAATACACGAATATTTATTCCCCATTTGTTAAACATACTTCTATTTATTTATTTTTGGGATTGGTTGCTTCTAATGATTATAAATTAGAGCAACTTAATGTTACTACATCTTTCTTAAATTGTGTGCTTGAGGAAGAGATTTTTATGCAACAACCTAAGGGTTTTGTAGTTCCTAGTAAGGAGGAATATGTGTGTAAATTGAATAAATCTCTTTATGGCCTCAAGTAGTCTCCTAGACAATGGTATAAGAGGTTTTATTCGTTCATGACTAGTCATGAATTCAAGAGGTGTGCCAATGATTTTTGTGTTTATTATAAAAGCATTGATGATGGTTCGATGATCTACTTACTCTTATATGTGGATGACATATTTATCCCAACAAAAGATATAAAGGAGATTCAAAACTTGAAAAACCAGTTGAAAGCTGACATTGAAATGAAGGACTTAGGAGCTGCCAAAAAGATTTTAGGTATGGAATTGTTCGTGACAGGAAGTCTAGGATCTTGCATCTTTCTTAGGAAAACTATATTGAGAAAGTCCTAAGATGCTTCAATATGCAAGACGCAAAATCTGTCAACACACTTTTTGCAGCTCATTTCAAGCTATCATCCCATTTAAGTCCTACTACGGAGACTAATATGGCTTATATGGAACGCGTACCATACTCTAGTGTTGTTGGATCCTTGATGTATGTTATTATTTGCAAGCGCCCTGATTTGGCTTATGCTGTTAGCATGGTTAGTAGATATATGTCGAACCCGGGAAAAACATTGGAAAGCAGTGCAATGGATCTTTCGTTATTTGCATGGTACGTCTTCTATATGTCTACACTTTGTTAAATTTAACACTGGGGTGCTTGGATATATTGATTCAGATTATGGCAAAGAATTGGATAAACAAAGATCTATTACAATGTATGTGTTTACTTTGCATGGTTGTGCTATTAGTTGGAAAGCCCATTTACAGTCTCCAGTTGCTTTGTCATCTACTAAGGCAGAGTATATGGCAATCACAGATGCAGTTAAGGAAGATATATAGTTGAAGGGTTTATTTAGTGGACTCTATGATAGATTAAAGGTCACCACGGTATACTGTGACAATCAAAGTGCTCTCTTCTTGAGTAAGGATCAAAATTTTCATGACCGAACAAAGCACATTGATATATGTTTCCATTTTGTGTGGGATATCATTGAAAAAGGTGATTGTGTCGTGGAAAAAATTCATACAAATTATAGTCCCACTGATATGTTCACTAAGAGTCTTCCTATAGCCAAGTTCAAAATATGTTTGGATTTGGTGGGTGTTTCTGATCGCAATTGAGCCTGGTAAGGCTCCTGGTGGAGGAAGTATTTTATTTTTTGGAATCAGTTTTTCTCTATATGATGATTGCAGGTTTTTATGGAGTATTGAAGTTTGATGAGCATGTTATGATTTTCATTTTGTCTTTTTGAAGTCAATGTGAAAATTGTAGAAATTATGCCTTCTAAAATG
The DNA here is from genome assembly GCF_052625555.1 of Lactuca saligna. Taxonomy (NCBI): domain Eukaryota; kingdom Viridiplantae; phylum Streptophyta; class Magnoliopsida; order Asterales; family Asteraceae; genus Lactuca; species Lactuca saligna. The sequence goes on along the minus strand of NC_136417.1, from coordinate 38,268,181 downwards.
ACAAGTTCTCAATACTAGAAGGACCAAAATTGTAAATTTTGGTTAATGAACTCTTTTGTCAAATTTATTGTGAGACGTTAGTGTTGAAAAATCAAAAGAGGATTGGTGGCTTAAAATTAATGCAACTGTGAAGTCTATATGCATTTGAAGAAAGTTGCATGTCACACGTACTTTCGGCACATTAAAGTCGACGTATTTGACATGCTTTCATATTACCCATGCATATATAAAAATGCTCGAAGTTGATTAAAGATTTTATCAAGATTATAACATTAGCCTAAATACATCACATCAAAACCACTCTAGTTCATAGTATTTTTCTTTTTATCCAAAACTTTGTAACACTACAAAACTATCGTGAATTGTTTAGCGGCTTCCTTTGTCCGTGGTTTTTTCCGTTTTGGGTTTTCAACAAAAGGCATTGTGTTTCTTTTATTTACCGTTTTCATTCGTATTTTATTGGTGGTTGTTTACATTTGATATTTTAATTCTATTCTGCATCGAACTAATATTAGTCTAAATTACTTGGATTCTTGGGGAGTGTTTTCACACACGTTTTACTACAGGTGAGGTGGTGGCGGTGGTGACAGGGTGGTGGTGGTGGTGGAGATGATGGTAGTGGCGGTGATAGGGTATGGTGGATGTGATGGTAGGTCGGAATTTATGGTAATGGTGTGTATGTTATGTGGGGGTAGTGGTGGTGGTGGTGTGTGTTATGGGTATTGATGAAGCTAAATGGGGCGTTGGGAGTACTACAGTATCCCCAAAGAATATATATATATATATATATATATATATATATATATATATATATATATATATATATATATATTGATTGTAAACATATTTCTTATTACTGTATCCCCAACTAAAGAGATTATAACATGTTTTTTAATATCTGATATTGGATAAGTACATATATAATTTATTGACAATGTTTGTACCTCCATATCAAAATTCATGGTTCCACCACTGGTTATGGGGGTGGGGGTGGTTGTATGTGTGTATGTGGGGTTGTGGGGTTGTATGTACGTGTGGGTGTGTTTGTGGGAGTGGGGTGTATGTGTTTGTAGGGGTGAGTATGTGTGTTTGTGAGGGTAGTGGTGATGGTGGTGTGTGTATTTGGGGTGTGGGTGGGTGGGTGGGATGAGGCGGGGCTTTGAGTGGGTGGATATGGGTGGGTTGGGGGTTTTAAAGTGGGGGTATATAAAGGTGGGTGGGGTTGGGGTGGGTTTGTGTTTATATTTTTGAAATTTTCTAGAATTAGAAAAATGTGAAAAACAATGATTATGGTTTTCCAAAATTTTATAAGTTCTTTGTAATTTTGGAAAATGAGAAATTTAAATTTTCCGAGAAAAATTCAGAAAAATTGTTGAACTAAACGCGTGTTCAAAATTCTCATTTTTTTTCTAACAAAATTGCAAAAATGGTCCCTATGGTATGCAACTTTTTGGGGTTTTAGTCCAAACCACGACTTTTTTGGATTGATGGTGCTTTTGAGGTAGTTTGCTTGTGATTTTGGTCCTTCGATAAATTGAAAATACCAAATTGCCTTTATTATAATTATTTTCCATTTTTCTTTTTTTGCCTATAAGTATTTATATATTTAAAATAAAAATCTCTCTCTCTCTCTCTCTCTCTCTCTCTCTCTCCGTTGAATTTTCCTGCTGTCATCAAAGAGTAAAACAACCTTTCTCCTTCCTCCATTTTTCATGTCGATCAGAACAACAATCCAAAGAACCCCAATTCGGTGTTGCTTTTGTTCAACATCCTTCTCCGATCTACAGAGAACTGAAGCCCTTCAGTTTGAAAAAGAAAGAAGTTGCCAGAGTAGCCCTTCTCCTTTCATGATCAGATGAGGATTGAAGATGCTCCCCTGATTTCTACATTCGTTCTTCTTTACAATCTGTCAAAGACCGGAGACCCTTTCCCTTCGATTCCACAGTCATTGGCAACGGCTTTCAGCCGACTCTTCCTCTCCTCGTGATTTCTTAGCCACCACTAGAGGTGCTTCCTATTTGTGTTCTTTTTCTTTCCCTTCCCAATTTGTTAAAAACAATGATCCCCCTTCATTTTTGTTTAAATAGTTAACCCAAACACCACCTTTCTTTGACAGATCGATTCTCCAAAAGCATAGAAAGAATCTAGCAGCAGTCAACTTCCAAATAGGTATGGTGTATGGGTTCCTTTCAAAATGGGTTTGGTGTGGAGTCTGAGGAGTCCGATAGCTCAGGAAAGTATGCGAGATGTAAACTGAAAATCTGGGTTAGGGGGTCGATTGTTGAAGATGATCATGGTTACAGAAATCGGCGATTAATCGCTTGGCGTTCTCCAACCGTCGAGGATTAGGGCATTAATCAAAAATTTAGGATTAATCGGGTTTGGTGGGATTAATTGGTCAACAAAAGTCAACAAAAATAAAAAAAGTTGGAAAAAGTAAAAAAAATAAAAGCCAAAAAAATGTCAAAATAAATTTTAAAAAATTTAAATAAAATTTAAAAAAAAAAATCAAAAAACCAACTTTTTTTTACTCCAAAGTTTTCAAAATTTCAAAGTTTCGAATATTATACCAAAATGTTCATATTTTCGTGTTTCCAAATTACAATTTTTCTTATTTTCTAATTTTGAAGTACTTTTTTTTCTTAAGATATATTAATATTTAATTAATTTTAATATTTTATTAATAATCTATGGTCCCCAATTAATCCCTGCCAAAACCAATTAATCTATTAACACCAGTCGACCGTCGAACTACCATCGAACGATTTTTATAACTTTGAAGATGATATCATCCTAGTCAATCCCACTAGCTAACCACCATATCTGATTTTTCTGGTTTGGGTGATTTTTACAGATTGAAAATCGTTGAGTTCTTAAAGTTCGTAATTGAGTTCCTAAAATCGGGTTTGAGTCTTGATTTGTTACGAACAGACAGTGGGTTTAGGATTTGTTTATTCATCAGATTTTTTGTTCATCTTCATGTTCAGATAAGAACACCCAGAAACATAGAAAATTTTGATTACGTTCAACATGCTAATGTTCAAATCTGTATTTTAATCGGTGTTATAAAGCTCAGAATTATGCTCTTTATAAGCTTGAACATCGATGGGATGGTAAAGAGAGATTAGTTTTTTTGTTTGTGTTAAAATGAACTTGATTTTTTTTTCTAGGAGATAAATGAAGAACATATATTCATATCATTCATCTTAGGAGAGAGAGAGAGAGAGAGAGAGAGAGAGAGAGAGAGAGAGAGAGAGAGAGAGAGAGAGAGAGAGAGAGAGAGAGAGAGAGAGAGAGAGAGAGAGAGAGAGAGAGAGACTTATATTTTAATTTAATAAAATATTAAATTAAATAGAAAAAAGGTTTAAAAAAATATCAGAAGGGCATATTAGTCATTTCAGTTTAGCAAGGGACCAATTTCACATACAAACCACTCCAAAAAGACCATGAATCCAAAAAACTCGGGGTTTGAACTAAAACCTCAAAAAATTGCATACCACAAGGATCATTTTTGCAATTTTGCCTTTTTTTCTTGATATTTTTTTGGAAAACAACCTATTTTTTCTGTAATTAAATACACCCTTACCCTTAAACTTTTGTGTAGGTCTGATAGGTGGTTAAAGTGAGCCCAAAGTTAATTTCTACATGACTTGTGTAGGTACCCAATAACAAACGGTTTTGACCGAATGATCACTTTTGATTTCGATATTGAAATGTCTTTTTTTTTCCTCGTTTTAGCTATAGAAATTCCAAAACACTTCTTAAATGTGTGTCTTGTTAATGTGAAGCGTGGGTTTAAATGACCAAGGTGAAATCAAGTGTTTGTATCGAGAATTACAACAATATAGTTTGATAATTTTTTTTAACAGGGCGAATTCAAATTGCTTAATATGGTTATGGATTGATATGTGTTGCTTGAGTTTAGTGGCGAGCAAATAGTAAATCTACTCTAATAAATTAATATTTTTTTATCTCACGTCACACTCCTATTTAATTTTTTAAATGTCATTTTGTAATTATTTTGAATTAATTTTTTTTTCCACATATCATTTATTAGGTTTTTTATTTTAATAAATTTCACACAATATTTTAATGTAATAATTACAATAAATGTACTAATAAATGAATATAAATCAATTTTAATAATTCATTATTTTTTTTATTTTCTTATAAATCCAAAGTTTTTAAATATTTAAATATTTATATTTAATTTTTTTTGAGTTAACTCATGTACTAAATGGGTCTTATACCTAATGAATAATATGTATGAGATAAGAATCTTAAACATACAAAGTATAAATTCATGACTTAATTAGAAATAGTCATGAAATGTTGAATTATTAGTGTGGATATGATCAAATGCTAATGAAATGTGTTTATTAGATCGTGTTACGATAATAAAAACATATTAAATGTTTTGCTACAGAACTTGTCGATGGATTTGATTCAAATGGTTGACTTGAAACTTAAAATTGAACAATTGTGCAAGGAATTGATAAAAATGAAAAAAATATGTATAATGAGAATACGTGTGTTATTATATAAACATTAAATACTTCGCGTTGCACGAGAATAAAATTATATAGTTAAAATAATATTTTTACCAAATTATTATTTAATATTTCTATTTTGAAATAAAATGTTAGTAGTAAAACAAACATATAGCTAACATATTAGTTTTTTTAAAGATTATAGTTTTATTTTTAAGTCGTGATATATACAATTATTTGATAATTTTATAAACCGTTTAAAATTGTGTAAATTATATATCAAATGAATGATAATATTACAGGTAATAAAACGTATGAACAAAAATATGAAATAAAACTTTTAGTAACATAAATAAATAAAAACATTTATTATAACATTTGTATTAAAAAAGATATATATACAACGAATAATAAAAAATATGAAAAATAAACACTATAATTTTTAATAACATAAAAATACTAAAACATCTATTATAACATTTATATTAACTTTTTATATTTAAATCACAAATGTCTTCAAATACATTAATGTTTTTAGAGAGCAAAACTTTACAACCTTATAAAAGAAAAGAAAATAAAAAGTTATTATTGATTACTAATTAATAATCATAAGTTAAAAACTCTTGAGTTGTAACTAATAAATATATACATAAATTCGAAAACTCTTGAGTTGTAGTATGAGTTTCAAATGAATGCGGTACTTGGAAATGTATATATATTTTATTATTATTATTATTATTATTATTATTATTATTATTATTATTCTTGTTGTTATTATTATTATTATTATTATTATTATTATTATATTCGTCTAAATAATTGGTTTTGATGCATCGTTTTAATCCCTTCAGTTATTAAATATAACGATATTTAATTAAAAATTTATAACATACATAGGTGCATATACATGTTAAACAAGACACATAATATATATATATATATATATATATATATATATATATATATATATATATATATATTCGTAAATGTCATATGTAATTCTTGTCGTAGTAATATGGATAAGTTACTTTTATATAAAGAACATATCATAATAAGTGTATCATAATTACATATCAAATGTTCAAAATTATGTTATTTTTTACATATTGTCTTTTAAATACGTTGTCTAGGATAACCCAACAAAAAAAATAGAAAATAAACATAATCAAAATAGAAAAACTACAATCAAATAAATAAGAGCATTAGGTGGTTGAATATAAAGATGTTACATATGCATAAATTTAAATAAAAAAAAAATTAACATTCATCAACTTTGTTTAAAAAAAAAAACCTATATCCATTTTATGAATCTTCTTTCTTCATTTAACACCATTCAACCATAGAAACTTGATGAAAATTCTTCACTAACCTGCAATCAAAATATTTTCCTTGAAAATGAAGAATCAGAAATATATTCCAAGCAAAACATTCAAGATTGAGTAATACACACAAATGACATATAAAGATTAAATGAGAAACTGAATATAAAGAAAGAATATAAAAGATTCATTTGTTTTGGATGAAAGAAAAAAATCATATTACAATTACCATCGATGTGACATAACCCATTTCTTCAAATCATCATATTTTGATCATGAATGCTTCATTATATTAAAACTTTTGAATAACAATATCTTCAAATCCTTCATACATGTAAGATTTTATATAACACAAAAGACACAAAAGATTGGTCTTTTTATAGTAAACTTTTCACTAAATGCTAATTAAACATAATATAAGTTATAAAACTTTTGAGTGTTAAATCATAATTAAGGAAACTTTTGAGTTGCATTAGTTAAAAAATGAAGTTTCAAATGAATGTGGTTTGAGGAAATTAAAAAAAGGGATTTCAAATGCATGAGATTCAAGAAAAAATGCTAGCTTTATAAGTATGTATGATATGAAGGTAGATGCGTTGTGAAATTGAAGAGTATTGGCACTATCTTGAATTGTTATTGCAAAATAATAATGAAAAAATAGGAAGTAGATGTGTGGTAAACTTATGCATGGGACTATATATATATATATATATATATATATATATATATATATATATATATATATATAGAGAGAGAGAGAGAGAGAGAGAGAAGGAGAGAGAGAGGTTATAATATGAATGATAAATATTGTGTCAATGTAAAACCAATAGCTTAATTTATTTAAAAAAAATATCATTTATATTTTTAATTAAAATAAAAAAAGTAATATCATTGTAATTAAACGAAACGGATTTGTAGGGGTTACAAATAAAGTAACACCCCAGACCTTCCAAATATCTTAATTAGTTGTACAGGTCACTAAGTTCAAAAGCATATATTTCATTCTTAATAAGGAATGTGACATATTCTTAAATAAGTATATTTTAATTCTCGAACACTATACCACCCATAAAATTCCATCCAATTTGAAAATTTTTAAATCAATTGAAACCATTCAATTATTACAATTTGTTTTCAAAATAGTTTATACATCAGAGTTCCCAGAAATCATAATCGTCGATCGAGTAAGTGTACGGTCACGCCTTCGCCTACCCGAGGCCATCCACTGAACCTGAAACAATAAACTGAAACTGTAAGCCCGAGGGCTTAGTGAGCTACCCCCAAAACACCAATATCACACCGATAATACCATATCAATAACAGATAATCAACAACATGCATATTAGGCCTTCGGCCTGACTGGACCGCCCTACAGGGCCTACAGTCTATCTGGATCAATCCCAAGCCTTCGGTATAACGGGACCGCCATACGGGCCTACTGTCTATCAAGACCGCTTGTATGGTATGTTGGCCTTCAGCACAAGCAGGACCGCCTCAACCCAAAATCAAGCAAATAACCATCTGCATATAACTAACATACACTGGCATATACAAATATCAGATATAACTATCTCACAGATCATCGATCAAAGCAACCTCTCATAACCAGAGTACCGACCTAACCAGGTCACTAACATACCAATCCTAACGGATCATAAGAGCATCACAACATATTGTCTATCCTAATACCGATCTAACAGATCATAACCACATGTAGCATATTATAACCAAGATAACGACTAAAAGGGGCCGACCTTGGTGCCTTAGACCCTATTGATATAGTGAGGATAACTCACCTTGCTAGCAACTCGGAATGATATTGTCCACACCTCCATATATAAATCCAACCACCTCGCCTGTACCCATAAGTGGTCCACTCAATAATCACTTAAATTACCAAAATGCCCTTGGGAGGTACAAGACATCCCACAGTCAAGTCAAGTCATTAGTCAATGGTCAGCAGTCCATGTTGACTTGTTTGCATAATATAACTTTCTTTGCCTCGATTCCCTCCTGATTCCAGAATTTCTCGACTCGACTCGTTGAGTCTCTAGCAGACTCGCCGAGTAAATACGCGACCCAGTGCTTGGAAGTCCAAACTAACTCGCCGAGTCATCTCCTAGACCTCGTCAAGTCCATGTAGGACTAATTTGGACAAAACCGTACACAACTCACCTAGTCATCTCCCAGACTCGCCGAGTCCATATGCATACTCGCACAATCAAGCGATTTTGAACTACCTCTTTGTTCCAATCAGTAGATCTAGGTCCCTAGAGTGCATTAGCAACGTAAAGTTGCTACCTTTACGTATTTGCATGACTCGAATTCCACATCTAAGCTTGAAATGGGACTTTGCTCATAAACAAGGGTTCCTTCATGTCCCTATTAAGAACTTAAGAACTTAGGGCTCAAAAGAAGTTCAGATCTGAAGTTTCAACTTTAGATCCAGCTCCTATACCATAATCCCTTCATGAATAGCTAAAGAAAGCCCTAAACTTCACATATGAAAGATTTTAGAAGACAAGAGGTCAAGGTAACAGCTTGTTACCTCCAAAACGTGCCCAAGCTGAAGTAGACTCTGGATCCACACTAAATCCTTGATGCTAGCCTCTTGATCTACAAGTTTCCTTCACAAAAATTACTTCCCAAAGCTCCAAAACACTCTCCAAGCTCACACTCACGGAAATTAGGGTTTCTGGCTCTCAAGGGGTGATAAAGGACAGTGGGAGGCACTAATGGTCCAATATATATGCTGCAAAAACACTGAAATTTAGGGTTTCCCCTGCGAGCTCCTACTCGCCGAGTCCCCCATCCCGACTCGCCGAGTCTCTTATTAAATGACGTGTCCTGACCCGCTGCTACTCGACGAGTCACAACATCAACTCGTCGAGTAGACCTTAAAACATGAAATCTAATTGGAATAATAATGATACCTGACAGTTGAGATGTTACACACACCATCAAATCTTCAGAATCGGCATTTAAAATTGTTTGTGATTTTAAACAATCAAAGATAATGTACCAAGAACAATCATGATTTTACAAAGGGTGTTGAACGAAGAACAAGGGATTCTTCAAGAATTGAACTATGGCATTCAAGTTCAATATTGACATAGATGTTCATATTTTTTTAATTCTTAAAGAATGTTAAATTCTATACAAATGGTGTTTCATGTTTTTTGTGCTCTTAAAGAATGTTGTCAATATGAAACAAATATTTTTAATTCTATAATAATGGAATTTCTATTAGAACGAAAAGCTTAAAGAATGTTAATTTATGTTGTTATATTCTGAAAGAATGAAATTTTAAGCATGATGAAGATGACTTTTAATCATGAAGATGAAGATGAACGTCGATCATTTCTAGTGCTTATGAAGATGAATTAGGTGTAAATTAAAAATGATTTTTCTATTTAAACGGTTATTAATTGATTTAACAATTTACCATAAATAATTACTAGCTAAGATTACAAAGTTATTCTTATTAAGGTTTTTGAAATGGTTTGTTCATATTAATTCCTACATCCACACAATAATTATCCATCCACATACGAACCTACTTCTCTCTTTCTCTCTCTATCTCTATCTCTCTCTCTCTCTATATATATATATATATATATATATATATATATATATATATATATATATATAGGTTCATACGTTCCTAACATCTATTGTGTGTTTGTAGGAACCAATAAGAATTTAGGAATAAATAAATAAATAAATAATCAAAATAAGGATATATATATATATATATATATATGTACTTTTGCATATAAAATAAATATTAACCAAATTTAAATCTCTTGATTCATGGATCAATCCCTTTAAATCAAGCCATCCGTAACCCTATGCCTCCAAGAAGTCATCATCTTCTTCACCCAACAACCATCGTCAAAACTCAACGTGGTCATCGTCTTCTCTGCTACAACCCACCGGATAACCCCATTAATCCCCTCTGATTACATCAAGACTGACGCAACTACTTTATACTAAGAAGAAAAGGCATAATACTTTGAATAATTGGAGATTGGAGAAGAACGGGAGGTCGATTTGGCTTTATTAATTCAATATAACAACTACAAATGTTTGATTATCACTAAGTTTTTGCTCATCAGGTCTGATTTCATTATCTATTTTCTTTTTATGTGGCTTTAATTGACTTCTGTTTCCTTTGCCCCAAAAATGATCTCTTGCAAATCATTATTAGTCATTTTCATCGATGTCCAATTAGGTCCGATTTGTACTATGTTTGTATTTGGGAAACATAAGTTTTACATTAGCATTGACAGATGCTTCAAGATAAACTCCGAGTTAAACATGCATGACTTGTAAAGGTAACGAACTTTCGACTTTCTTCACATTTAGTCACTAAACTTTTTTTCATTATCTATTTGCCATTAAACTATTGAAACTGTTCACATTTTACCCTTATGACCGGTTGTTACCGATCATAAGGGTAAAATGTGAACAATTCCAATACTTCAATGGCAAATAGATAATGAAAAAAAAAGTTTAGTGACTAAATATGAACAAAATCGAAAGTTCGTTTCCCTCTATAAAAAGTTTAATGACTAAATGTAAACAAACTTCCTCTTGTATTATGTTTTAGCAAATTATTTATTTTTGTTAAATTCTAGCAACATTTGTTGATGAAGAAATCCACGAAAAACTGAAACCGAAATAAAAAAACCAGTGGTTTTGTATTTTCCAAAATAAAAAATCAAAATTTCCAATCCGATTTTGCTTTTACAAAAAAATGAATCATTCTCACTGATGTGAATTATGACCATTAGTTTGGAATGCGGAATTAAATAACACACAAAGAATATGGTGATTTGGGTGTGTAAGAGATGCATTCGATTATGAAAGGTGTTTACAAAAAAGGATCTAGATCTAAATCTACATAATTAATACACATTAACACTCTCAATGTTACATCTCTCAAGCACACATCTACATGTGGTATGAACCCACCTTATATAGAGGTGTTTACATGTCTCTCTCTCTCTCTCTCTCTCTCTCTCTATATATATATATATATATATATATATATATATATATATATCATGTTACAAGCCTACTTTACCAAATGCAAGTGGGTCTACAAAAGTTAAACTATTTACAAAGTCATAAATAGATAACTTTGTACCCAACATTCACCCCCTCAAAGTTAGGAATAGATGACCCGCTTCATATATTCCAAACTCGAGTAACTTCACGAATCGAGCCTCAAGCGTGACACATGTAGAGATGAACATCAAATCTTCAATTATTCCATGACTTTTTAATCTAGGTTCTAGAATGTGAGACCATACAAACCTAGCATCAAAAGGTAATTAGAAGTTTCTCATTCTCCAAAAAATTACACAAAATTTGAGCATTTATGCACACTCCAAAAATCTTCAATAAGTCCAAACCCATCATGTACCGAAATCACTTCCAAATCTCCAATCGAATCATTTCATAAACTTCAAATACTCAAGGTCACTTCGGTCTTCAAGTCCGCATAATATAAAATTTTCAACTTTCGAATTTCCATATCTAAATCTCTCCCCCCTTTTTATAATCGAAAAATGATTATAAAACCAAAAAAGGAATGAGAAAGCGTTCAATTCGGATTTTTTTTATCCAAAACTCCCCCTTAACATATGATATAAACATTTTGATTCAATCCGGAAAATCCAAAAAAAAAATTAATTTTTAGCTTCGTTCACGGACCGCCTTTGAAATTGAAAAATTTTACCCAAATTTTTGTCAAAGGCTGTCTATGAACGAAACTAAAAATTGAAGATTTTTAAAATTTTCCGAATTGATGCAAAATGTTTATGTCATATGTTAAGGGGGAATTTTGGATAAAAAAATTCTGAATTGAGCGCTTTCTCATTCCTTTTTTGGTTTTATAATCATTTTTCAATTATAAAAATGGGGAGAAATTTAAATATGGAAATTCGAAAGTTGAATTTTTGTAAAACCAAAATCAGATTTGAAATTTTGATGTTTTATTTTGCAAAATACCAAACCATTGGTTTTTTATTTCGGTTTCAGTTTTTCGTTTTTTTAATATACTTTTCGAGGTTTTATTTTTTATTTTATTATTATTTCATAGATTTTTTATCAACAAATGTTGCTATAATTTAACAAAAACAAATAATTTGCTAAAACATAATATAAGAGAAAGTATTTTCACATTTAGTCATTGAACTTTTTAAAGGGAAACGAACTTTCGATTTTGTTCATATTTAGTCGCTAAACTTTTTTTTCATTATCTATTTGCCACTGAACTATTAAAATTGTTCATATTTACCCTTATAACCGGTAACAACCGATCATAAGGGTAAAATGTGAACAGTTTTAATAGTTCAGTGATAAATAGTTAACGAAAAAAAAGTTTAGTGACTAAATATGAACAAAATCGAAAGTTCGTTACCTTTAAAGTTATGATCCCAATGAAAGGTCTATATTTGACCGTACTTTACCTAACTAATCCTTTGATCGAGGGACTAATTTGATTAGGTCCATATAGTTAATAGACTTTGATGATTTTCACCCAATAAATCAACAATCGTTAGCGGTTCTTATGATAATATGATTCGTATTTGAGATTTATAGTAACATTACCACATTCGTCTGAACATATAATATACTTTGCTCTATATTTTTACCAATAACCTTTTTCTTGTTTATGTGCTCCTTTACGTGAGCTAAATATCAGCACATAACAAGAACAACAAGTAACACATGTTTACAATTTTAGATTACTTAAAGACGATTAACTAAAATCAACTACTCGTTTTCCATAAATAGTACTTGAAAATATTCCAAAAATCACATCTACAAATACGTTATGCTATGTTATGCTACACACTCCATTACTAAGTGAATCACGAGGAGCTCTTGTCTTCAACAAAAACCCTTCAGACACATCCAAAACAAAATTTAGCAAATGGCGTTACATTTTAAGAGAAATATGATCATAAAGGATCTGACTGTGATGCTTGTGACGTCATGGATGATGATGGTGACGATGGTATTCAAGATGATGGTGGAAACATTTTGGATAGTGATCGGAAAGTATACAGTCTCTTGGGGACTTGACTTATGGGTGCGTCTCGAGTTGATGCTTCTCAAATATGAGATGGAGAGCATTAGTGATGCTTATGTTGTTCCCTACGATTACTACAAGGTAACCCTTCACAAATTTGTAAGCTAGCCATATACGTATATGTATTAATTTAGATATCCACATGCACACATGTATAACGTAATAAGCATACATCTAAAAGAAATAAATACAAATAAGAAGAACACGAGACAATATATTATGCAGATAAAAGGTAGGTGTCTAGTATTAATTTATTTGGTATTAATGAAGTTAAAACAAATGAAGGTTCATGATGGTTTTAATTGAGGTTGTATGATCTATAGAAATAAATATATGTAAAAAAAAGAATATGATACAATGTATGATGTTTCCAAAAATGACTTTTAGGCGTTTGCAACCTTATAGTTATCGTCGACTCAGTTTTCAAAAGTTAGATCTGATGCAGCCGTTCACCAGAAGTGTTCGTTGACATTTGTGGAATGTTGAAAATAATGTTGATATAAATGAAGTTTGCAAACTTGTGAGAAGCGTAAGATTGTGAACTTTTCTTTATATTTGATAAATTTGTTTTAGATTTCCAAAGCTTGCACCGAACATTATATATGTGTAGGTTATTGAAGGAATATACGTTATGAAAACTCAGTGAAGAATCCAAGATTTTTAAGTATGAATGTACTATTATAATAATTTTTGTTTTGGAGAATGTATTATGATAAAAGAATTTGGATTTCTTTATTTCTTATGTAGTAAGAACATTATGAATTCTGATTTGAATGAATTATTTCACAAACCAGTTGTAACTTCATGCCTTATATCATGTACATAACATCACTTTATCATATGAATTGGGGTTAATTATAGAAACATAAAAACCAAATTTGTTTCAGTTTTTAATTTGGTTATGAAAATTTGGAAATCTCCGAAACATGAACTTTTTGAGATGTTTGGATGTGAGAAAAACTTTAATCAGTGCAATCGTGTTTATTGATAAGAAAAATTAAATATCCTCCTAATCTCTCTATTGATAAACTTATAGGGCGTTTACATAGGTTTTCCAAATATATCATTTTGTGGAAGAATTGATTTACTTACAAATTATACGTAATGTTACCATTTAAAAACAATAAATTATTTAATAATTTTATATTAGTTAAAAACTTTATATTATTTAAAATTTATTAAATAAATATAAGAAAATTAATAAAAGTAGTCCCTATCTTTACAAAAGTCGAAACTTTAGTTTATATTTGCATTTCGTTACTTAGTTGGTAATAGGTATTCATGGTTTTATATTATTAAGATATTGATCAATGTAATTTCCATTTATATATATTTTATCCAAAAATATTAAATAATTAAATACATAAATAGTTAAATAAATAATTATAAAATTATTTAATAATTTTATATCAGTTAAAATCTTTTTATTTTATAAAATTTATTAAATAAAATATAAGAAAAATTATAAAAATAGTCCTTGTCGTTACAAAAGTCTCAACTTTAGTTTAAATTTGCATTTCGTTTACAAATTCGGTATTCATGGTTTTATATTATTAAGATTTTGATCAATGTATTTTCAATTTGCTTTACATTTGATCTAAAATCATTATTTTAATGCTTGTTTGAGATTTCTTTTTATTGATTTTTCTTATTTGGTTATCAATTGATATTACCATTTTATAGAATACAAATTACAGTTTTTGGTCCCTATGCTCGGCATTCGTCTGCAAGTTTAGTCCGATTTTTGAACATTTGTTACTATTGGTCTCTAATGTTTCAAAATTCATCCCATTTGATTTTTTTTTTTCGGGTTGTCATCACCACTCACCCGTTAAATGTAAGTGAATCGACAAATATACCCATGTTTGTCTTTTATTTTTATTTAATAAAAGGATTCAATCCTCTAGCCTCACACACTACTTCACCCCACCCCATCCATTTGTCTCTTTTTTCATCCCCTTCACTTCTTTATCTTTCCCACCACTATGTTATGTGTTATACTCCTCTTACAACGTTTAAGTTGCTGACTTGGCATGTCGACCCAGAGAGGAACACCATGCCATACTAGGCGACCTTGCCAACTGAAAACCAAATTGTTGTGAAGATGTAACTAGCTCTCCCGTCTTCTCCTGAAATGTATGATATTATGCCACAGAGAATCCATCATCATTTGCATTTTAGTAAGTTAATGATTTTGCAAAAGAGGTGGGATTTTTGTTATTCCTATTTTTTATTTTGATCAAATCCTAAACTAATGTTAGAATTGGAATCAAAATAAGTTCATTCATGGGTTTCTAGTACGGTGCAAATACGAGATCATGATTTAATACAAATTGCTCATCCCTAATACCTCCCAAGTGTGATTACACCACTAATAATATTTCGTAATCATTTAATTCTTAGATTGGCGTATTGTCCTATCAACTTGTGTTTAATCTACTTTATACAAATAATACAGTCAGAGAAAATATTAAACAAAATTTCATAATTGGTTCTGGTGGTTTGAAAAATATCGCACTTAATGGAGAACTATGAAAAACGTCACTTCACTGGTCCTTATGGTTTCGACACCTTTCATAATTGGTTCTCGTGGTTTGAAAAGTATTGCACTTTATGGAGAACTATGAAAAACATCACATCACTGGTTCTTATGGTTTCGACACCTTGCATTAATGGTCATTCCAACGTTAAAGCTAACTTTACAATGGTTATTTTTATGAAAAGACAATTTACCCTTGAACCAAATATGTACTATACAACAAACATCAAGGACCATTTGTGTAATTTTGAAAATTTGAAATTATATATATATATATATATATATATATATATATGTATATATATATATATATGCTTAGGTTATTTTATTCAAAGTAATTATTATGTTATTGTATCCCAATCAATTTTACGAAAGTGATTAATATATATTATTGAATTAAATCTAATTGAAAAATGTCATATAATTTAATTACAAAGGTATTTTAGTCAATTAATATCTATTTAATAAAGGAAAATTGCATATTTTAAGAGATCATAGATTCTATTAATTATAAAAATCCGATTTTACAAATTATAATTCTTTTAATTCAGACATTCTGACAGAATGTGTTTATGAGTATATTCAAAAATAAAAATATTCTTGAACCATAAATAATAAAAATATTTTTGAACCTATTTCTTGATCATAACTTTAAAAACTTCTTGTAGAATAACAAATTCCTGAACAATCAAATGAAGAATTAAAACAAAAAATACATTATTTCTTATAGAATACGGCCGGTAACAATTGTTAAGAATTATATTTATTGTTAAAGAATAAAACTAAAAAAACTTTCAAAACAGGAAAGAAAAACATCAAAAGCTAACAACGACACTAATACATTCTAAAAGAATAATGTTGCTTAGAATCACTTTCAATTTTGTGATCCGTTCTTCAAGCATCAACTTATGTGAAAACAAAATCAAATTGTAGTTTAGATTCCAATGGAATTAGAATTCATGATTCAATTCCAATAAAATTGGAATTCGTGATTCCATACAATTCATGAACAAATGCCATTGATCTTCTTCAATGGTCCATAATCGGTTGATTCCAACCATTCTTACAAGAATGACATTTTGTGAGACTAATACCAGATGAGAATTACGTGCTACAAGAATACCATTTTGTTAGAACACATTTATTCTCCTTATCTAATATACGAAAACTTGTGGTCCCTACTTTTGCTTCTCTCCTTTACCAGTTCCGACCTCCAGATCCTTTTTCTGATAATCAAAAAGAAATATCAAACTAATAATCCAACTTAAAATCAAAGTTCAGTGAAAATTCTAAGTAGTCTTAATTGATACCAGTAAAAGTATATGACTTTAAAAAAAAGTAATTAGAAAAGATGCAAATTTTCATTATGGTTTTCAGAAAATTACCAATTGTAACTTAAGCCTACGAGGATTGAAAATGCTTTGTTTCTAGTATCATCACATTCAGAACTAAGATACTTCAAAACGTAAAGCTCTCATAAATCACAAACTACTGTAACTTAAGCCTACGAGGATTGAAAATCACATGTTTTTTGAACAAGTTTAACGAATCTAAATAAATTATAAAGTTAAAATCACTTTAAACTCAAAAAACAAGCTATAAAAACACGATACTCCAAACATATTTTACCTGGTTTTGAAGGGGAAGGCGAAGCCGTACGATTTGACTAGGATCTGGACCAATATGGAAAAAAATTAGGGAATTGGTGGTCATCGGTGGGGACTTGGTGGTTGCGGTGGTCTGGATAAACGAAACAAAAATTAGGGAGATAATGGTTAGTCGCAATGGCTGGGATCGATGGATGCAAGAAAATCTGAAGGGAATGAGGTCTACAACCGTTGATGGAGATTGAGCATGTATCAGTCGGATGAATTTCATCCGAGATTGAGCCACTGCCATTGACGCGCACATGCCACCTGGGAAAAAGAGTAGGAATGGTATAATGATTTTCATCAGAAACTATAAATGGTATTACGCGGAGGAAGCAGTGGCGAGGAGGACGATTAATTGGTTATGGAGACAAGTGGGAAAGTGACCTACGACCACATAGGGTAGGAGAAAGAACCAATTGTTAGTGTGAGGAAGAAAGAGGCGGGCCAATTGTTAGTGCGAGGAAGAAAGAGGCGGATTTAGTTCGCCGGTGTGATATGGATGTGGATTTTAATAGGGTTAATAAGAAATGGATCCCTAAAATGAAGGGACTGTTTATAGAATTGATTTACCAAATTACTAAATTACCCTCATTGATTTATTTAATTATTTAATTTTTTATTTAATCTTGATTGACCCACATTTATGCATACAATAATACAAACGCACATCCCCATCTTCAAACCTCAGACACCACAATGCTTTTCTGCATTCATCTTCTTCAACATACACACAATAAAATGATATACAGACACCTACAAATCGATGGTTGAAAACTCAGAAATCAAACTCTGAACAAAAACTCAGAAATCGACCAAAATGCCGTTGTCATCGGTCTAGAAACGTTGCCACCGTCGCTTCAGAACCACCGCTTCCACCGGTCTCGAACTGTTATTGTTGCCGACGACCGTCGTTTCATATTAAGGTTTCATAGGTGGGGTTTCGTCGGCATTATGTGTCTGGGCCAAATATTTGGTTTGCTACCATCACATCTATCATTGATCTGGTCCATCACCACCAATCTCACCATAGATCTTGTCGTCACCACCACATCGCCTTGTTCGGACGCTACTGTGTGTTTCTTATTGGTTGTTCATCGTTTCATATTTGGCCTTCCATCTTTGTTTCAAATCAATGGTGGGTTTCATTTCAAATCTATCCTTCTTCATCTTCGTTTCTGACATGGAACCAAGAACATACCCACCTCTGACTTTGTTTATGTGTGTGTAATATGTGTTGTGTTCTCGACTCATTAAACAATGTTTATCATAAGGAGAAAGTGAGTTAGGAATTAAGAGAGAGAGGCATGAGCCCTATATTTTAATTTAATAAAACATTAAATTAAATAGAAAAAAGGTAAAAAAAATCGGAAGGACATATTAGTCATTTCAGTTTATCGAGGGACCAAAATCACAACCAAATTAGTTCAAATGGACCACCAATCCAAAAAAAAAAAAAAAAGTCAAGGTTTGAACCAAATTTCGGAAAAAATGCATACTATAGGGACCATTTTAGCAGTTTTGTCTAAAAAATAACAGCAAAAATGTTAATTTTAAGGTCGGAAATAACCATTCATACAGGTTTCAAAACAATAAGGATCAGTGATATAACGTTTTTCATTGTTGTTCTCAAAATGCAATATTTTGCAAAGCATGGGATTTAGTTTTGAAATTTTGTCAAAATATTACGAGATGATTTGATAAGAAAGTGATGTCGGCAAAAAAAAAAAAAAAAAAAAAAAAGGAATTATGCGTTGGTCTCTATTGCTAAGACTAATCTCAAATACATTTATAATGTAAGCACGTTAATTATAGTTCAATTAAATATCTATAATCATGTTAGCAATATAGTTTTTATTTTATTTTATTATTTTTAAATTTCATATAAAACATGAGTAGATATGAAATTTGTAGAAGTCGTGACAATCAAACAATGTGAAGTACAAACGGAAAACATTGAGATGTTGACTTGGATGATAGAAAATGTAATTGTTGAGTGTGGCAAGTTACATGTCTTCAATGTGTATATGCATTGACTTTTATTGTTTTCAGGTTCCAAGAATGGTTGTAAAAATATATATATATATATATATATATATATATATATATATATATATATATATATATATATATATATATATATATATATATATATACTAAGTTTAAACCCGTGGAAACCACGGGTGTTATAGTAAAATAACATAGATTTTAAAAATAGGAATGTAATTGCTCTTAGCAAACATAGATTTTAAAAATAGAAATGTAGTTTCGCTTAGCTTATAAAATAAGATTTCACAACTTGTACTTAACTTCAGAAGTCCACTAAAAGAGTCGTAATTTGTATTCCAATTTAGATATGCAGAAATTGCGATTGATAAAGAAAAACACAATTAATAAACTGGAGTTGTAATGACTAATAAAATATTTGAAAAAAATTAATAAAACATACTAATGGGGTGTTTTGGAGTGCCTTTTTAAAATGACTTATTAAACTCCATCATAGCTGTTATTTTTCGAAATTCATATGGTTAAGAATGGAAAATTGTTTTCCCATTTTCCCATTGTAAATTGTTATAGGTTAAAATCAAAACATGTATTTTTTAGTATACAAAATAAAAATTAACTTCGATAAGTGTGTCTCATTTTGGATTTCAGTCAACAAAAATGGAAATTGCAGTCAACATGGCATCATTAAAGGCATTATAGATCCAACATTTTGACAGAAAAAAATGAGTTTTGAAAACTAAAATGTTCGACGGTGGAAAGAAGGATAACATCATAAAAATAAGTGAGATATTAGTCATTTCTTTTAACCAACATGTATTTGATTTTAAGAAAAAACCCCAACACCTATGTTGATAGTGAATGGAAGAGAAATAACATGTTCTTATATATACAACACGGGTGCTGCATATATAAGAAGGGATAAAAAACTATAAGAAAATTAAATGCAACATCAAGAAATTGATCTAGGTGTTAACTTGAACCATTAACAAAGATACACTTAGTTGGTCAAGATCAAGGTGATTGCTTAATTCATTAATTAACTTTGGAAGAGTATCAAAGTCCATCTTGACGCGACTCTTTTTAAGAAATGGAATACATAAACATACATAAATATAAGAACAATAGGGAAAACAACAGATTAATCAAAAAAATTAAGCTAAACTTCAGGAGCGTTGTAGTCAGACGTTGGAAAAAAATCTAGAGAAAACATGAAGGGAAAGGTTATACATAAAAAAAAAAAAACATAGACAGCCTATAGATTTGCAAATATATAGATACGGCATTGAAAATTTCACAATAAACATCACCCATTATACGTGCTTTACTAAATCTCAGGTTACAAACGTAAAGCTTTTACGATTAATATTGGTTTCATGAGCGCAAGGATACAAATCATATATTTGAATGCCAAAAAAATGATTTTATTGCATATCCAAATAAGACCAATAAAAACCAAAGTATCTAACTGTCATTACCTATGGATACTACAAAGGAGACAACTTATATATTCCAACAAATGTTCAACAGAGCTCTTACATCTTCCAACCTGTTTTAAGAGGGTTCTACACTGAAATTCAGGAACCATCAAAATGCTTCAATAAGGTAAAGAACCAGACACATGGGTTTAATTTGTTTATGAATTATGCATGTCGGTAAGGATTTAACTTGTAAAGCAACAAATGACCAGCAACATTACCCATAGCCATCATCCCTCCACCTCTAAAGTCCAAATACCGAGGATACTGCAACGCTTGATTTGCCGGTGGCCAGTTTGAAAAAAACAATATATGAAGGCACATGCACCAACTTCATATTGTTTTTCTTCATACCGGACAAATCACCAAAATCTGTGCACTGCTATTAAACTTGAACAAAATAAATCTTTGGGTATAATGAAACGATTGGAGGTATATATGAAGCGGAATAGAATTTTAAATTTGGAACT